>NW_024070187.1:39375906-39662807 GCF_014754425.2 Oryx dammah
GTGGTGTCATCTGCATATCTGAGGTTATTGATATTTCTCCTGGCAATATTGATTCCAGCTTTTGTTTCTTCCAGTCCAGCGTTTCTCATGATGTACTCTGCATAGAAGTTAAATAAGCAGGGTGACAATATACAGCCTTGACGTATTCCTTTTCCTATTTGGAACCAGTCTGTTGTTCCATGTCCAGTTCTAACTGTTGCTTCTTGACCTGCATGCAGATTTCTCAAGAGGCAGGTCAGGTGGTCTGGTATTCCCATCTCTTTCAGAATTTTCCACAGTTTATTGTGATCCACACAGTCAAAGGCTTTGGCATAGTCAATAAAGCAGAAATAGATGTTTTTCTGGAATTCTCTTGCTTTTTCCATGATCCAGCGGATGTTGGCAATTTGATCTCTGGTTCCTCTGCCTTTTCTAAATCCAACTTGAACATCAGAGAGTTCACGGTTCACGTATTGCTGAAGCCTGGCTTGGAGAATTTTGAGCATTATTTTACTAGCGTGTGAGATGAGTGCAATTGTGTGGTAGTTTGAGCATTCTTTGGCATTGCCTTTCTTTGGAATTGGAATGAAAAGTGACCTTTTCCAGTCCCGTGGCCACTGCTGAGTTTTCCAAATTTGCTGGCATATTGAGTTCAGCACTTTCACAGCATCATCTTCCAGGATTTGAAACAGCTCAACTGGAATTCCATCACCTCCACTAGCTTTGTTCGTAGTGATGCTTTCCAAGGCCCACTTGACTTCACATTCCAGAATGTCTGGCTCTAGATTAGTGATCACATCATCATGATTATCTGGGTCATGAAGATCTTTTTTGTATAGTTCTTCTGTGTATTCTTGCCACCTCTTCTTAATATCTTCTGCTTCTGTTAGGTCCAGATGATTTCTGTCCTTTATTGAGCCCATCTTTGCATGAAATGTTCCCTTGGTATATCTAATTTTCTTGAAGAGATCTCTAGTCTTTCCCATTCTGTTCTTTTCCTCGATTTCTTTGCATTGATCACTGAAGAAGGCTTTCTTATCTCTTCTTGCTATTCTTTAGAACTCTGCATTCAGATGCTTATATCTTTCCTTTTCTCCTTTGCTTTTTGCCTCTCTTCTTTTCACAGCTATTTGTAAGGCCTCCCCAGACAGCCATTTTGCTTTTTTGCATTTCTTTTCCATGGGGATGGTCTTGATCCCTGTCTCCTGTACAATGTCACGAACCTCACTCCATAGTTCATCAGGCACTCTATCTATCAGATCTAGGCCCTTAAATCTATTTCTCACTTCCACTGTATAATCATAAGGGATTTGATTTAGGTCATACCTGAATGGTCTAGCAGTTTTCCCTACTTTCTTCAATTTGAGTCTGAATTTGGTAATAAGGAATTCATGATCTGAGCCACAGTCAGCTCCTGGTCTTGTTTTTGTTGACTGTATAGAGCTTCTCCATCTTTGGCTGCAAAGAATATAATCAATCTGATTTTGGTGTTGACCATCTGGTGATGTCCATGTGTAGAGTCTTCTCTTGTGTTGTTGGAAGAGGGTGTTTGCTATTACCAGTGCATTTTCTTGGCAAAACTCTGTTAGTCTTTGCCCTGCTTCATTCCGCATTCCAAGGCCAAATTGGAAGTGGTCAAACAAGAGATGGCAAGGGTGAACGTCAACATTCTAGGAATCAGAAAACTAAAATGGACTGGAATGGGTGAATTTAACTCAGATGACCATTATATCTACCACTGTAGGCAGGAATCCCTCAGAAGAAATGGAGTAGCCATCATGGTCAACAAAAGAGTCCGAAATGCAGTACTTGGATGCAATCTCAAAAACGACAGAATGATCTCTGTTCGTCTCCAAGGCAAACCATTCAGTATCACAGTTATCCAAGTCTATGCCCCAACCAGTAACACTGAAGAAGCTGAAGTTGAATGGTTTTATGAAGACCTACAAGACCTTTTAGAACTAACACCCCCAAAAGATGTCCTTTTCATTATAGGGGACTGGAATGCAAAAATAGGAAGTCAAGAAACACCTGGAGTAACAGGAAAATTTGGCCTTGGAATGCAGAATGAAGCATGGCAAAGACAAACTGAATTAAACTTACTGAAATAGGGATAATGATGAGCCTGCAATAGAAGAAACTAAAGGTATGATATGTGAACTTCATTTATCCATTTTTAAACAAAATAAAAAATCTGCTCTTGGGTTCTCTGACACGAATTATTGAGAACTATTTCTGTGTATCAATCATATCTCTCCTTAACAAATATTGGGATAGAGTGATACCAGGCATAATCTGAAAATGTGAATATATAAATTTTTAAGAGAATAATCAGAGATTTATCACCAACAGGACCAAAATAACAGAGATATCAGACTGTGGATGATACATCATGACCTCTCTTGTATGCAGACAGTTTTAAGTATTGGTTCTAATTAGAGGTATTGAAATGTAGCATGTTCCACATGTTGAAGCCCATTTAGGTGAACACACAAAGTATGTGGTGGGCTTCTGTTACAGTTTTAGCTTCTTGGTCTCATTTTTTCTTTAATTCTTTATTGGAGTAGAGTTGATTTACAGTGCTGTGTTAGTTTTGTTTTGTACTAACGAGTATAAAATGAAGCTGGTCAAAGGCTAACAGAGTTTTGCCAAGAGAACGCACTGGTCATAGAAAACACCCTCTTCCTACAACACAAGAGAAGACTACACATGGACATCACCAGATGGTCAACACCAAAATCAGATTGATTATAATCTTGCAGCCCAAGATGGAGAAGCTCTATACAGTCAGCAAAAACAAGACTAGGAGCTGACTGTGGCTCAGATCATGAACTCCTTATTGCCAAACTGAGACTTAAATTGGAGAAAGTAGGGAAAACCACTACACCATTCAAGTATGACCTAAATCAAATCCCTCATGATTATACAGTAGAAGTGACAAATAGATTCAAGAGATTAGATCTGATAGACAGATTGCCTGAAGAGCTATGGATAGAGGTTCATGATATTGTACAGGAGGCAGTGATGAAGACCATCCCCAAGAAAAAGAAATGCAGAAAGCAAAATGACTGTCTGAGGAGGCACCTTAGATAAAAGGCACCAACAAAGTAATGCTCAAAATTCTCCAAGCCAGGATTCAGCAATATGTGAACTGTGAACTTCCAGATGTTCAAGCTGGATTTAGAAAAGGCAGAGGAACCAGAGATCAAATTGCCATCATCCGCTGGATCATGGAAAAAGCAAGAGAGTTCCAGAAAAACATCTATTTCTGCTTTATTGACTATGCCAAAGCCTTTGACTGTGTGGATCACAATCAACTGTGGAAAATTCTGAAAGAGATGGGAATACCAGACCACCTGACCTGCCTCTTGAGAAATCTGTATGCAGGTCAGGAAGCAACAGCTAGAAATGGACATGGAACAACAGACTGGTTCCAAATAGGGAAAGGAGTACATCAAGGCTGTATATTGTCACCCTGCTTATTTAACTTCTATGCAGAGTACATAATGAGAAACTTGGGGCTGGATGAAGCACAAGCTGGAATCAAGATTGCCGGGAGAAATATCAATAACCTCAGATATGCAGATGACACCACCCTTATGGCATAAAGTGAAGAAGAACTAAAGAGCCTCTTAATGAAAGTGAAAGAGGAGAGTGAAAAAGTAGGCTTAAAGCTCAACATTCAGAAAACTAAGGTCATGGCATCTGGTTCCATCACTTCATAGCAAATAGATGGAGAAACAGTGGAAACAGTGGCTGACTTTAATTTTCTGGGCTCCAAAATCACTGCAGATGGTGATTGAAGCCATGAAATTAGAAGATGCTTACCCCTTGGAAGAAAAGTTATGACCAACCTAGACAGCATATTAAAAAGCAGAGACATTTCTTTGCCAACAAAGGTCCGTCTAGTCAAGGCTATGGTTTTTCTAGTAGTTGTGTATGGATGTGAGTGTTGGACTATAAAGAAAGCTGAGCGCCAAAGAATTAATCCTTTTGAACTGTGGTGTTGGAGAAGACTCTTGAGAGTCTCTTGGACTGCAAGGAGATCCAACCAATCCATCCTAAGGGAAACCAGTCCTGAATATTCATTGGAGGGACTGATTTTGAAGCTGAAACTCCAGTACTTTGGCCATCTGATGCAAAGAACTGATTCACTGGAAAAGACTCTGATGTGGGAAAGATTGAAGGCAGTGGGAGAAGGGGATGACAGAGGATGAGATGGCTGGATGGTATCACCGACTTGATGGACATGAGTTTGAGTAAGCTCCAGGAGTTGGTGATGGACAGGGAGGCCTGGTGTGCTGCAGTCCATGCGGTCACAAAGAGTTGGACACAACTGAGTGATTGAACTGAACTGAACTGAACTGCTGTGCTAGTTTCTGCTGTAAAGCAAAGTGAATCATTTTTATATTTACATATATCCACTCTTTTTTTTGATTCTATTTTCAGATAGATCATTATAGAGTATTGAGTAGAGTTCTATACAGTTGGTTTGTGTTAGTTATCTAGTTTATATATAGTAATACATAATATATATAAATGTCAATACCGGTTTCCCAATTTATCCCTTCTCCCTTTCTTCCTTGTAACCATGTTTGTTTTCTGCATCTGTGACTCTATTTCTGTTTTGTAAACAGTTTCATCCCAGCCTCTTGTATACTTTTCTTTTGGGGGAAAAAAGTGAGTCTTGGTGGAGGCAGGGTTTGCCTTTTGTGGCATAGTCATTAATGTTTTCTTATTATTTCCAGTTCTCTGCCCTACAAGATAGAATTTTTGACTGCCTTCCAGTAGGATGGGTCCATTACTACTTCTCGCCAGTCAGGTGTGAGCAGCGATGAGGGCATTTTCTGAGTTGGATCATCTCATTGCTCTTGTGAGACTCACTAGAGCTGTCTTAAACTTTAATTTTTTGTCACAGGACCCTTTACAGTCTTGTAAATTTTTGAAGTTTGTAAAAAGATTTGGTTTATGTTGATTAGCTATAGCTATACATTGTCTATATGTTATATTTATATCTATATTTACTGCATTAAAACTTGAAACAGAAAATTTTAAAATGTGTAAAAATCATTTAAAATAGCAAAACAAACCGATTACATATTTTCTTAGTAGTATATATTATATGTTTAGGTGGTATGGGCTTCCCTGGTGGCTCAGATAGTAAAAAATCCACATGCAGTACAGGAAACCCAGGTTCCATCCCTAGGTCAGGAAGATTCCCTGGAGAAGGGAATGGCAATTCCCCTCCAGTATTGTGGCCTGGAGAATTTCATAGACAGAGGAGCCTGTTGGGCTACAGTCCATGGGTTGCAAAAAGTTAGACATGACTAAGTAACTTTCACACACACACACACACTATATATATATATAGTGTGTGTGTGTGTGTTTACAGATGTAGTACATATGGCATATATAAATATACACACATACACTAAAAAAGTGAAAAGAGTAGCATTGTTTTACATTTTTTCAAACTTACTTTTGTTTTAAAAGAGGTAGGTTAGAGGCTCATATCAGCTTCTGTATTCAGTCTATTGAAATTTTGCAGTGTCATGTGACCTCTGGAAAACTCCACTGTGTATTAATTAGGAAGAAAATAAAAATGCAAAAGGAAAACACTAGGCAGAGCAGATGAAGAGGAGGCAAAGGAAATATGGCAGCTTGAGAAGGAATCCATGTGCCCTTGCTGGTTCCAGGATGCGGGGCCCCATCTGAAAGGTCCAGAGTGAGGCCTCCAGAAGCCACAGGAGATCCCACGTGATACAGCAAAGTAAAACCCCAGTCCTAGAACCACACGTTTAAGTTTATTCTGCCAGCAACCTGAATAAGCCTGGAAGTTCATTCTCCCCTAGTGCCAGAGTAGAATTCAGCTCTGCTGACACCATGATTTTGACCCTGAGAGACGTCACTGCACTTTAAAGTTTGTGTTAGGTTACCACCCTCTGAATCAACAAATGTAATTCATCATCAGTTCAGATCAGTCACTCAGTCATGTCCGATCTTTGCAACCCCATGAACCACAGCATGCCAGGCCTCCCTGTCCATCACCAACTCCCGGAGTCTACCCAAACCCATGTCCATTGAGTCGGTGATGCCATCCAACCATCTTGTCCTCTGTCATCCCCTTCTCCTCCTGCCCTCAATCTTTCCCAGCATCAGGGTCTTTTCAAATGAGTCAGCTCTTCGCATCAGGTAGCCAAAGGATTGGAGTTTCAGCTTCAACATCAGTCCTTCCAATGAACACCCAGGACTGATCTCCTTTAGGATGGACTGGTTGGACCTCCTTGCAGTCCAAGGGACTCTCAAGAGTCTTCTCCAGCACCACAGTTCAAAAGCATCAATTCTTTGGCACTCAGCTTTCTTTATAGTCCAACTCTCACATCCATACATGACCACTGGAAAACCATAGCCTTAATTCATCATAGTAACAATCTAAAAAAGAAAGACCATATATTCATCTCTACACTGATAGAAAAGGCACTTGACAAAATCTAACATCCTTTCCTGATAAAAATCTTCATGAAACTAAGAAGCAAAGGACATTTCTCAAGATGGTACATGGAACCTATAAAGAAATCCACATAGAACATCATACTTTCCTGACTTTAGGGGAAATGCTTTCAATTTTTCACCATTGAGGATAATGTTTGCTGTGGGTTTGTCATATATAGCTTTTATTTAGTGCCCACTTTCACCGCTACTATTCAACATAGTTCTGGAAGTTTTGGCCACAGCAATCAGAGCAGAAAAAGAAATAAAAGGAATCCAAATTGGAAAAGAAGAAGTAAAACTCTCACTGTTTGCAGATGACATGATCCTCTACATAGAAAACCCTAAAGACTCCACCAGAAAATTACTAGAGCGAATCAATGAATATAGTAAAGTTGCAGGATATAAAATCAACACACAGAAATCCCTTGCATTCCTATACACTAATAATGAGAAAGTAGAAAAAGAAATTAAGGAAACAATTCCATTCACCATTGCAATGAAAAGAATAAAATACTTAGGAATATATCTACCTAAAGAAACTAAAGACCTATATATAGAAAACTGTAAAACACTGATGAAAGAAATCAAAGAGGACACTAATAGATGGAGAAATATACCATGTTCATGGATCAGAAGAATCAATATAGTGAAAATGAGTATACTACCCAAAGCAATCTACAGATTCAATGCAATCCCTATCAAGCTACCAGCGATATTTTTCACAGAACTAGAACAAATAATTTCAAGATTTGTATGGAAATACAAAAAACCTCGAATAGCCAAAGCAATCTTGAGAAAGAAGAATGGAACTGGAGGAATCAACTTGCCTGACTTCAGGCTCTACTACACAGCCACACTCATCAAGACAGTATGGTACTGGCACAAACACAGAAATATAGATCAATGGAACAAAATAGAAAGCCCAGAGATAAATCCACACACATATGGACACCTTATCTTTGACAAAGGAGGCAAGAATATACAATGGAGAAAAAACAATCTCTTTAACAAGTGGTGCTGGGAAAACTGGTCAACCACTTCTAAAAGAATCAAACTAGATCACTTTCTAACACCATACACAAAAATAAACTCAAAATGGATTAAAGATCTAAACGTAAGACCAGAAACTATAAAACTCCTAGAGGAGAACATAGGCAAAACACTCTCCGACATAAATCACAGCAGGATCCTCTATGATCCATCTCCCAGAATTCTGGAAATAAAAGCAAAAATAAACAAATGGTATCTAATTAAAATTAAAAGCTTCTGCACAACAAAGGAAAATATAAGCAAGGTGAAAAGACAGCCTTCGGAATGGGAGAAAATAATAGCAAAAGAAGCAACTGACAAACAACTAATCTCAAAAATATACAAGCAACTTATGTAGCTCAATTCCAGAAACATAAACGACCCAATCAAAAAATGGGCCAAAGAACTAAATAGACATTTCTCCAAAGAAGACATATGGATGGCTAACAAACACATGAAAAGATGCTCAACATCACTCATTATTAGAGAAATGCAAATCAAGACCACAGTGAGGTACCACTTCACACCAGTTAGAATGGCTGCGATCCAAAAGTCTATAAGCAATAAATGCTGGAGAGGGTATGGAGAAAAGGGAACTCTCTTGCACTGCTGGTGGGAATACAAACTAGTACAGCCACTATGGAGAACAGTGTGGAGATTCCTTAAAAAATTGCAAATAGATCTGCCTTATGACCCAGCAATCCCACTGCTGGGCATACACACCGAGGAAACCAGAATAGAAAGAGACACATGTACCCCAATGTTCATCACAGCACTGTTTATAATAGCCAGAACATGGAAACAACCTAGATGTCCATCAGCAGATGAATGGATAAGAAAGCTGTGGTACATATACACAATGGAGTATTACTCAGCCATTAAAAAGAATACATTTGAATCAGTTCTGATGAGATGGATGAAACTCGAGCCGATTATACAGAGTGAAGTAAGCCAGAAAGAAAAACACCAATACAGTATACTAACACATATATATGGAATTTAGAAATATGGTAATGATGAGCCTGTATGCGAGACAGCAAAAGAGACACAGATGTGTAGAGCGGCCTTTTGGACTCTGAGGGAGAGGGAGAGGACGGGGTGATTTGGGAGAATGGCATTGAAACATGTATAATATCATGTAAGAAATGAATCACCAGTCTATGTTTGATGCAGGATACAGGATGCTTGGGGCTGGTGCATGAGGATGATCCAGAGAGATGATATGTGGTGGGAGGTGGGAGGGGGGTTCATGTTTGGGAACTCATGTACACCCGTGGTGGATTCATGTCAATGTATGGCAAAACCAATACAGTATTGTAAAGTAAAATAAAGTAAAAATAAAAATTAAAAAAGAAAAGAAAAAAAAAAAAACATCATACTTTCTGCCCAAAGACTTAATGCAAAGATTTCTTAGGTGTGATACCAAAGCACAGTTTCAAAAGACCAATTGAAACCCTGGACTTTATTAAAATTTAAAACTTCTAGTCTTTGAATGGCACTGTTAAAGAATGAAAAGAGAAGCCACAAACTAGGAGAACATATTTGCAAATCTTATATTTAATAGTGAACTTGTATCTAGAATGAAGAATTCACGAAACTCAAAAATAAGAAAAAAAGTTACCCAATGAAAGATAATTAAAAATACATTTAGGTCATTAACAGAAAAATCAGATTGAAAAAAGAGAAGTGAAATCCCAGTCAGTGTGTGTGTGCACCCTCGGTTGTGTCTGACTCTTTGTGACCCCATGGACTGTATTCTGCCAGGAGCAAAATTAAAAATATTGTGGAGATATGAACAAATTGGATGTTTTAAAAAATGTAGTTAGTTCATTATTATCATTAGTAGTTAATTCATTAAGACTTCCTTGGTGGCTCAAGACAGTAAGGAATCTGCCTGCCATGCAGGAGAGCTAGGTTAGGTCCCTGGGTCAGGAACATCTCCTGGAGAAGGGAATGGCAACCCACTCCAGTAATTTTTGCCTGGAGAATCCCATGGATTGGGGAGCCTGGTGCGCTTCAGTCCATGCAGCACAGAGTCAGACATGACTGAGCAACTAATGCTTTAATTCATTATAGCTTGAACTTTAAAATGTCTATTTTCAGTCTCCTTATCTTTTAAAAAAATTATATATTTTTAACTGGTCTCCTTATCATTAAAGTTTATGTGTGTGTATGTTTGTGTGTATGTGGTGGGTAACTATTAATACTTACCTTTCAAGAATAAGAAATCAAATGAGATCATTTCTGTGCCTATAATTTATAACTGTAAATTGCTGTAAGAGGTGTTATTAGCATCATTAATATGTTTTAATTATTATTATGGGATGCCATCAATATATTATTGTGATTATTATTATCAAAGATGAGTAGCTGTATCATCAAACAGAAACAAAAAATAGCCAAATAACACTTTAGTATTATTACAAAAATAGTTTTAAACTTGCAAAACCCCAGGATTCCTTGGACTCCACTTGATAAGCTTCATTCTATGGCTGCTTTTCTCTGACATGACAACTAGATCACGTGGCCATCTTCATTTGGGTGAATACAGCATGTAGCAGTGTCCTCAGCTGATGAACAATGGGGATTGTACAGAGAATGAGAAATAAAGTTTCTTTCTTTTTTAGTCACTGAGATTTTGTGAATGTTTTGTTCTTATAGCATTAATCTAGTTCATCCTAATTATTATACTTTCCCAAACAAAAGTGGAAAGGTCCAGACCCTCACTTTGTTGAAGTTTTAATAACCAGAGGGATGAGCACAGGTCTTATTTGCAGCCTTCGATATTCCTATCTTGGAATCTATTAATAAATGAGATGTTAAGGAGGAGGTACAGATAAGAGAGTTTATGCCAGTGAGAAGTTGGCAGAAACCCTTGGCAGCAAAGCCACTGGTGCCTGCAGCCTTATTCACTCCTCTTTGTTCCCCAATGGGCAGATACTTATGGATGTCTGACTTCTTTGGACAAAAGTGAGTATCTTCTTCCCTGCTTTTGAACCTGGTTCTTCAGTCTTCTTGTACATTTCCTCCCTGCTTAAATTACCTAGAATTCTACTATTTCCATATAAGAACACCAGCTAGCTTTGCACAGTCAAATGAATGAGGTTTTGCTCTGTCAGAAGTTAGAATTCAAAACTCTCCAGGGGTTTCCAGACTTCTTTGATCATATTCCACTTCAGGAAAAAAAAAAAAAAAGTTAGCATATAACCCTGATACATCTCTCCCTGCCAGAAACTTAGCTCACTTTTATAGACTAGACAATTTTGTTTGATCAGAATTCATTATTCCAAAATTTAACCTCACTATTCTAATGAAATACAAAGTCAGCTCTCTTATTGAAATGCAGAATTTCAATTTTCTAGGTAAGTAATATTCGAGGAGGAAAGCTGCGATGCAGTGAATAATTGGTCCTATTGATCTTCACCAATAAGCATCTTTAAACATAAAATAATAACATGGTTGTGGTGAATACTATCACATTATTTTCCAGGCTAATGCTTTGCTCTGGACTATCAGAAAAATGATACAGAGATAGTACTAGGGTGCAAGTTATATAGGGTTTGATATCTTCTGACAGAGGGGTTCCAGGACCTGAATTGAGTTTCTAAAATCACCCAGCAGGTTGACTTGAAAAGCTTTTTGAAAAATACATCACAAAGTTACTTTCGCACTGTAGGCTTACTTCTGCATTGAAGAATGAACTAGTTTAAGGTTTTGTCCTAGTCTCCATCTAAATGTTAGGTTTCTTTAATTGACATTTTAAAATTAAAATGTATTAAAATGAAACATAATTAAAGCAACTTTGAAAATATCAACTCAATTTTTTCAGACTCATAATTGTTGAACATTTTGAAAAGGATCTTTTATGTTTTTAGAAGATACTGTTAATTACACCAATCTTAAAATAAAAAAAAACCCTGCTTTTGTTTTTGTTATTTTGTTGAAAATTACTGAAACTCATCACTTAAATATATGCTAAGAAATTCTTAGAACAGTACCTGATTGCTTTCAAGCTAATTTTCAAATGAATTGAAACATAAACCCCACATTCCCAGAATACATAATCTTCCATAATTTTGTTTCCAGGATTGTAATTTTATAGTACTCATAAATAATCCATTTAAGGATGGAAAATACACTGTGCCTCAGGGAGTATCCAGACAAGCTGCTTTTATCACAGATAGCTGTTTCTAAAGGCCAAAAAGCCTTTTTGTAAAAACTATTAGTTTGAGTTGTTGGCACAAGTTTTTTTCTATATAAATTAAACCACAGAACTCATTATAAAAACACCCGTGTGATACTCTAGGCTTCTCTTGTTGGTGATAATCTGGTAGTTTTCTAAAGTACATCAACCAGGATGCACATAACCCATTTCAGAAACATCATAGTATTCCTGATGCGTGAAATGACTCTTTTGAACAATAGGCAAAGTGTGTCAGATGGAGATGTAACAGGCAGGGAAATGCACATGATCAGAGACCACCAAGAGAACTGCTAGTAATTTCATTGCACCAAGTGTTTATTTAACTGTGGAAAACATCTTATTTGCCATAGAAAGTACATTCTTTGGAGAAGCTGCCTGCATTGTTCAGCAGATAAATTGCTTTCATGGCTGATGTGTTAGACTGAAGGTGGAATTTTTATGAAACAATTCATTTGTTGAAACTATATTGTTGAAAAATCTCAATACTTTAAAATACGTGGTTAATAGTATGTTTCGATGTCGTATCTGATTTATTAACTGTATAGTACTGATGATCAAATATTTGAATCAATGATGGGTGACTTGGTTGTCTTTCTGAATTATAGATGCTGATAATTCCTAAACTGACTCATGTTGTCGGAGAGGTTTTTGGTTGTGCTTCTTTTACAGGGTAGACTCAGTAAAGATTTCTTGGCATCTTTGTACATGTTTTCTGTCTATTATTTGTTTTGAGATAACTTAATTCTTATAAAAATATGTTCTAAAAAGTATCATTGATGTTAGTGTGCTGACCCCTTTATAGGAAGAAACAGGATCCTGAAATCAGAGGTAGGAAGGCAATATTATAAGGGATATCAGCTATCACCCATTAGTCCACTGGAGATTATAAATCTGTGTTCTTTGGTGAAATTGACAGTATAATAGCTGTCAGCATAAGAGATGTTTATAGCTAATAATTAAGAAACACATGTAAGTGTTTCCTTGCTCATACTATTTGAATTTCTTCAGGTTTCTTCCATTTTGAGAGTCTGCTGAGGAAATTGAAGCTTGATTAGATTTCTTGCCTTTTGATCCCTTCAGTATCCTGACCCTTGGGGGTGAGTTCTTGGGCCAATGGGAAACATTAACCAGATGTAAGGGTGCAGTTATCTTCTGGCAAGCAAAGTATTGACATTATTATCTGCAGTTAGTAAGTTTCCCCATAGGTGCTTTTTGCTCTCAAATCTTGAAAATCTTGAACCTTGACCACTTGATTTTCATTACATCTGTACCTTCTTGGTTGATTGAGAGTAGCTACCCTGGCTTATTTGGGGGCCCTCTGACTCTATTTCAGGTAACTGGCCCATGTGCAAGTATCCCCAGGAAGCTAATATAAATGACTGAACCACTTGAGTTATGCGGTTTTCAGACACTACGGTTTAAGCTTGTGTGCTTTAGTCATGCTGTACCTCCTTTCATACTGTTCTTTCTGCAAGAGCTTTCTGTACAAGAGGATGAAGCCATTATCATTTTTTTATACTTTGAAAGTTTTGCTCGTTATAGACAATTCGTGACTTGTCAAGCTGAACCAGTATTAGTGGTTTTGCCTTGTAAGCCCCATGCATTAACATTGGCTGTATTGCTGATCACAGGGTCTGAGGGCAGCACTCTTTCTTGGGACAGCCAACAGGGCCGAATCAATCACCTCCCATTGTGCTTGTATCTGTATGCAGATTGCCTTTGTATATCATGACTTAATAAAAGATAGTTGGTTACGGTGGTATTATTTTATTATAATTATGATGATGTTTTTTTGGCTGCATTAGCAACAGCCTCAAAAACACAATAAAATGATTCTTTGCAACTCATGGAAAGTGTGAGGCCTGCCTTCGTTTGACTACTTCTGATGATGTATTAACAACCCTTTGTTTAAAGTCAGGCAGGTATAAAGGGTTTCCAATGAGAAAAGCCATGAAAATAAATTTGAAAATACATAACTACTGAGAAAAATAAAACTTTGACTGTTTTTACAAGATACATCCTATTTTAAGAAAGCGTCTTATTTTTTTAAATGTTTCAGTCTTTACTTAAAAATTTCTATGAAAAAAAATTGAAATTCTATAAAATCCCTGTTTAGAGTCCATTGGATTACTATTTCAAAATACTGAGGTTTTTACCCCCATGGGTATGTCTGTAGTGTTACACCTCTCTAAGCAACCTACTAATCTTGTCTATTAAATGGGAATTTTTAAAAGAACTCTGATCCCTTATAAACAGAAAACTACTGTCCACATATCCTGCTGTTTTTCAAATCGTAGGACCACATGGAGCAAGAGATCCAAATCCTACTAAAGTACTTTAGTTTCCATCTTTTTCATGCTTCTAGAAATGGAATCCATTAGAAGCCAACAAAGCCCATGTGCATTCTTGTCCCTCCTCTCAGCACATTGCATTTTGATAATTCAGCCAGAAGGCATAATTATAGAAACAGCCTTCAAGATCTGTTCTTGAAAAGACATTTGTATACTCATTATGCAGTTCTATCATTTGTCAATAGGGAGTTCTGTAAATAAAGCACTGAGGTCTAGACTGTAGTAGCTGATGGCAGTAATCTTGGACAGAGCAATTTCTTTTTCTTTATAGATCTTAATAGTTCACAGCCCGTCTTGAAATAATGATCTTAAGGTTTTGTTACTGTTGGTAGTGGCTGGATATTTGAACAGTAAAACCATAATGGCTCAGAGACTCTCTGGTAAAAATGTTGTTTTTTTTATTTGCACAACCACTTGTCCAACTGTCCTGAATATTTTTTACTCTGTGATAAACAATAAAGGATTCTTTTTACCTTAAATTTGTAACCTTGCTGTCATTTACATTACATGATTACAATTTGTCTATATCATGTAAACATGAAACATCTTTGGGCGGGTATTTTGCTTAGTAACATAATTAGAATATAATTCCTGAGCTGAGAGGGATACGAATAGAAATTTGTTGGCCCATCCCCATGTAAGGAGACACACACAGACACACATGCGTGCACACACACCTACGGATTTGGAGGGTGAGCAGAACATGGGGAAACGCAGTATGCTTCAGATGGCTATTTTGGCTGCGGCCTGTAGTGGGCACCATTTCCGAAGCAAAAATGTATTAATAGGGACCTCACAAAGTGCTTGGACCAAAAATTTTATTTTGCAGGGATTAGGGGCCTTTGAGGAATTTTTTTCAGGAGTTAAGTGGTGTGATCCAAATTTGTCTGTTAGAGCATTACAGCAACAGTATGAGGGTAAGCCATTATTTTATTCTGTTGCATGGCTGATTTAAATAATCATAGCCTCATTGGTCAGATTGCAAGTAAAAATGCATATGCTCCCTTTGTAAATAGCTGCATGCTAGCTCTTGGCATAGAGTATTACATTTTAAAAATTATAACCAGTTAACTGCTCTCATACAGGCCAAACTTTTGCTGTTGAAAATATGTTAAACTCTGATCTTATACCTTCACTAAAACCCAGTTATAGAAACCTTTTAAAAGAAAGCTGACCACAACAAACCCCATACTTTATCTGTTAGAATAACTTTATCTTGTTGTTTTGTGTTTTAAATTTATTTATTTTTAATTGGTGGGTAATTCCTTTTCAATGCTGTGTTGGTTTCTCTCATCGATCAACATGAATCAACTAAACACATGTTCCCTCCCTTTTGAGTCTCCCTCCCACCTCTCACCCCATCCCAGCCCTCTAGGTTGTCACAGAGCAGCAGAGCACTGGGTTAAGCAAATTCGCACAGGCTATCTATTTTATGTATGGCACTGTATATGTTTCAGGGCTACTCTCTCAATTAGTCCCACCCTCTCCTTGCCCTGCTGTTTCCACAAGTTTGTTCTCTATGTCTGTGTCTCTATTACTGCCGTACAAATAGGTTCATCAGTACGGAGTGAAAGTGAAACTTCTTCCCTGGTGGCTCAGATGGTGAAGAATCTGCCTGCCATGCAGGAGACTCAGATTTGATCCCTGGGTTGGGAAGATCCCCTGGAGAAGGGAATGGCAACCCACTCCAGTATTCTTGCCTGGAGGATTCCAGGGACAGAAGAGCCTGGCAGGCTATAGCCCATGGGGCCACAAAGAGTTGGACACAACTGAATGACTTACACTTTCACTTTTCACCATTTTTCTAGATTGCATCTGTATGCATTAATATATGATATTTGTTTTTCTCTTTCTGATTTACTTCACTCTGTATAACAGGCCCCAGGTTCATCTACCTCACTGGAACTGACTCTAATTCTTTTAATGGCTGAGTAATATTTCATCATATACATGTACCACTACTTCTTTATCCGTTCATCTGTTAATGGACAACTAAGTTGATTCTATGTCCTGGCTGTTGTAAATAGTGCTGCAGTGAACACTGGGGTACATATATTTTTTAGAATTATGAAAATCACATACTTTTTAAGGCAAGTTTTAAAAATTATGCTGAAATTTCCAAAATAGCCTAGATGAGAATTGTTCTGATGTTTTTAATATTAAAAATCATGATATAAGTAACTAATATAAGTAAAATAATATTTTTGAAAGGTAAATCATAACCATGAGCTATGCATGGCAAATTTTTAAAAGTACTCCCAAATTGCATTTTAATTCTTATATCCATATGCACATCTTTTAAATGACCTAAAACGTATAATAATAAAAGCAAAAGTACATCATGACTTTGTTCTATCTTTAGACCCCTGACCTTGAACATAGATATTTAATGTTTATTGTATTGTATAGATTAACAAATACTGTGTAGGTCTAGTTATGATCACATTACTGGTCCCAGCACTTTTAAAATTATTAACTAATTTATTTAAAAATAAATGTGAGTGACTAAAAATGACATTAATGCTCAAATATTTTTCCCAATTCTTGAGAGTTTGATCACTCTAATGTCATGCTATATATGGACCCCTGTCTAGTTATCAGAGTGGGCAAAATGACTAAATTTGGTTCCTTTCACACGCATCTCATGTGCTCTTCATAGCAATCCTGGGCCTGACATTGCTACCAGAGAGGTTAATACAGAACAAGTGAAAATGAGAGAAGGAACTTTTCTGAATCCTCATTGTTTTGTCTTTTGTATTATAAAATTTTACTGTGGTAAGAACACAGACTGAAGTCTACTCTCTTCATAAATTTTTAATTGAAAGTGGAAGTTGCTCAGTCATGTCTGACTCTTTGCGACTCCATGGACTATACAGTCCATGGAATGCTTCAGGCCAGAATACTGGAGTGGGTAGCCTTTCCCTTCTCCAGGGGATCTTCCTAACCCAGGGATCAAACGCAGGTCTCCCGCATTGCAGGCGATTCTTTACCAGCTGAGCTACAAGGGAAGCCCATAAATTGCTTCATAAATTTTTAATTATCCAATACTATATTGTTAATAATAGGTACAGGGTTGTATAGCAGATCTCTAGAACTTACTCATCTTGCTGAACTGAAACGATATGCTTGTTGATTAGTAACTCCATATGTCTTCTTCCTCCTAGCCCCTTTCAAACACCATTTCATTCTTTGATTCGATGAATCTTTTAGATACGTCATAGAAGTGGAATCATGTAGTATTTGTCTTTATGTGGCTGACTCATTTCACTTAGTATGATGTCGTTAAGGTTCATCCATGTGGCTACAAATGTCAGGGTTTCCTTCCTTTATGAGGCTAAATAATATTCTGGTGTGTATATATATATATGTATATATATATACATATATATGTGTGTGTGTGTGTATTTTTTTGCTGTTGTTTAGTCACTAAGTTGTATCTGATTCTTTTGCAACTCCTTGGACTGTAGCCTGCCAGACTTCTCTGTCCATGGGATTTCCCAGGCAAGAATACAGGAAGGGGTTGCCATTTCCTTCTCCAGTGGATCTTTCTGACTTGCGTCTCCTGAATTGCAGGCAGATTCTTTACTGCTGAGCCACCAGGGAACCAATATATATACATACAAATGTATATATATTGTTGATTATATACTATATATATATATATATATACACACTGTCCTTATCCATTCATCTGTCAATTGACAGTTTGTTTCTATATCTTGGCTATTATGAAAAATACTGAAGTGAACCTGGGTTTGCTAACACCCCTTTAAGTTCTTGATTCAGTTCTTTTGAATTAACCCCAGAGCTACATTGCTGGATCATAAGGTAGTTTTATTTTTTTTTTTAATTTTTTGAGGAACATCCCTACTGTTTCCCATAGCAAGCGTACCATTTTGCACTGTCAGCAATAATGTACAAGGTTTCCAGCTTCTCCACATCCTCCCCAAAACTAACTTTGTTTGTTGATAATAACTATCATGACAAGTATAAGATGATATGTCATTGTGATTTTGATTTGCATTTACCTGCTGATTAGTGATGATGATCACCTTTTCATATACTTGTTGGCCATTTGTGTTTCTTTTTTTTTTTTGAGAAATATCTGTTCAGTTCCTTAGCCCATTGGGTATTAGTTATTTTAATCAGGTTTTTAGTGTTTTTGCTATTGATTTGTAGGAGTTCCTTATATATTTTGGAAATTAACCTTTCATCAAACATATAGTTTTCAGATGTTTTCTCCCATTCCATATGTTGTCTTTTCATTCTATTGATTGTTTCCTTTACTGAGTAGAAGCATTTTAGTTTGATGTAGTCCTACTATAGTTATTGTTGTTCTTGTTTGTCTGTGTTTTTGGAGTTGCATTCATGAAGTTATTGCCAAGACGAATGTCATGAAGCCTTTTTCCTGTGTTTGCTTCTGGAATGTTTATGGTTTCAGGTCTTAATGTTCAAAAATCCATCTTGAATTAATTATATATATGGTAGAAGATAGAAGTTCAGTTTTATTCTTTTGCATGTGGATATCCGGTTTCCCCAACACCATTTGCTGAAGAGACTATCGTTTCTTGATTGTGTATTCTTAGCACAGTTGACCATACACATATGTCTTTATTTCTGTGCTCTCTGTGCAGTTGGTATATATGCCTTGCTTTTGCCAGTAAAATACCATTTCAATTATTGTGGCTTTGTAATATATTTTGAAATCAAGAGTTGTAATATCTCTTGCTTTGTTCTTTCTCAAGATTATTTGGCTATTCATGATCTTTTGTGGTTCCAAATGAATTGTTGAATTATTTGTTTTATTTCTATAAAAAGTGCTATTAGGACTTTGATAAGGATTGACTTGAACTTGTAGATTTCTTTGGGTATGAACATTTCAACAATATTAAAGCTGCTTATACACAAACATGAATTATCATCCCATTTGTTTGTGTCTTGTTTATTCTTTTTATATTTCTTATATCCAGGAGACAGGCAGTGCCAGAAAAAGACTAGTTTAGGGCTCTCTAGAAGTGCCCCTTATCAGACTACTTCCAAAACAGATTTTCCCTTTTCTCCTTTCTGTATTCTACACATCCTAAAAGGCAGGTTTTAATATCATGTATCTGGCCTTGTTACCTTGTAACAAACCATCCCTTGTTATCTCTTTCTTCTAAACCCTTTATATTTATTTATGTTGTTTGTTTTCACTATTATTAGTTACTTAACCATACCTCACTCTTTCTTAAGACTAAATAGGCCTAGATTTAAACTTTGGGTTGATTTATACATTAAGTGATCAGTTCATTTCTCTTTTCAAATCATCTTTTCTGAATATATTTTATATGCTAGTGAATGACACCAGGAATAGAGAATCTATTAGGTAAAATTCCACTGTGTAGCAGCAATTATTTAAGTGCTGTATGCAAGGACCTATTTGACTAACTTTGGTCAAATCACACCAATAATCTGAAGCTCTTTGTCTTCATTTTCTGTTGATAAAATAAGGATGATATTTGTTCTCCTACCTAGAAACAGAGGTAGGATGGTAATTAGATAGAGTAAGAGATAATAGAAAGCATTTCCTAAACCCCAAAGCACTGTGCTGAACAAATGATTTAGTAGTTCACTGCTCCTCAAAGTTTTGTGTTTACAAATAGTTTGTTCTTTTATAAGAGTCTGAAAGCTGCTTGTCTATAGTTTCTCCTAGCAAATACTTTGTTTTCATGGAGACACTGAACACATCTTCTTTCTTCCTCTAAAATTCTGTAAGATAGCTATAATGGGTTCTTCTTAATTTTCTTTGTGAAGATGAATATTTCAAGTGTTCTTATCTTTTTAAAATTTTTATGTAGAATAGTTTTAAATCTCTTGTTGTTGACACTCTCCTCTATATACCCCTAAGTGTTTTTTTTTTTAATTAATATATTTTAACTTTCTCAGAGTAATTTTAGATGTTTAAGACATTGAGCAGAAAATGCAGAGAATTCCTGTATATCCACTCTCCTTCTGCACACAGTTTCAAGTTTAATTTTTCTATCACAATTGGTTGTTAAAGTTGGACACATTACCTCCAGATGTGATCAAGAACTTCAGTTTCAGTGGAGACTGAGAAGGGAGAGGACTCAAATCTGGCACCCAACTTCTGACTTGTATAACTGAGTGGATGGGACAGTCATTTATTCATGTAGATCTCTGGTTTAAAAAAGAGGAGAGTTGAGATAGTAGAGGATGATTTCTATTTTTGATGTATTATATTTGAGACACCTTTGAAACACCCATGGAGACACGTCCATGAGATCCTTGGGTTGCGACCATGGAGCTCTGGGGAAAAGCTCTTGTGAAAAGAGGTAGCGTGAAGGTAGACCCCTGAAAGAATGTGGCAACGGGGGAGAACAAAGAAGAACTAATAGAGGGCCTCCAAAAGGCAGAAAAGAACAACTGAGGAGGTGAATGTTTAAGAAAAGCCAGATTTTTGTTGTGTTTGTTATGTTTTCCTGCAGAAAGGTCAGAAGAGTTAAAGGCTCTTTACGTTTGGTTTGGCTGTGGTGGCTTCAGCAGACTCAGCTGAGCTTTGGAGCACAGTCTGAAAGTGGGTTCAAGAGTTATGGAATGTAAAAAAGTAGAGGCAGATGGTACAAACGGTTTCAGAATTTGGAATTTGAAGAAGAGAACAGAGAATTCAACATTTGAAAATATCATGGAAAATCAAGAAGGTAGAAGTAATATTATGGCCAGAATTTTGGGAGGTGCTTTGCGTACTTTTATCATTGATTTTTTATCATCTAGACTTCTGCAGAAGACATTACTATCTAGTTGCCATACAGTATTTTCTGAAATTTTTCCCAAATGTGTATTGTTTCTTTGTTTTCCAGTTCCTAATATAAATAACATGCTATTCATTTAATAATATATTTATTATAGGTTTCAGTTTTGCTGTTTATACGTATATTCCATTCTGCTAGTCTGTGGATTCTTGTGTTAATTATCAATTATAATTTCTAGAAATCTTGAAACCAAGTATATTTCATTATATTATGTATAACATCTGGGCATATTTCAGTTCTATTTATGTTTAACTCAATCAGTAATATCTATTTCTTGGCTAATGCAAAATCCTAATGTTATTATAAATTCAGTTATATTTTAAATTAATTGAAAATTTTATCCATGGTAAACATAATATTATCATTGGATCAGAATATATAATAGTAAATGAGAGAATAATTTTTGGATAATATTTACAAATCTTCTTTGTGGCATATGTACAACCTTATAAAAAATGATAAGCAGCTTAATGTTAAGCTGACTAGTATGAAAAATATTCAACATGGTAAAAACTTAAAAGACATGTGTTCTCTATATCCAGTGTTTTATTAATGGGCAGGTTAAACTTTATTCCTTTCATACTGTAGCTGAATTATAAAAATGTAGAAGTCAATATTAGAATATAAGTTTTTCAATACTATGTGGTTTGGTTTAAGAAAAATATTCTCTTCAAATAAGATAATATTAATTGTGACAATATTATAATGAGAGTGCCCATACCATAGTCTTCAGATTATGTCCTGACCACATAGGACAGTCTGGGTTTAAATCCTGGCTTTGCCATTTATGAGTTGAATAACCTTAGGCAAATTATTCAACTTTCTGACCGTTGATTTTTGTAACTATAAAAGGGGTTAGTAATGGTGTGTCATATCATGGGTAGGTGTGAGTTTTTATTAGATTAATACATGTAAAATGATCATAACAGTAATTGAACATATTAAGTGTTCTGTGATTGTTTACTAGCATAATAATTCATTTGCATCTATACTCAGCTCTTTTCAGTGTGCATGACATTAGGTGAATATCAGTGGGGATGACATTTTATCCTTAACATAGTGTTACTCTCATGATAAGTAGCTCAAACTTAGGTTTAGATGATAGAACTGTTCTACCAACTAATATACTTAAATTGATGATATAGTTAAGAGTAAAGTAGATCCTATTTAAATCCTATGAGCCTCACATAGTATGTTGACAATAACCATTACTTTAATCTTTACCCTACTCTTCTTTCTTGGGACCCAGTCAATCAACATTCCTTGAGTATTTAATATGTATCAAATGTTATACTATGATTTTAATGCTTAAGACAAGTACAGTTATTGCCTTGAGGCAGCTTATACACTGGAGGGCAAGAGTTACATTAAACCAATAAGTACTGCAAAGAAAAAGTTACAGTAATATCATACTATAAAATAGAATATCTTTCCTGGTACTGAGTGGCAAAAACCACCCTAACTGAAGGGCTGTAATAATCTGAGATCAAAGAATGAAAACTGTATCTACCTGAGGAGGAAAAGTACCCAGTAAAAAGCTGATGTATGGGACTTTACATGACATGTGTACTGACTGTAGAGAAATACAGGTGTGAAGTGAGGCCAGGCACCGAAAGCCAAGCCAGAACTCCTAGAACTGAGTTCCTGTTAAGGATCTTGACTTCATGTACCCTAAATCTTTTCATTTATGTTTTTGTTCCCTTACTAGTATGGAAATGACATTACTAGGGCTATATTTCTAGTGAAGGGGTTCAGTTTGACATTCTATACCTCTGTACCTTTGAACTTTATGAATTCAATTTAATAAGCATACTTATAAATCCTATAAATTTTATTTTAATGATTACTCTGGCTACTTGGGGAAGATTAACTGAATGGGAAATGTGGATGTGGAGAAAGCAGATAGGAGGCAATTTAGTAATGTGGGAGAGAGATTATTTAATCTTGGCCTAGAAGGATGACTCTCAGAATGAAAAAAAGTAGATAATTCTAGAATCTTTAGAAGAGACCATTTGTAAAACTTGGCAACTGATTGATAAAAAAAGCAATGAATATACTATGGTTCTTGTATATGGTTTGAGCACATGAAGTGTGAAATATAGGAAGAGGTACAAGTTCAGATATGGAGAAGGTTATAAGTTTAGCATCAAAGTTGTGTTATTCTTTTCTTTGAATTAGGTCTGGACTACTGTGGAGCAAGTGAAATACTGAGATGAGTATATGGTTCTGGAGTGCAGAAGAAAACTCTCAATTGCAATATAAGTCTCCAAGTCATAGACATTAAGCTGGGAGTTGAAGCTATAGAAGTAGGTCAGGGTACTTCCCTGGAGGTCCAGTGGTTGAGACTCTGCCTTTTAATGCAGGGGATGCAGGTTTGATCCTTTGTTGGGGAACTAAGACCCCACATGTCACAGGACAACTCAGCCCACCCACCACAACTAGAGGAGCCCACACAGAGCAACCAAAACCCAGCATACACACACACACACACACACAAAGGTTAAAAAAAAAAAAAGAAGAGGAAGAAGTAGGTTTGCTTATGATGGAGGAAAGAATATGGAATAACAATGAAGAGTATGTAGGAGCACCTGGTGCTTAAAAATGAAAAAAAAAAAAAAAGAAGAAGCCAGCATTTAACAGTCAGGTAAAGGAGAAGGATTTAGTAAAAAGCTAAGCATGTTTCATTTGATTTAGTAAAATGGATGTCAAGGCCAAACTAACCTTAGTTAGTTAATCTAATGTGTTAGGTTCAGTGGCCAGAGTAGAAGAAATGTTAGGATAAGCAGGAAGTGAGCAAATAAAGAGTAAACAACTCTTGTTGGATATTTGACTTTGGAAGAAATGAGCAAATGTCCAGAATTTGGAGAGCAATTATTTGTTTTTGTTGTAAGATGGGAGGCAAGATTTGCCCATTTATGGAAGGAGTCAGTATGCAGAGAGTGACTAACGGTTGGGGAGAAAGTTTGTAATAGAGATCTCCAGGGTCCTGTGAAGGTAAGAGAGATACAGAACACAGAAGGAAAGGTAAAGGTGCTATACAGAAGCAGGCTGGACAGTAAGGGAGTTTCTGTTTAACGCCTCTTCATTTCATTGGTGAGTAGAAGGCAGTAACTTCTCTAGGGTATGAGAAAGGCCACTGGAGTGGGGACCAGGAGTGGAAAACAGTTGAAATTTTCAGAGCAGGAGAACCAGAGAATGAGAACTGACCAGACAAACTCATGGATTGCCACGCACTGGTAAATCCTGCTCAGAGGTGGTGACCATACATTTTATATGCATGCTAGCTGGCTCTGAAATTGTTCCATGAGCACTCAGCAACTAAGATGCTTGTATAGAGAAGATGGGCAGGTAAATTCCGTCAGAGTTGGAGATTTTAGGATATGTGCAATAAAAGCCCCAAAGTGTGAGTGAGTTTGGGTTATTGATGAGGGAGCATGTGGTTGCAAGGATGAACCACTGAATCCAAACTGGGTGGACTTTGTCATCATTATCTTCCTCCACTATCATCTTCTGAATAAGTATGAAATTGAAGTCAGAAGTGCTTGGAAAAAAGGAAGAAAGTAGAGTGACTGATAAAGGGTGAAGGCTTCTCTCATCTCATCATCCGTCTGTCACCACAAAGACACTGCGTTGAAAAAACATTGTCTCTCCATCCAATTCGTGGGAAGAACACTAGTTAATCATGTTAGTCAGAGCTAGACATTTATTGAAATAGGTTTGGCTAACAAGTAGAATTTTGTACCTCAAAATCCAGAGCCAGTCTGGCTGATTCCTTTGTGACTGCCTGCCTTCTGGCTTTCTCCTCCATTGGCTTGACCTCCTGTTTGGTGAATGCTGTCACGCGTCATGTTTCTGGGTGAACGGCAGAGCTGGAAGGGAATGCTCTTGAGCTGAGAAGGTTTTCTCTCTGCATACTGACTCCCACCAGATCCATCCAGCAAACCTGCGCCCTCGTTTTTGCAGCTGGGGTGTGGGTTCCCTTCACAGACCAACTCTGTGATATCTCTGCAGACATAGCTATGGGAGCAGTTCCAAGATCTAGATTGAGAGTAGAAGTTAAAAGATTCCTTTTAGCCGCAAGACTAAACTGTGCTCTCCCACCTGATATAATGTGGAGGTTTTGAATGGATTTGTTGTCTGCATTTGATCTCTTAACTGTGGATCTTTGGCCAGGTTACTTAAGCCCTGGATTTTTCATCTAAAAGTGGAACACTAATCACACCCATCTCACAGGTTGATAGTGAAGACTGAACAAGTTAAAAAGCATGTAAAACATTTATTCAGAGCCTAAAACACCATATTTAATAAATAGTTGTAAAAATGAATTATTATTTTATCAGTGGGTCTTAATGTTTTTCTAGAAAATGCTTAGATTTATTTTGAATTTAAACATTTTTTTAAAATTTTAAAATGCTTGTTTTACTCTTTTCTTGTTTGATTGGTGATCTTAGAATGTGTGGTCACTTCAGTCATATCTGACTCTTTGCTACCCTATGGGCCATAGCCCACCAGGCTCCTTTGTCTATGGGATTCTGCAGGCAAGAATACTAGAGTGGCTTGCCATGACCTTCTCCAGATCTTAGAATATGTACCTCTTTTTTACCTTGTAGGGAAAGAGGGAGAAGTGGGAAGCTGGGGACACTCAGTCTTGAAGAACAGAGAAACAAAAAAACTTCTGGAGGTAACCGAGAGGATAGAAGAGAGAAACAGGAAGGTGGGCCTTGAAGGATGGGAACTATAAATAAATATTAGACTCATATGACTAGGAGGATGTGGAATCTATAATTTGAGTCAGAGACTCATAAGGCTCTGAAGGCTTAAGTCTGCCCCCAACACTGTTATCACTGTGCCTGAGAAAACTGAGTAACAATTATTGTTTGTCAGAAGTAAAAAACTGGAGTTATCTGTGTAAAACTTGAGATTATTTGTTGTATATGTAATATATCAGTATGTGCTAAGTTGCTTCAGTTTCCAACTCTTTGTGACCCTATGGGCTACCGCCCACCAGGCTCCTCTGTCCATGGGATTCTCTAGGCAAGAATACTGGAGTGGGTTGTCATGCCCTCCTCCAGGGGATCTTCCCGACCAAGGGACCCAACCAACATCTCTTAGGTCTCCTGCATAGGCAGGCAGGTTCTTTACCAGGAGTGCCACCTGGGAAGCTCTGTATATCACAGTATAACTAGCTATATTTGTTAGTTGGAATAAGAGAAGATATATGAAAGCAATACTAATTCTGTTTCTCATTTAAAAACTAGTATTGAAATTTTTCATATTTATTAGTTGGTTGTAAAGAGCAAACTCAAGTAAAATCCACCTTATGACCCAATATTAAAAAACAGAAATTTTCCATGGAGAAAATCACACCCCAGACTGAGGAGGATAGGCCAGCTTATCCTGAGTCCTTGCTTCTCTGTGTCTGTTTTCCAGTTGCAGGCCCCACTTGCCAGCAAAAGAAGCTGTCTCATGGACTGCACATCCCATCGCTCTGTATCTGCCTGGTTATGAATGACTTTAATTCAAACTTAAAATATGTAGTGGTGATTGGAGAAGGATGAGGATGAGAGCTTGACCATGACATTATCTTAAGAAAGCTCTTCTCCCTGCCTCTCTCCTCTCTCTCCATTGCTGTTCCTGTGGTGACCCTCATTTCCCAGAGCTGAGCTTGCAGAAGGCCACCCCTAGCAGGGATTGTTACCTCCCAGGCACTCTCCTTCAGGAGAGTTCACCCTCCTCTAGGTAGGAACTTTATAGAAAATGCTTTTTTATTGTTGCTATGGAATACATTTTTAGTTAGCTGTATTCGTTTTCTGCACTGACTATGTACTACTGAATTTAAAGAAACAAAAGTAATTTAACATTGTTATACTGAGGGAAAAAATACCTGTTTTCAGTGAATAATGTAGGATCTTAGTTTTAGTAAATTCATTGCCCACTTGGTTACCTTCACCCTTCCATACTTTCTAACTTACACTTCTTGAGTATTCATGCAGCACATACTGCTTATCCATTGCTGGGTTAATATTCCTCAAAAATGCAAGTAGGATTCTGGAACTGTGAGGTCGAAGGTTTAGTCAGTCTTTGCCAATCATTGGAAAATACCATTTTCATCATAGTTCCTCAGTTCTTTTAGGTAAAATGAGGATAATAGCACTGATCTGTTTTCACAATCTTGATTTAAAAAAAAAAGTTAAACACCTAAATGAAAAGATGTTAGGTGTTTTTTTTTTTGAACTTTTAAATAAAGATTTAAATGTGGAAAAGTTATAAGAGAACACACTATTGAAGTTAAAACCTGGTGAAGGATTTGACTTAGAAATACTTTTCTAGTTTTAAAACAACAAAATATTGAGACTGAAAAAGGTATTTCAAGTAGAACCACTTTGTAAGATCTAAATAGTCTATAAATGTCAGATGATATTGATCTTACAAAATATTCATTCATATAGAATTCTCAGATTTCTTAGATTAATCTACATTATTTTAATTATAATAATGTATTTTGTAACTGTTCACACTAAATTCCATTTAAATCTAAAACATGTTGTATTGTACATATATAGGTTTGAACTTATTAAATTGAAGACTATCTATATTTTATCTTTGAGAGTTAAATAATATATAACTGGAAAACTGGAGAAACCATAGTAACTTAAAATAGTGCTATTCTGTACCATTTTTGCTGTAGTGGACTCAAGAAATACAAATAAGTGCCACTTAATGAAAAATATGTATAATAGTTAAGTATGTTAATGTACATATGTAATGATGCAATATTTTGACTTAGTATGGATCTTTGCTTTGTATAGTTTATTAGGATACCATTGGCAAACCACTCAGCAGTTTCCAGGAGTTTCCACTGGAGACAGTGTTCCAAGAGGAACAGTGTTCCAAGAGCTTAACTTTTTTGAACCTTTGTTGTTGGGCACTGGTTTCTGGATTGCTATTCTGTTAACATTATGAGCTATTTGACTAGCAGGACTCCCTACAGAATAGCTGCTTCTGCTTAGCTCATCAGTAGTACAATTTGTTGTTTAATTTCCTCTTCTAGTCCCCTTGGGGAAATTGAATTGTGAAAAGACCACCTACTGGGAACATTCAGTGTTCATGACTGAATAAGGAACTTTATTTATCTATTTATTTCTTTGGCACTATCTTAATTAGTAATGAGAAGGGCTTTATTAGGTGAGCAAGTGCTGTGGTTTTGTTACAGATAGGTGCTGTTAGCAAACCATTTGATTCACAGAACCTTCTCAAAGTCAGAGCCTTTTGCAGGTACAAAGCTTATTTGAAATTTTAATTTGCAATGTTAGAGCTGTTTGCCATTTTAGTGATTGTTAGTCATCTGATGCAGAAGTTGAAGACAAGTCAATGGTGGTGGTAAAAAAAAAAAAAAAGCAGAGTTGTGAAATTTAGAAGATTTCTTCTTTGGACCACACGAACTTTTGTGTTTTAATTTTTCTCCAACGAAGATTATTGCTCTATAACAGTGTGGACTTGAACAATGTACCCTCAAGTTTTAAAATCTTCAGTTGCAGTTTCACCAGTTTTTATTAATATATGCACTCAGGCAAAAACAGAGTTTATGAGACCTAAATATTGTGATAAACAGAGTTAGCTAATATATTTTACATCTTCTTCTTTTAGAATTTAGTGCTAGTTTTTACTTTATGTTATCAAACTGTTAAGTGTAATAAGGAAATTTTCTAAGATTTGCTGTGCTTTGTCACTCAGTCATGTCTAACTCTATGCAACCTCATAGACAGGCTCCTCTGTCCATGGGGATTCTCCAGGCAAGAATACTGGAGTAGGTTGCCATGCCCCCCTCCAGGGAATCTTCTCAACACAGGGATCAAACCCAGGTCTCCTACATTGCAGGTGGATTCTTTACCTACTTTATCTTATCAAATTCTTAAGTGTAATAAGGAAACTTTCTAAGATTTAAATAGCCTCTAAATTAAAACTTCAGTTGTTTTCCATATGGATGGATACAAAGGAGGGAAAGATGGGGCACATAAATTGTGATTGCGATTGACGTTGTTCTTCAGTTGCTAAGTGGTGTCTGACTCTTTGCATCCTGGTGAACTGCAGCACGATAGGCTTTCCTGTCCTTCACTATCTCCTGGAGTTTGCTCACATTCGTGTCGATTGAGTTGGTGATGCCATCCAACCATTTCATCCTCTGTTGCCCCCTTCTCCGCCTCCTGTCAGTCTTTTCCAGCATCGAGGTCTTTTCCAATGAGTCAGCCAAAATATTGGAGCCTCAGCATCAGTCTTTCCAGTGAATATTCAGGGTTGATTATTTTGAGATTGACTGGTTTGATCTCCTTGCTGTCCAAGGAAGTCTCAAGAGTCTTCTCTAGCACCACAGTTCAAAAGCATCAATTCTTCAGCACTCAGCCTTCTTTAAGGTCTAACTCTCACATCCATACATGACTTGTAAACACCATGGCTTTGACTAGATGGACTTTTATCGGCAAAATGATGTCTCTGCTTTTTTAATACACTGTCTAGGTTTGTCATAGCTTTTCTTCCAAGGAGCATCTTTTAATTTCGTGGCTACAGTCACTGTCTGCGTTGATTTTGCAGCCAAAGAAAATAAAATCTGTCACTGTTTCCACTTTTCCTAATCTATTTTCCATAAAGTGATGGGACCTGATGTCATTATGTTAGTTTTTTGAATGTTGAATTTTAAGCCAGCTTTTTCACTGTCCTCTTCCACTTTCATCAAGAGGCTCTTTAGTTCCTCTTTGCTTTCTGCCATTAGAGTGGTATCATCTGCATATGTGAAGTTGTTGATATTTCTCCTGGCAATCTAGATTCCAGCTTGTGATTCATCCAGCCTGGTATTTTGCATAATGTACTCCACATATGATTCAAATAAGCAATGTAACAATATACAGCCTTGACATGCTCCTTTCCCGATTTTATAGACTATCCATACTGTGTATAAAATAGATTACTAATAAGAACGTCCTGTATAGCACAGGGAAGGCTACTCAGTGCTCTGTGGCGACTTAAATGGAAATACAAAAAAGAGGGGATATATGTGTATGTATAATTGATTCACTCCTCTATACAGCAGAAACTAATGACATTGTAAAGCAAATATACATCAATAAAAGTTAACTAAGAAAAAACTCAGATGTTTTCTAGCACACCAGTTTAACAAGCTGTTTCTCCTTAGAGTAGAGGCAGGATAGTGCAGTGATTAGAGACTGCGGCTGTGGAACAAGACAGCCTTGGTTCCAGTCTCTCGCTCTGTCCCTCACTAGCTTTGTGACCCTGGGCAAACATCTTAATTCTCTGATCATATAAGGGTAACTTAATAGGGCTAATGAGAGTTAATACAAGAGAAGCTCTTGGAAGAGGGTTTGGCATGGTGCCTAGCACATAAGAATTGCTCAATGGGTATTAGCAGTTGTTATATATATTTCTTGATAATCTAGCACAAAGCCTGAGGTAAATCATGTGCTCAATAAGGAATTCATAAGTGCAATCTTTGAGTGACTGAACAAGATGAAATGTCCATAAAACTTAGAATCACTATAAATCTATCTCTGCCTTGTACTTTTAGATAAAACAACACATATCTCTATAGTTATAAACTTATAGCCAAATATGGGAATGGTTTTGAAGAACTTAAAATCTGTATTTCAATAATAGATTATTGATATCCCCACATTATTATTATAGTCTCTAAAAAAATCGAACACTTGCAACATTCTGTGAGTCTGGGTGATTAGAAACAGAATATAAAGAATTCATCTTAATAAAATACTGTGAAAACCTTGCAAAGATTTTTCACAAATATACACCCTATCCCTATACAAGCAAGAAGAACTTGCTTGTATACAGTTCTCTGATGTCTGAATTGAATGAATAAGGGGAGGGTACCGAGGAGGACGCTTCATGGACTAACTTCCTTATGTTCTTCAGCAGATACAGTGAGTATTCAAAAGCAAAATAAAACCTAATGCATGGTCCCTGTTCCCAAGGAAGATGTAATCAATCGACTTGTGTAGATAGTTGTAACACATGATAAATCCAATTGTATGTGTTTATATATACTGTTATTTTATGTACACATGATCAATGTAATAGGTAGTGCTACTCAAAGTCTGTGTCCTAGGAGTTTAAGAAAATTAGGAAATTTCCTTTCACTACTAAGAATGTTCTGCTTCCCTTTGAAATAGATTTATGTGGAACTGCTAGAGTAAGGAAATTGTCTTAATCCATTTTTTGAGAACTCTCAGAAAGTTCTAAAGTCTAGGAAACCTCAAGGTGAAAATACAAAATTTCCATGATGAGAGTTGCTTATTTTGTATTATACTAAGAAATATAAATAAGATAGAGACATCATTGCTAAAGATACATGTACTTTTCTTTTGCAATCACAATAATTTATGGTACTGTTGGAGGTTTGTTTTTATTTCCTAGTGATTATTCCCACATGTGGGAATACAAAGCAGTGAGCCTGGCATACTATTTTCTTCATACTTGTCTATTTGTCTGTTGATCTTTATTCACTTTTTTTTTTATTAATCTGTGATTATCAACAGGAAACCCCTGAGACACTATTATTAACTTGAACACAAATGGAAGATGGTATTTATGTGCTAAGTGGTACGTAGTGGCCATAATCAAACTTTCTGTATGATTTCTACTCAGAAAGCAACAGTTTAGCAAGTTTTTCCTGCTTTTAGCTAATTCTTAAATATCAGTCTCCAATTGGGTCTTTTCTTATACAGGAATATGTTATTGTTTCCTCCCTCCAATGATTGAATAGTAAAATAATTCAGAAAGTATATTTTCATATGATATAAGCATGATACCTATCTTGGTCATTTTATAGCAATAGTAATATTCACAGATACGTCATTTGCTGTTCTTGGTGCATTGCAGCTAGTTGGGCCATGTGACTTGATCTGGAAAATAGCATGTGATGTGTATCACTTCTGGGTTGACTCATCCCTTGTTTGATAGTGTAGTCTTTCTTCACTTGCCCTAGAGAAATTATAGTCTTTTCAATAAATAGTCCTAGGTTTATTAGATTTACAAAGGAAATCAACCGTATTTTACTCCTTATCTCAGAAGGACCCAAAATAATTTCAAGTAGATCGAAGATTGAAATATGAAGTTCCCAGCAATAAAATATCTTGGAAATGTCAGATTTTCCAAATCTTTGGTTAGGCACATTTTTCACAAAATGAGACACATAAAAGCACAAACCTTGAAAAGAATGAGAATTTGAACTTATCCTTATCAGAGACCCATTTCATAAATAAGAATGAGAGAAATATTTGTAATACATATAATCACTGGAGGATTTTTTTTATAAATTACAGTTTTTTAAAAAATTTCTCTAAATTAGTAAGAAAGAACAGGTAACCCAATAAAACAGCAGAGAGGAAGGACAAAGGTCTTAACAGGCACTTCAAAGTGAGAATATACAAATGGCCAATAAACCCATTTAAAAAATGTTCAACATCATTATTCATCAGGAAAATAATAAAGCTACAGTAGGATGCCAATGCTAACTCTTTACTATGGCATTGAAAACAAAAAACAAAAACCGAATAGTACCAAGTGCTAACAAAGACTGTAGACCTAAATCTATTGAAGCTCTCAAAAAATTGCCATTTAAGACATACACTGGCACAGTCAGTTTAGAAAACTGTTTTGTAATATACAGTAAAACTAAACTTACTCCTTATGGTCCAACAATTTCACTTCTAGGTAGATGCTCAACAGAAACATGTAGGTTCGTATTTTAAAAGGTGTATTCCAGGGGGCTTCCTTGGCGGCTCAGTGGTAAAGGGTCTGCCCACCAATGCAGGAGACACAGGGTCTATCCCTGGTCCTGGAAGACCCCACATGCTGTGGGGCAGCTAAGCCCTTGTGCCACAACTGTTGAGCCCGGGAGCTGCGGCTACTGAAACATGTGAGCTCTGGAACCCCTGCTCGGAAACAAGAGAAGCAATTAGAAACCCAGGCCCTGCAGCTAGAGAGCAGCCGCTGTTCACCACAACTAGAGAAAAGCGCATACAGCAATGAAGACCCAGGACTGGCAATAAATAAATCAAGTTATTTTAAAAAGACGTGTTCCAAACAGACATTTCTCCAGAGAAGACATTCAGATGGCTGACAAACACATGAAAAGATGCTCAGCATCACTCATTATTAGAGAAATGCAAATCAAAACTACAGTGAGATGTCACCTCACACCCATCAGAATGGCCATCGTCAAAAAGTCTACAAACAATAAATGTTGGAGAGGGTATGGAGAAAAGGGAACACTCTTGAACTGTTGGTGGGAGTGTAAATTGATACAGCCACTATGGAAGACAGTATGGAGATTCTTTTAGAAACTAAGAATAAAATCACCATATGACCCAGTAATCCAACTCCTAGGCATATACCCTGAGGAAACCAAAACTGAAATAAATAAATAAATAAAAACCCTCATGTATCCCATTGTTCATTGCAGCACTATTTACAGTAGCTAGAACATGGAAACAACCTAGATGTCCATCAACAGATGAATGAATAAAGAAGCTGTGGTACATGTACACAATGGAATATTACTCAGCCATAAAAAAGAACACGTTTGTTTCAGTTCAAATGAGGTGGATGAACCTAGAGCCTATTATACAGAGTGAAATAAGTCAGAAAGAGAAAGATAAATATTGCATACTAATACATATGTCTGGAATCTAGAAAGATGGTACTGAAGAATTTATTTGCAGGGCAGCAGTGGAAAAACAAACACAGAGAACAGATTTATGGACACAGGTAGAGGGGAGGAGAGGGTGAGATGTATGGAGAGAGTAACCTGGAAACTTATATTACCATATGTAAAATAGATAGCCAATAATTTGCTGTATGTCTCAGGGAACTCAAACAGGGGCTCTGTATCAACCTAGAGGGCTGGGATGGGGAGGGAAATGGAAGGGAGGTTCAAGAGAGAGGGGGTATATGTATACCAGTAGTCATGTATGGATGTGAGAGTTGGACTGTGAAGAAGGCTGAGCACCGAAGAATTGATGCTTTTGAACTGTGGTGTTGGAGAAGACTCTTGAGAGTCCCTTGGACTGCAAGGAGATCCAAACAGTCCATTCTGAAGGAGATCAGCCCTAGGATTTCTTTGGAAGGAATGATGCTAAAGCTGAAACTCCAGTACTTTGGCCACCTCATGCGAAGAGTTGACTCATTGGAAAAGACTCTGATGCTGGGAGGGATTGGGGGCAGGAGGAGAAGGGGATGACAGAGGATGAGATGGCTGGATGGCATCACTGACTCGATGGACACGAGTCTGAGTGAACTCCGGTAGTTGGTGATGGACAGGGAGGCCTGGCGTGCTGCGATTCATGGGGTCGCAAAGAGTTGGACACGACTGAGCAACTGAACTGAACTGAACTGATGGCTGATTCATGTAGAGGTTTGACAGAAAACAACAAAATTCTGTAAAGCAATTATCCTTCAATTAAAAAAGAAATAAATAATTTAAAAAGATGTGTTCCAGAATATTCCTAACAGCAGTGTTTTTAAACCCTCCAGTGAAACAACCTAAATTTTTATCAACAATGGGACACAAAAGTAAATTGGAGAATATTCAATCCATAGATATGAATACAGCCTGTGATGAAAATCAACAAACCATGGCTATATACAACATAGACTCTTACAAAGATAATGTTGAGCAAAAAATGTCAGGCGTATAAGGCACAAACTGCATGGTTTATTTTCTATAAAGTCTAAAAATGGACAAAACTAATCTGCTATAGTAAGAATTAAAATTGTGTGTTCCTTTGGAGAAATAAATGACTGAGAGGAGTCATGGGGAAGGGAGTTCCTGGAAGTGATTTGTTTTGTTTATATTGCTGTGTTTATTTTGTCAAACTACTTGTGCACTTTTAGTTAAATATGTTATATTGCTAAAAAATTCAACACAGTCTATAAACAACTTATTTTTAAAACATCTACTTTGATAATTACACAGGAAGTATTATTCACCTTTCAAATCAGCCAAATCTTATTACTTTTAAAGTTAGATTTGGTGTGGTCTAACTTTGTTCGTTTTGTTCTCTGCACATTAGAATCAACTGAGGTGTTTTTATTTTTTATTAATGTTTATTGGTGTTTAGATGCTTTATAATATTGCATTAGTTGCCGCTATATACAGTTGAGCTATACAGTCAATCAGCTATATGTATACATATATCCCTTTTTTTAGATTTCCTTTCATTTGCATAACCACAGAGCACTGAGTAGAGTTCTCTGTTCTATACAGTAGGTTCTCATTAGTTTTCTATTTTATACATAGTAGTGTATATATGTCAATCCAATCTCCCAGTTCATCCCACTCCTCCCCTTCCCAGCCTCCTTCCCCTGGTATCCGTACATCCTTTCTCTACATTTGCATCTCTATTTCTGCTGTTTGGTTCACATGCACACTGCTCATATTCCCAGGATGCCACTATGTCTAAACATACAGGATTGCTTCCGGAGAGTTTCAAAGGGTTGCAGTGTACTACATGAATGCTAGTAGCTTGTTTTGTGGTGAGAAAGGTTTGTTAATGCACAGACTGTTAGACTGTCTCCGGATATTGAAATTTAATTCCCCGGTGCCTGCTCTTCTCTTTTAATAGTTATTTTAGGTTAGAGTTTTGTCCTTAGAGAAAACAAATGAAGGGACCAGTATGGAAGAAGATCAATGGACATACATACTTATATATATGGTAATAGAATCACCAGTAGTGTAATCTGGGTCAAAATATGTTTTTCAGGTTGTGAAGAACAAAACTGGACCAAAAGCATTCTATAAATGTCTGCCTCTTGTTACTTCTTTTTAGTTTTCACCAAATAATGTCTACCCTTTCATTGATCCTGCCATCTCCTCAGCTATTCTAATTCAACATTCCTAGTTGGCAGGCAGTAATGGAGAACTTGACTTCAGAATCTCAACAACCTAGTCCCAAACAAACCAGAGAAACATCAAGACCCTCAGTTGGCAGGGGCATGAAAGTATTTGCAGAAGGCCAAGTGATGTCATGTGAAATCTCTATTTGTCCAGCTTATTTGAATAAACTCAATGGGCATGATTTCAGCAGAATATGAGGTACCCCTTATTCTCAAGGTTTTGACTGAGTTTCATAAGTGGATGTAGCTGGGGAAAGCTAAAAATTTCTTTGCAGAGTTCAAGTTCCTACATATCCAATTAAAAATTAGCATAGTGGAGAAGAGCCAAATACCAAAGATTGTATCTGCTGCACTGTAAAAGGCCTGTTCTGTGATCATAAGTGAAAGCAAAACAAAACACTTTGATTGGCAGTGCTTATTATGGACAAGTCTTTTCAGACTGATGCTGAGATGGGGCTATAGATAAAGAAAAGCAGAGGAAATCTGAGAACAGTGGTGATCAGCAATTGTTCCTTATCATCACCTGCATCAAAATAGTCTGTGATGTTAGTACTTTTTTTTTTTTAACTCATTTTTTCAACAGAGGCTTGTTAAACAGCTTTTCAGCCTCAGTGATTAGCTTGGGATATGTTATCCATATGACATAGCACCTAACTCAAGGTGCTCAAAGTGAAATTATAGGAGAAATAAGTTGGATAGAAAGAAGTTATTACACTATAATGTAATAAAAAGAAATTCACAAAAATGGAGTAAATCTTCCAGGAGAATGTAATCCCTAATTCCAAACTCATGACAAAAACCCCTTTTAGGCCTCACTTTTTGTATTACTTCTTCTGTTTGAACTTCAGGACTTCTGTACATCCAGTGTTTTATTCAAAGGGGAAATATGTGAGACCTTAGCTTCCTTCTCTACTAATTGTGATCAGGTCATAGCCTAAGCATCGCTTTGCCCCCAAACCGACTCTAATTTCCCTTTCTCCTATAGGATAAAGTTTCAGTTTCCTGACTTTCCTCTGTGCTCAGCCAACCTCCCTTTTGTTCATGATATTGCACTTGACTTTTACTGTTTTTCTAGCCCTGTGAGATTATAGATTCCTTTAGGGGCAAGGCCATTCCTATTTCATTCAGCATGGAAACCCATCTTCTGACTCTGGAGCTTAATTTATACTCAATGAGTCAATAGTGAGTGAACCTCTCTAAGAAGCCTCGGGGACATGAAGACTCAGGCTGCTTGGTAGAACCATGAAAAAACTGGGAGTAAACAGAGTTTGTATCACTGTAGCTCATGGCATTGCTCTAAATGACAGTGTTATTATACAGGCTTTTTGTCCTGCATTCATAATGGAGAAAGAAAAAATATTATCCATTATTAAACTATGAGCTCCTGGGGCCTTTTAAATTTGGTCTATGTCCCATTGGAAAAATCATATAAAATCCACTGACCCTCTTCCATTCCCACCTTTCAAATATAGTTGTGCTCATTCGTGTTTGTATATAATTTCTAGGATTCCATAGACTTTTGGAAGCCCATTGAGACTTCAGCTCAAAACCTGATATTTTGGAGTATCATCTTTTTCATTTCTATGTGGCTGAACACAGCTTGTGGAGTCAGTGGACTCAGCTTTCCTACGTGCACATGTGTAAGCTAAGTCACTTTATTGTGTCCAATTCTTTGCAAGCTTATGGACCATAGCGATCAGGCTGTTCTGTCCATGGGATTATCTAGGCAAGAACATGGAATGGGTTGCCATGCCCTCCTCCAGGGGATCTTCCCGACCCAAGGATTGAATCCACATCTCTTATATTTCCTGCACTGGCAGACGGGTTCTTTACCACTAGTACCACCTGGGAAGCCTCAGCTTCCCTACACCCATTATTAATTAGCAGTATTAGAAGGCAACACTTATTATGCCCCCAGCATATTGTTTCATTTAATCATAATAACCGACTTGTAAAATAGGCCAACTTACCTTCCTCAGTTTGCAGATTGGGACACTGCATTGGAGAGGTTCTATAACTTGGTAAAAGTGTCACAGTTTTTAAGGGGTAGAGCTGAAATTACAAGCCAGGCAGTCTGGCTCCTGGATCTGCTCAGTTCCATACTGGTTCTCTGGCATCTTGATTCATTATATCTTCTCAGTGTCTAAGCAGCAATTAAGAAAGCCTGTATCCACTTTATAGTCCAAGAAGCTTAAGTGCAGCAAGATAAAGGGTGACTAAAAAGTTCATTCGGGTTTTTCCATTAAAATCTTATAGAAAACCTCGAGTGAACTTTTTGGGCCACCTAATAGAATGAATTATTTTAAGTCATTTACAGTACTTGTTTATGGTAGAACTTGAATATGAACCCAGATGGCTCTTACTCCAAAACCCATGGCGTTTATACTGTGTCCAACTTCTAAGCATCTGGCACATGGTAGGCATCCCCTCTGAAAGGACAAAGATGGGAAAATGTTAATGTAGGGTTGTTTGTGGAGAAAGAAAGCGTAACCCACTCCATATTCTTGCCTGGAGAATTCCATGGGCAGAGGAGCATGGCAAACTGTAGTCCATCATCTCACAAAGAATTGGATGCAACTGAACAACTAACACACACGGGATTGTTTGAGCCATTGTGTTCTAAGCTGTTTCTTTTTTGTATATCATATTGAGACAGAGAACTAGAAAATTCTTTAATATGTAGGCTTGTAAATCTGTGCAGGAAAGTAGGGAGGGGAGAGCAGAGCCAAAGGGGAGAGCATCAAAGTGCAGAGTTCCCCTACTTCAAAGTGAGAGTTGTGAAAAGCCATCATTAATGATCTATCATTTTATAGTATTTTGGATGTGAGCTGGGGAATATAAGATTTTCAGAGTTATGTTGCCTCATATTCAGTTAGTTTTCTCATGGAATATATGTATATACACATATATATATTTATATATATATTCAGTTATATTTAGCTCTTCAAAGGTGGTGGTTTTTCAAGTGAGATCTCTTGGTTAATAAAACTTAGATGCATATTTTATGTTTTTAAAATATTTATGCATAACAAATTTACTCACTTTGAGTCTTCTATTGTGTATTAGATTTTCCTGTGGCTGAATAAAACACAATAAATATGTGATTAATTTATTCTATTGTTTTAGATATAATTTAATATAAATTAATCATTTTATATAGAGAAAAAATTTTAACAGTATTTTCCTGCATAATATTGTTATTATTAGCCTCAACTTGTAATCAGAACTATTGATTTCATATGGAAGAAAATCCAGATTAATTTTTTCCTATGCTGTGATAGGATCTTTTACATTTATGATGTAACTTAACAGAGTAAATAAACACTTTTTAGCTTGCAAACATTTTTTTATTTTACAGACTTGGAATAAGTTGATTTATTACCAATGATATTTTTAAAAGAAAGCTTTTTTGAAGGAAAATTTACATAACATAAAATGCATGCTTTTAACTCATACAATTCAGTATTTTTTTTATTTTTAGCTTATTCTTAGAGCTGTACAGTCATCATCACTATCTAATTTTAGAGCAATTTTATCACCCCAAAAGAAATCTTGAACCCATCAGCACTCACTCCCCATTCTTGCTTCCCTCCCCTTCGCTGTATTTGCCCCTACCAACTGCTAATCTGCTTTCTGCACATGAGTCTGCTTGTTCTGTACATTTCCTATAAATGGAATCATACAAAGTCTGGCCTTTTGTGTCTGGCTTCTTTCACCAAGAATAATGTTTTCAGTGTTTAGACATATTGTAGCATGTATCAGTACTTATTCCTTTTTGTGTCCAAATAATATTCCATTATATAGATTTACCACATTTTATTTATTCATTCTTTAGTTAATGGACATTTGAATTATTTCCAGTTTTTACCTATTTTTAATAACCTTGCTTTGAAGATTTGTGTACAGATTTTGCGTGGAGACATGTTTTCCATTCTCCTGGGTATAAACTTAGCACTGGAATTGTTGGGTCATATGCTCACTCTGTGTTTAACAGTTCAATTGGGTTTTTTTTTTTTTTTTTGATTGTTGAGCTGTAAGAGTCCTCTATATATTCCTGTTACAAGCTCCTTATGAGATATTTGATGTGCAAATGTGTCCCCCCATTCTGTACGTTTCTTTGCACTTTTTTTGAAGGTGCCCTATGAAGCATGACACTGTTTTTATTTAATACTTACATAATCCAGTTTGCTTAACTCTTATCAACTGTGTTTTTGATATCTAAAACACTACTGCCCAATTCAAGGTCACAAACATTTACTCCTATAGGATTAAGACCCCACCCTTATGACTTCATTTAACTTTAATTACCTCCTTAAAGACCTTCTCACTAGTCACATTGCAAGTTAGAGCCTCAATGTGTGAACTAGGGAGGAACACAGGGCAACCCACTCCAGTACTCTTGCTTGGAGAATCCCATGGTGGGAGGAGCCTGGTGGGCTACTGTCCATGCGGTCACAAAGAGTCGGACACGACTGAGTGACTTCAGTCACTCACAGATCAGTGTATAATGCTTTCTCTTATATAATGATTCTGAGATACTGAGCAAAAAATTTTAAATATCTATGAACGAAGGAAAAATCATATCACCTCCCCCAATTTAACTTTTAAATTTAAAATTGACATTAAAGTGTAATTTGTTTTAATAATACTTATGCTGGCTTGTGTTTTAGAACACTATAAATCCCATTAGTCAAGTTGAACACAAGCTTTAAAACAAGAAATTTCAGAATGAGCAAAATTTACCTGGTAGCAATTAGAAAAATATGACTTCTATTCAGTACATCTTCTATTCAGTTCTTCATTCCATTCACCTAAGACTTGTTTGGAAAAGTTTCCTTGTTCAGTTAAACCAGTTGTCTGATCTTAAATGTTTCTGATTCACCTTCCATGTTCTTGCAGCCACAGGAAATTCCTCCTGCCAGTCATTAAACTTTTGTAGAACCTTTTCTTAACTCAAGTGTGACAAATTTGAATATGGCTACATGAGCAAGTGCAAACAGAATGGAGCCTTGGGTTCACATCTGGGCTTTCCTTTTTACTAATCAGTGAGACATTGAGCCAGTTAGTTCATCTTGTCTTTTATTACCTTGTCTTTGGACTCAGAATAGTAATATCCACCACATATCGTGAATGTGGAGAGTAAAAGAAAGATGACAAACCTGAGAGCTGTCACATTGCTGGACTCACCTTATGTCATGCTGCCTATGTTCTTGTTTGCTGATCTATTTTTATCCTCATCCTCATGCTCTGGAGAGAGGCCTCCCTCTTTCTCTTCTAGCTTATTTCCTACCAGTCTCATTCTCTGTTAATAACATGAGAGGTGTCTTCTTTCCTGCCCAACTAACTCCCATTTCAAGACTTTTTATGTACTTTACCTTCTATCTTGACTTTTTTGGCTCCAGATTTTTGCAGAGCCTTCTTATCCCTTTGGCCTGCACAAAAATTACCTCTTCTAGTGACCTCAAATCCACTTGTTCCAAGAAGACATGCCTTCCATTCACCCTCAACCCTAGACACAGTACCTCTTTATCCTTCACCTTATTAAATTTCTAGGACTTTTCACTATATGTCTTTGTTGGGTCTCATCTACACTAAAATGTATTACTGGGACAGAGACATTGTCTTAATTCAATATTCTGAACATATAAGGGTTTGCAATAAGTATCTATTGAATTATATATGAATGGAAGAATCTACATATGTAAAACCAAATAAATAACAATTTAAATGTCTTCTTTCTGACTTTGTGTCTTTTATCCCTTGGGCTGTTCAGTTCAGTTCAGTTCAGTTCAGTCGCTCAGTCGTGTCAACTCTTTGCGACCCCATGAATCGCTGCACGCCAGGCCTCCCTGTCCATCACCAACTCCCGGAGTTCACTCAGATTCACGTCCATCAAGTCAGTGATGCCATCCAGCCATCTCATCCTCGGTCGTCCCCTTCTTCTCCTGCCCCCAATCCCTCCCAGCATCAGAGTCTTTTCCAATGAGTCAACTCTTCGCATGAGGTGGCCAAAGTACTGGAGTTTCAGCTTTAGCATCATTCCTTCCAAAGAAATCCCAGGGCTGATCTCCTTCAGAATGGACTGGTTGGATCTCCTTGCAGTCCAAGGGACTCTCAAGAGTCTTCTCCAACACCACAGTTCAAAAGCATCAATTCTTCCGCGCTCAGCCTTCTTCACAATCCAACTCTCACATCCATACATGACCACAGGAAAAACCATAGTCTTGACTAGATGGACCTTAGTCAGCAAAGTAATGTCTCTGCTTTTGAATATACTATCTAGGTTGGTCATAACTTTTCTTCCAAGGAGTAAGCATCTTTTAATTTCATGGCTGCAATCACCATCTGCAGTGATTTTGGAGCCCAAGAAAATAAAGTCTGACACTGTTTCCACTGTTTTCCCATCTATTTCCCATCCCTTGGGCTGTTATTAGATGTAATTCTCTAAGGTCACACATGGTAGATGACGTGGTCCAGAAAGTTCTATGTGATGATGGAAACTGAGACAAAGAGTCAAAATGTACTGCAGCAAATTTACAATGTAAATAAAACACATGATTAACTAAGACTAGTTGTCTGACACTTTATGGAGATATCCATGCAAGAACAGATTTTTATCTGTTATGAAATAAAAGTGAAAGTGTTTGTAGCTCAGTCCTGTTTGACTCTTTGCAACCCCATGGACTTTGGCCCACCTGGCTTCTCTCTCCATGGAATTCTTGTGACAAGAATACTGGAGTGGATTGCCTTTCCCTTTTTCAGGGAATCTTACTAACCTAGGGTTCAAACCCGGGTCTCCCACATTGCAAGCATATTCTTTACCAAGGAGGACCCATATATATAAATATCTGTTTATATATCAGGGAAGCCCCAGATATATAAATATCTGTTATATTTTCCAGAAAATCTGATAATACAGCACATTGCTCTCATTCTCATTCCAAAAGTCTTGTTATAGGTTGACGGTAACAAGTCTACCGTGGGATATATTGAATAGTTTCCTTTTGATATAAAATGTCAGCTAATCCTTTGACAAACAGTAGTGAAAGCTTGGGGGTGATTTCACTGACTCAAACCTGATATTATGTATAGCACAAACTAAGACATCAAGGGCTTTTTAAATGCCAGGGAAATTCCTAAGAGAAATAACTGCATATTAGCCTTACGAACAGCTCCTCCAACTTGCCATATACTGAAATTTGTGTTTAATTATTAATTTCAATGATTAAGTATTAATTTAAAACTTTGCTTTATTAAAAGTAATTTAAGAAATACTTTCTCTTATTTCTGGCTCAAATGAAAAGGAAAATAACACACACACACAGAATAACATCAAATTAAAAGAGAGAAAAAAAAACTATGAGAAAACTGTGGTGGGAACTTGGCTTCTCAAGACACTATACTCATTAACTCCCCGCTCAATAAGAAAAATCACTAATTAATGGCATTTCTTCAAGTAAAGAGTATCAGAGTATATTGCTTTCTGTTTTCACTAAATGCATACGATAGTACTATGTCTTAGTTCAATAGTTTCCCAGTAGATGGCGCCATTGTGACTCAGTGTTGCTCCATCTTGATAAGGAAGTGTCAAGAAACACTTTTAATTTCAAAGCATCTGTAAATAATGAGATATATTAACACTTGCTGTGTTGCCTTAGAGCAAATACTCCTACAATATCCAGAAAATAAGTCAAGTGCTGAGAAACTAATAAAAATCACAGGAACTTCCACTGCATGCATGTAACTTTTCATATCTAATGCTCTTTATAATTTTAAATTATTGATGTTATTTTTATAAAGAACGTGAACACAAACACAGACACATGTGCATATTTAATCTCCTTTCTTATAAATTCTGAAACCTTTCACAGGGTTTTTTGTTAACTCCTTATATTTGTGCCCACATTCCACATACACTATAGCCATGGGAAGGGCAAGAGTCAGAGAAACACCAACGGTAACACTTTATATCTAGACAGCTGAACTTCTACCTTTGTGCATTACCTAGACTCATGGAAGCTTCTAGACTTACGAATCTGAATCTCTGACAGTTATAAGACATGATATTTGATTTTCTGTGCTCTCAATTCCCACAGTAATATCCTGTCAAACTTTGCTAGTAACTAAAAAGCAGTTCCCATGTTTTGTGTCTTAAAGATTTATGTGCAAGTTTTCTGTGTCAAATTGGGAACCTGATTTTCTCTAAGAACAGTATCTTAATGATTGTTAGCTTGCCTGGGTAATCCGTGATGATGTTTTAAGCTGTGATTTGATAACTCCCCTGTGACTTTGAGATAATAAGGTATAGTGGTTAAAGAAGAAGGGCTAGAGTAGAATAAACATCAGTGGATTTCAGTACCTGCCCAGTTAGTTAGTAGTTCACTATACTGTTTACTTACTAGTACTGATAATTATTACTATCTCATTGAATTTTGGCAAATCACTCAAAAGAAACTGAAAATTCCAATTGGCTTCAGAGAGTATTTGGCCCCAGTTGTTTCTATGAGAAAAGGTTGTGGGATAGTGTGAACCCAGGACCAGACATCACTGTCACCAACCCCAGCTCTTCTCCTTGCTCCATGCCTAACCTAAAGAAGTTGATACAGCCTCTCAGAGACTCAGTTTTTCCATCTTCAAAATGGTAAAGATGGCCCTACCTGACAGCATTACTGTAAGGATAAGGATTAAACAACGTTGGTTTGTGTATGTTTATGTAGCGTGTATAAATATAAGTATACACACACATATATGTGAATATATAGCACCAATGTATACACACAGCTGCATTACTGTACTACTTATATTGAAGTTAGATGTTAAAATAGGAGGTTGACTATGTTTTGTGACTTCACATAGTTTTCCCCATCTTAAAATAAGTGCAAGCTTTCAGGGATTTCCTCTGGGCTCTGTCTCTGCTTTTTAAAAATTTTAGTCCTGGGAAGCTCCACAGCTTTAAAGTAACTCAATACAACACATAAACATGGCTCATGGGGGTTCTGTTAAGGGTCTGTATGGATCCCTTGAATAAAAGAGCCAGCCCAAACACTGTGAGCAAATAATTCTAACAGTAAGCAATAATCACTGCCTCTAATAGCCAAGCTATTCCTGCTCATCGTTTTCCACCAAGATCATGATTCATCACACCATCTTCCTAAATAATTACCCAAGACAAAACCCCATTCCTCCCACTCCTATTCACGCATGTTTAGCTTTGGTGAGAGGCTCTCTAGCTATGTGCTGCAACAACCATGAGCAGATGACTGGCCCAAATTCTGACTTGACCCTATGGTATTAAGGCAGATCTGTAGTTCTAAGGGGCGTTTGGAAACCACACTATGATAGTCTTTCATTAATAAATTCATTCATTCAACAAATATTGAGGGAGCACTTTGTATGCCAGTTCATGCATCAGACACTGTGTTTGCCCTTGTGGTCCTTCAGTTTGTCTAAAAATATTATCCATCAATTATTGAACACATACTGGGTGTCAGGTATTTTGGAAACACTGCCTAATTTCATCCTTGTAGAACTCTATGATCTAAGATTTATAAATTACAGAAGTGGAAGCTAAGATGCAGAGGATAAGAAAGTTACCCCTCAAAAAATGAAGGAAGGAAGGAGAAAGGAAAAAAGGGAAGGAGAGAGGGAAGGGGGAAAATGGAAGTAAAATACAAGAGTGATACAATGGTAGCAGAGCTACCATTTCAGTGGCTACCTCTGAAAGCTACCTCTGACTTGAAAACAGCCTGCCCTGCATGCTTGGGTGCACCACCAGATGCTGGCAAGAGAGGCCTTCTAATGCTGGATAGAAAGGTAAACCCATATTAATTAATGATTCAGTGTGGTATACTGTGTGATACACTGTGTACATATATACACATTGTGTGTATGATATGTATATATGTACATAGTCACAAAGACCTAACTGAGTCAAATTTATTAAACATATAGGTTTGCATGTGGTTGGGGAAGTTATAAGAGCTTTTGAAAATCAGTTTTTTCCCCCTTGCCCTTAGGATGAGATAGTAAATAGGGATCAATGAGCAAATATATAAATACAGGAAAACAGGAAGCAAAGAAGAAAAAAGACAAAGCCAAATTATTTTATTTAGCCTTAGGGGTTTATTGTCTTTTTATTTATTTTCCAAATTATTTTAAAGTTACATTTGTAAACTGCTATAGAAAGTTGTAACCAAATGACAATATCTCATTTTTTATCAGCCAAAATAATTCCCAACATTTCAAGTTAAGTTGTTTTTCTGGCTTGAACATGAGACAGCATTAAATAAGATTTGGAAAAGTTACCAAATTGCTCAAGTTAACTGTATGAATTGTCAGCAATTTTTTTTGTTTTTTTGTTCTTTTTGCATAACTGAAGTCCTTGTATTAGATAACTACTCTCATAAAAATGACTCTTCTCGCTGTTCTGATGAATCTGAATTTCAGGAAGAAAGAAATTTTTGAGTACCTTTTTAGGAAAGAAACAAAAACTTTGTAACTGGAGATAGTTGCCATTTTTAATATGTTTATTCATGAGTTTCAGTAGAGCGTTTTTGGAAAGTTATGAAATGATCAAGAAAACTGTTGTGAAAGACAATTATTGTGAAAGTTCTTGACTTAATGTCCTCCTGTGGCACTTAGCCGATCTCATCAGCACATCCTAAACCTGAACTCGGGCTCGGTCCTCTAACCACACTGCCTGGCTTCCATCTAGTGGCTACTGCATGAGACTTGCCAGGCAATCCTAAATCATAAAATGAGTAAATATTTAGCACTGACAAAATATGACCCTATAAAGACATGAAGGCCATTTACTGCCTAATTCCTTACTAGATATATCAGATTGCATATTTAACTTTATTTATTTGACTTCAAACAAATGTTAAACTCCTCCCAAGGCCTCAGTTTCCTCATCTATCAGTTCAGTTTAGTTCAGTTACTCAGTCGTGTTGACTCTTTGTGACCCCATGAATTGCAGCATGCCAGGCCTTCTTGTCCATCACCAACTCCCGGAGTTCACTCAAACTCATGTCCATCGAGTCGGTGATGCCATCCACTCATCTCATCCTCTGTCGTCCCCTTTTCCTCCTGCCCCCAATCCCTCCCAGCATCAGAGTCTTTTCCAATGTCAGCTCTTCGCGTGAGGTGGCCAAAGTCTCATCTATAGATTGGGATAAATAAACACTTCACTTGACAGAATGTTTTTGAAGTTTACATAGAATAATCTAGGTACTGCTGTAACATAGTGCCTGGATCATGGTAATTACCTTATAAATAGCTTCATTCTCGTTCTTGGTGCTTTTGTTGGTGTTAGTTATAAAGTGAATGCCTTAGTCACTTTATTTCTATGCTCTGGACTACTTGCAAATCTCAGCTCTTAGAGCCTAATCATATTAATAGGTCTTTTTGAATTAACACTTAAGTAAAATTTTAAGAGTAGTGAAAATAGTTATTATATCTTGAACAGGCATTAAAAATCATAAATCTATGAAAGATCCTTTTTCCCCTCTTCATCTTGACTTGAAATGTTTGTGTAAGTTGTTTTTTTCTTTGCTTCTTGTCAGAGAGAGAGTCTCTTTAGCAGAGTGGTTTACAGAATAGATTCTAAATGCCAGACTCCCTGTGTGTAGAACCCGGCTATGCATTTGCTAGCCATGTGACCTTGGGCAAGTTACTGAAAGGAACTGAAAGAAGTTCCTCAGTTTCTCAGTCTAAAAAATAAGCAGTTTAATAGGATAACCTCTGAGGGTTGTGATGAGCAAAAAGTAATATAACACATGGTTAGTATTATAAGAAGGTTAACCATTATTATTTTTTATCTTCTAACAGTGGTTTATTTTATTGCTTCTTTAAAAAAAATCTGGCTGGAACATAGTAAAAATCTTTGCTATTCATAAATATATTCAGACATTTCAAAGTATTGTTTATCATACATTGTTACTATTATGTAATACTATTATAAAATTCCCTGTAAGTCTGTGCAAGCCAGATTAAAAAAAAAAATACTTAACCAATAGTCACCAAGATGAATGAGATTCCAGGCTAGAATAGCATTAGCATAATAGCTCAGATGGTAACGCGTCTGCCTACAATGCAAGAGACCCCGGGTTGATCCCTGGGTCGGGAAGATCCCCTGGAGAAGGAAATGGCAACACACTCCAGTATTCTTGCCTGGAGAATTCCATGGACCGAAGAGCCTGGTAGGCTACAGTCCATGGGGTCGCAAAGAGTCGGACACAACTGAGCGACTTCACTTCACTTTAAAGATACTGTTTAGCCCTAGGGAGGAGAAAGATGGCTACTCTCTGAACAGAGACAAAAGGAATCAACACTGCATTGCTTGAGGATAAAGTCAATCAAAACAGAGGGCTGCTGAACAGCTGGCCATTTGTTGCTGAGTCACTGTTTCAAAGCATCACCATTTGCTGTTAGGAAGAATAGAAAGATGCCAGGACCAGCTTAGAGGTTGTGTGTCGAGATATGAAGGTTGAGGCGAAGTTTTAGATGGGGTTCATCAGAGGCAACTTCTGACACAACGATTTATGGGAACTAATTTGTAGGAAGTGTTTCTAAGAAGAGAGGAGGAACTGGGAACAGAAAGGATGAGATGTAAAGCAAAGTTTAACTGAGGATCACGTTAGTTTAATCCCAAATATGAGCAAGTGCTGGGGACGTCATAGGTCTAACCAAGACATGTTCTGATCAGGAACTAGGGAGCTGAAGCTCTGAACAGATGCTGAATAAAGACCAGCTCTTAGATACTTTCTTTTCACTGTATGCATAGGGAAAACACGTTCTAGCATTCCTGAGAGCAAGGAGATCCGGTCAATCCTAAAGGAAATCAGTCCTGAATATTCATTGGAAGGACTGATGCTGAAGCTGAAGCTCCAGTACTTTGGCTGCCTGATGCGAAGAACTGACTCATTTAAAAAGACCCCGATGCTGGGTAAGATTGAAGGCAGGAGGCGAAGCGGACAACAGAGGAGGAGATGGCATCACCAACTTGATGGACATGAGTTTGAGCAAACTCTGAGAGATAATGAAGGACAGGGAAGCCTGGCATGCTGCAGTCCGTGAGGTCACAAAGACTTGGACATGACTAAGTGACCGAACTGAGGCGACTGATTTAACTCTTTAGGTACCAGACAAATTTTGTTTTCCCTGTAGGTTCAAATCTGCTAGATAAATCTATGTATTTTGATTGTTGGTGAAAATGAGAATGTTAAACTAAGAGTTTTTAGCTTCAACTCGGTGGTCCACCCCCATTAGGCAATTCACAAAAGACATGATTCAACTAGAAACCGATCATTCAGTAGCAGTGTCAACACTTAGATTTAGTAGTAATTTCTCTCATGCAACCAAGAGCAAACTTAAGATGTGTTTTCCATAAATTTTGCCATATCTTTGTTTTGTACTGTCCTTTTCTCACCTTTATGTTTCTTAAAGTTCCTGAGTTTTGTAGTTTCATTCAGTCTGTTTGCTATGAACTGAATTGTTCTCCCTCTCAGATGTGTGTATTGAAGCCCCATTCAGAGATGGGGCCTCCAGTGATTAAGTTTAGTAGAGATCTTAAGGATGGGACTCTTATGATGGAATTAGAAGGCCAGAAAGTTAGCTTTTCCTGTATCTCTGGCATATGAAGATGCAGTGAGAAGGGGGTCTCTGCAAGTTAGAAATAGAGGTCTCACCGAAAAACAACCATGCTGACTCCTTGATCATGAATTTCTCAGCTTTAGAAGTAAAAGAGGAAGTCTTCCTGTTCTTTAAGCCACCTGTTCTATGGTATTTGATTATGGCAGTCCAAGTAGATGAGGACACTATTTTTTGCTTTTCTGGAACTAGTTTCTGGAACTAGAATAGAGGAAATTAAAAGAAAAGTTAATCAACATTGCCAGTGTTTAGCTTAGATATCAAAATGGAGATAGCTTTAAGTTCCCTAAGTTTGATAAAGAATTTGATGAATGCCATTTTATAGAAATATTTGCCTTTTACAGGAGGTCAGGCACGACTTTTAAATCCAGAGTATGTTTTGAAATTGGCTGAAGTCTGATCATTACATGCCGCTTAGAATTCTCAGTCTTGCTGGTGGAACATTTTGTAGTAACATTTAAAAATATAAACATTTTATTTTTCTCCTTCAGTGAAGGAAAGTGATTCATGATGAGTTCCTCTGTCCCTGTCTTCACCATATGTCTCCTGCTTAGTGTTGATTTCCTGCTGACATTAATTTAGAGCAACATCTATTGGAGTTAGAATGAAAGCTTAAAATTTAATGCTGAACTTTTTGAACAGCACAGGTCACATTTTCTTATAAATCCACTTAAAATACATTGTGAACCATTTCGCTATTTTGCAGAAGATTATTGTATTGGCAGCATCAGTATTGCCTTTTTCCCAAAAGGCTAAGAAAAGTATTGTAAATAGATTTATTTCTACAATGTAATGAGAGGAGGAACTTCCTGTGAGAAGCTGATAAGAGTCTTAGGATTCAATAATACACAGCCTATGAAATCCAGCTCGATGTTGAGAGACTCTAAGCATTTTATAATTCCTGATGGATGGTTTCCTTTGCCTTCCTCTTTCCGTGTTCTCCATTTGACAGCACTTATGCACTCCCATGCAAGATTATTATTTAGCACATCTATGCTTTGGTTTCCTGTTCATTTTTGTTAGATTGTTCAGCCTACATTTATCAGAGATCTACAGAAGTTGTTTCAGAGTGGTACTAATGAATGCATGGCTGGAATAACATTGCAGCTTGTTTCTTCTGTCCCTGTGCTTTGTCATGAGGAAATAATCATATTTCAAAGGTCATTCCTTGGCTTATTTTTTTTATCTTCCTTGTCCTACTTCATATCCTCTAGTACATTTTGGACTGTCATTTTAGTGTTATGGCTATATTTATGTATCGATTTATCTGTATCACACAAAGATCTCACATATTAGATGCTTTTTTTCCCCCCTATTGTGAGTTACAGATAATCAGCTGTAAAAAACTTAAGAATGTTTTCTAGTTTCTCTAAATTTTAGTCAGGACATCAGTATGAGACCAGAAATTAATCCAGGAGTGAATTAACATGGTTTGAATACTTAACAGGAACATAGCATTTCATTTGTCTTTGCCTATTTTGGGAAAAAGAATACACGTTAAAGTGAAAATTAGTGGAGGAATGTCTTACCAGTGATACATGTTTACTGTGCTGTATACCCGAGAATATCAGTTTTAACTATAGGAAACTGCATTTGACTATTTTGACCTAACAAAAGAACTGTCAGTTTCATATGGTTTGATCTAAAAATATACCATTTTAAGTGTAATTGTTGTGTACACTTCATCAGGCTAATTTAATTTTGATATACAACGCTTTTTTATGCATGACCCTCATATTCAAGGTTTTGGTGTTTAAAAAATCTCCAGTCATAGGAGAAAGGATAATTAAAGGTCCCTTAGACTATATGGAAGAAATCTGGTAAGGAAGATTGCTGTTGACAGAGAGCCAATGAAAGCCAATGAAAGAAGATCTATTTAACAAATAACACAAAGGATAATGTACATATGGATAAGATTTTTGCATCTTAAATTAGAACTAATGAGTTTGAGTCCTAACCATCGATTTTTATGTATTATTCTTGTGGCTAAAGGAATTTTGGAGATTCTTCCATTTTATTTAATTCCCTCTCCATATAGATGTAAAAGCATTTATTTTGTCTTACAGCAAATAATAAACATAACACCAGTATTTTTCTGTGTTTAGGTTTTCACTCCTGCATTCTTCTTGTGTGCTAGGCATTCTTCTATCTAAGCACTAGGATTACTGGTGTGGATAGGTCAGGCAGTGTCTCTACTCCCAGGAAGCTTACACTCTCATATAAACATCACATATATGTACTGTGGCTTTAGTATAATGAAAGATGGTGACTAGAAGTGGGCATTCTTTCAGATGGGCTGGTCAGGACAGACCTCTCCGAGGAGGAGACAGTGACCTGAATGGGAGAGAGTTAGACTGCCACAGAGGTTGTTTCATCCCTAAGGGATCTGAGACAGCAACAAGACAGAATTTGGGGAAAACAGAAAAAGTCAGTTTCTGTGAAGCAAGAGAAAAGCTGAGAAATGAGGATTAGGAGGTTGGAGTGAAGTGGGTGTCCATATATTCAACATCTTTCTATTTTTATCATTTGAAACTATTAACCCCAGAAATTCTGTTTAGAATTATTTGGAGGCTTTAGGTAACATGTATATAACCTGCTCTCCTTGCTTTTGTTTCTTTTCCCTTAAGTTTTGCTATACTTTCTAAGATATTATTAGCCATTCTCTATTACTGCTCAGCCAGTTAGCTTACCCTGTGCTCCTTTTGTGTCTCCCCTGCCCCTATCATAGGAGTGACTCACAATTTTCATATAATACAACCAATTTTTTTTTAACTTTAAAAAAATATTTTTTATTGGAGCATAGTTGATTTACAGCATTGTTTTAGTTTCTGCTGTGCAGCAAAGTGAATCGGTTATAATCCACTCTGTTTTAGATTCTTTTCCCATATAGGTACAACCATATTATACCCAAAGTGCATTCACATGTACACATAATAGAGATTGTACACAGCAACAGTAGACATGTATACAACACCAAGATTGGTGGGATCTTTATTTTGTTAAATTTCACCCAAAACCAACTTAATTGGAATGGAGAGGGGAATATTTAAAAACCAAGAAAAAAGACTTAAGGTAATGGAAAGATTGTAAATAAATCCCTTTCGTGAACATATCACAAGTGCTCATTCTTTGTATTTTTTTTGTGATATTCTTAACTATTAGCCAAAATGAAAAACCTATAAGTAGTGAATTTCTATAGTTATTTTAATGTGACTAAATCATAATTTGCTATATACAATGTTAAACATGTTTATATACAATGTTAAACATGTTTATATAGATTTAGAATTTAAATTGTATTTCAAGTTAAAAAAAGAGAGCATTTTTCTGATTATAAATGTTTAATGGTGGAAATCTCACTTGCTCAGGAGTCTGTATTTCATTCTCAATGCTTGCAATTTCAGAGAGAACCTCTATTTTAAGCCTTTAGTACTGTTATTGCCATTTAACATACATACACTAAACATACGTTTGCTAAATAAAGGAATGAAATAGGGAAGATATAATGTATAAACATAATGCAAAATAAATGTTTAGTTACCATACTATGTGTTAAAATGGTTTCATAAGTAAGGAAAGTTGTAAGCCTGATAGGTATTTATTTTGATGATGTTGTCTAGTTGCTAAGTTGTATCCCACTCTTTTACTGTTGTAAATCTGTCCATGGGATTTCCCAGGCAAGAATATTGGAGTGGGTTGCCATTTCCTTCTCCAGGGGATCTTCCTGACCCAGGAATTGAACCTGTGTCTCTGGCATTTCCTGCATTGGCAGGTGGATTCTTTACCACTGAGCCACCAGGAAAGCCTTATGTATTTATTTATACCACTGACAAATAATGGTTATGAATTCATTTAAATATTTGAGCTTTAAGTATATTTATTAAATATATTTTCTTAAAGGAACTTAATCTTGGCTCATGTGATCATTTTATTATACCTCTTGTATAGTTAAAAATTCTCTCTTTTTATTGATTACCTTTTTAGATTGCTTTATCAGGCAAAGATAATATTTTGCATTGCTTCATAGAATTTGTAAATTAAATGGACAAATGAAACAGTTTGCTAATTGCCAAGTTGCCCATAGTTTACATAGAAGTTAAGATGCATGGGACTAATGTTTTATTGGCACTTTTTCCATTGACTACTGACACTTTCCAGGAATGTCAAATTGAATCAAGAAAGTACAAACTAGCCATAAAACATTTTTATCTGCTGATTAATTTCAGAGCACCTTAACTTCATATAAATGACAATGTTTATTGTTCTCTGACAGTTCTTGCTTTTGAATTAGATCACTTACCCATCATAATATTTATGGAATTCAAAGTAAAATTCTAGTAGAGAAAAAATGTCAAAAAATAATTTGAGAAAGTCATGAAGTCAAAAAGATTCAGAAGACCCAAGAATTTTATCATAGCTTTAAAAATACCAACCACATAATAGCATCTTGTGTAACAAAATTTCATATGTATGGTTTTTTTTAAATATTGCAGTGACCATTTATTCACAAATAAAGCTTAAAAAGTTAGCCACTATCTACATGTATATTATGGTATTTTAAAATGATCAATAGTATGCTTTGTTCTATTTGAAGATTTTTACAGCTAATTTTTACAGTTTCAGAGAGAGGGTTTCAATACTTAAAATATTCAAATAATTGAATTAACAATATTTGATATTTTATAATAGCTTCCTATTTCCAATTTCATTTCACATTATTTGATTAAGTTTATTAAAATAGTTAGGATTAACAACAAAAATCCAGTAGTTCAGCATGTTTGTGTAAAATTCAGATTCTACGGTGACCTCGTTTTAATGCAGTATTTGTCACTAAAGAAACATTTAAAGTTAGTATACACATCCCCTTTCTGAGCATTCTTTATATTTATAATCATAGAGACATTGACTAGTATACTGTGGGATGCTCTCCTGCTTTCAGAGATTTACCAAATAGGCATTGCCCTTTGTTTCCCATCTCCAGATAGCCCTTAGTTTTTAGTTTCAGATCCATCACTTATTTGCCCCAGTTCCACAGTAACTCTTATTTTAAAGTAACAATGAGTGAGACTTCACTGACGTCAGATTTGTAAATCCAAATAAATTAGGTCTATGTATTTCCTTTGCATACTTCTTTGTTCTTGCTGAATACTTTACTTGATCAATAATGAGTGATTTGACTTAGGAAATCTTTGTCCATTTCCCAAGAAAATGTGTTTGCTTATTTTCCCTAAATTTTCTTTTCATTTTAAAATACTGTTTGAAGTTCATTGTAAGTGTTCCATGAAGTTTTGTTTTAGCTCTTGTTATTTCTAGATTGTTTTGACCTTCAGACTTTATGGCTTGGGAAAACTCTGTTCTTTTAATAGATGGCTTTTCTTTTTATAGAAAAGAACTTTTTATTTTGTCACAAAGTTTTATGCTTTGTTCAATTTATTGTATTTTGAAGGTTTTTTGTTATTACTTTGAGGTTTCTTTAATGTCATTTAAGAAAAACTCATGGCTCATTTTTTTCCTGAACTTTTAACACGTTTTTTGTTTTTGTTTTAAGAAATATTGCCAAAGCTTCTGATGGCTTTTATTTGTATAAATAAAATAGTCTCAGGGGGAAGAAAAGGTCCATAAATATGTGTGTGTATGTGTGTATGGTGTGTATCTATTATAGAGAGCAAATTTCCATTTAAAAATCTAACATATTGATTGGCTACAATCAAAACTTATCAAAAGTTGTTTTGTTTTCTAAAGGTAGGTTTCCTCTGTCTCCTGTACATAAATTAGTTTGATAGAAAAAAAGCTACTTTCAACCAATGGAGATTTTTTTAGTAAGTTCAATTTTATGTTCCTAAGAAATGCTTAAAGCCTTTTAAAAAATCAGAAAAGAAAGATATTTTATATGGATACTTCATGTTGCAAAGTAGCTTTTTAGCTAAAAGCTTAAAGTTGTATGTGGAGAAAACTCAAATTTGGATTGATTTCAGCTGCTTTAAGTTATTGCATTCCCAAGCTGGCTTGCGTACTTTTTAATACATAGCTTCCTTTGCCTGCTGGTCCCCCACATCCCAAAATTTTCATGACCATGAGTTTTTCAGAACTCTTGTTGGGTTTTGATGTTACCTTTGTTGCTGCTCTAGAAACCTGGGATTTTTCCCAGTCACACTAGTGTGTGAATGACTGTTCTTGGTCAGTGTTCCTTGGTTAAGCTCAGACTGCGAGCTTCTTGAAAGCAGGAACACTTACGCTGCCTGCTTTGTCACTGCGTTCTCAGTGCTTAGTGTGGTAGCTAACTCATGCCAGACGACTGCTGATCACCCAACATCTTCACTGGATGAAGCATCTCTGAGCCTGGCATGCAGAGGTGGTAGGGAAGAAGGGTATCACCAGGACTGTAGACTAATGAGCACAGCAACAGCTAAAACGTTCAATGTGTAGGAAGCTGAATGGAAGGGGCAGGTTTGTAGAATGCTGTATAGGAACACAAAGCTAAAGCTACAAAAAGAATGAATACGGAGCCTGGGAATCAAATTCTTGAGAGAATGAGGAATTTAGCAGAAGGATATGTGACAGCAGGAAAATAGTTTTCTACAATAATCATATTTCACTTGACTTGGTAGTGGATTATCTGATCAGAGATGACCTGGAGAAAATTCACGGGGTAATATTTTATTAATGAGAAAGTCTCCAAAGTTTGACAGGTAGGGTTATTTGTATGTTGGTGATAACTAAAATTGTAAGGAACAGGTGAAATTGTAGCTTTAGTTTCTGTAAACTTGTTGAAGAGGAAAAGAAAAAGAGGGAGAGGCTTAAATGATAAGAAAGGAGAGCTGAGCTTAGAAAGCAGGACATGAGACTTGGCTGAAAAGCCACTGATACAGAATAAAAACATCATCTGGCGTGTATATGTATGTATATATAACTGATGATAAATAGTATAGAGCTGGTATCAGGGATCAGGCTTATGTTATTATTTCGTCTAATCCTCAAAACAACTGTCTGAGGAAGATTTCAGTGTTACTCCCAAAGAAGTCAGTAGTGGGTGAGAGGCAGCTAACTTGCCCAGGGTCCCCAAACTAGTACATTTTAGAGTTGGAGAAGGAACTTGTTATGTAATAGTTGTGGTATAGCTGCCCAGGGCTTAGTAATTATGTTTATTTTATCTCATTTGATCCTTGGAAAATCTCCAAGATAAGCAGGAAAGGTATCAGTGTCCTCAACTGAAAGGCAAAGAAAGAGACCTCAAGGGAGAGAGATGCCCAGGTATGTATAGCCTGTGAATAGTAGTGGTCCAGCTGGAACCAATAGCTTTTAGTTCTAATAACAACACTATTTCCACTAAACTGGGTGGACTTCCCTGGTGGCTCAGATGGTAAAGAATCTCTGCAGTGCAGGAGATCCAAGTTTGATCCCTGGGTCGTGAAGATCCCCTGGAGGAGGGCATGGCAACTCACTCTTGTATTCTGGCCTGGAGAATCCCACGGACAGAGGAATGTGGTGGGCTACAGCCCACAAGGTCACAAAGAGTCGGACATGACTGAGCGACTGACAGTTCACTTTCACATCACTTCTTCCACTAAATTATGCTTCCTTCACAGAGGGTGCGTCATTAAAAAACCAGTCTTCAAGTTCATATTTTGATTATAATACAGTCAGTAAGTGTCTTTTTTCTGTACCTGCATAGGTACTTATGCCGAAACCTGTTGGATAACATTTTATCAAAGCCAGAGGTCATAGGAAAGTTGTATTCTTATAGAATGGGTCTGTAGGTCTAGAGAAGCAAAAGGTATTTTGTGAACATTGAATCATTGTGGGTTTTAAAGGTTGAAAGTGTATGGCTACATTTTTAAAACTTGTCTACCTTAGGTATTTGTGAGTATGGTATTTGTGTCCTGAGTTAGTTAATAACAGCTTCATGCCAGAGTTCTTGTAGGAACTGCTGGTGTGTTTCAAAACCACCAGTATCTTTGAATAAGTGAAGCGAAGCTATGCAGGGAAAGCTGTGAGTTTGCATTCTTCTTTTACAACAATGTCAGATAGTAACAATAGTTTCTCAAAATTTACCAATAATGATTAGATAGGATCAGCAGATTATTATTGATTTTTCTCTCCCCCTCTTCCCCACCCCCCAACCACATGTAGAATGTTATCTAAAATTAATTCCCTTAAGCATGTGTTCTCTATCATTTTTAACCATGTTTCCCTTTATTTATAAGGCTTCTGACTTCAATAACTAACTTGGTGGAGTTAAAGAAGGCAATGGAGGAAGGAGGGAGAATGGAAGAAAACTCATTTCAAGGCATTCCATGATCCATTCGGGCTATTTGCCTTCATGTACATCTGATCCACACCATGGCCCAGAAGACTCAGTACTTTCATATACACTTTACCAAAAAGAAAAATAAAGCTAGAAAAATGAACTCACTTTTGCAGAGTCTCCTAGGGAGTAAGGCAGGGAGATTGAAACCAATGTTTAACTCCTAAGGCCATGCTTCTTTGTGTTTAAAGACTCTTGCATTCAAATTCACTTTTAGTATGTATGTGTGAAGTTAAAAGTGACTATGATAAAAAGTAATGTCTTTTGACAGACAGAGAATCATACAAAAATGTACAGAAAACTTTAGAGCAAATGTCTAAACTGCTGAGCTCCCCAGGTGGCTCAGTGGGTAAAGAATCTGCTTGCACTGCAGAAGCTGAGGGAGACGTGAGTTCGATCCCTGGGTTGGGAAGATCCCCTGGAGAAGGGAATGCAACCCATTCCAGTATTCTTGCCTCGAAAATTCCATGAACAGAGGAGTCTGGTGGGCTGCAGTCCACAGGGTCACAATTGAAACAAATGAGCATAGCATCATACTTGCCACTCAGAGGAGTGATGGGACCTTGCCATCACACCACGTGTTCCCTTCTTTTCCTCTCATGTGAACCTGCCTCTTGCCCACCTAGAGAAAATGCTATCCTATTCATGGTAATCACTTCCTTGCCTTTCTTTTCTTTGTAACCTGTTATTTTGTTTTTTGTTATCGTTGCCTAAGAAAGCACAGCTGTATCCGGATGAAGAGCATGGCTATTCAGTAGGAAGCTAGGCAGAACATGCCTCTGTTACATTCTTTGCTGTTCTCACATTGCAGATCAGGAATCTTGGAATCTGGGTTCTGGTGGCCATTTCTCAGGCTTCGAGTGCCCCTAAGTGGCCAGAACAGAAAATACAGCATTTGACAACTCAGGGACTATCCTTCAGTTAACAGCTAGACTTTCCTTTGAGTTCCTGGCCTCACTTCTATGTTCTTCATCTTTGTTGTTGTTGTTGTTAAACAAAGGCTCCAAGTACTTTCATATGATACTGCTTACAGAAGGGCATTTGTGCAGCATTAAATGGGAAATTGCTGACAGCTGAAGTGGCTGGCTGTCCTGTTCCCCTTTTAAGACACTCCTCATGAGCCTTCACCACTGCAGTTCTATCAAGTTGGGACTAGCTAGGTAGGGGCAGTGGCCCCAGACATGCTGATCCTTGGATATGCCTTGATTTTCCTTCCTGTTCACAGAGTTTGTGGCTTAGAAACAAGTCCGTTTTCTGTGGTTTTGTTTGGACCTGTCAGGTCATTTAATAGAATGATGAACTTTTGATTTTTACTCTCTTTGAAGTACCTTCAAAAGAGAGTAAACATTGCTAGTAGTCATGTATGGGTGTGAGAATTAGGCTAGAAAGAAAGCTGAATGCCAAAGAATTGGTGATTTTGAACTATGGTGTTGGAGATGACTCTTGAGAGTCTCTTGGACTGCAAGGAGTTCAAACCAGTCAATCCTGAAGGAAATCAACCTTGAATATTTATTGGAAGGACTGATGGTGAAGCTGAAACTCCAACTCCAAACTCAGCTTGGCCACCTGATGGGAAGTACTGACTCACTGGAAAAGACCCTGATGCTGGGAAAGATTGAAAGCAGAAGGAGAAGGGAATGACAGAGGACGAGACGGTTGGATGGCATCACAGACGTGATGGACATGAGTTTGAGTAAGCTTCAGGAGTTGGCGATGAACAGGGAGGCCTGGCGTGCTGCGCTCCATGGGGTCATAAAGAGTTGGACATGACTGAGCGACTGAACTGAACCGAACTGAACTGAAGGTACTTCATGGGGAGCAGGCTGCCTCTGAACACATAGGTCTGTGGGCATTTACTGGGCGTGGGATGATACTTTTAGTAAAGGAAAGGCAGCAACCTAAGAATACTTTTAAGACTTATCCTTAGTGGGAGTTTACTGGTTCCTCTGTTTTCATTATCAAGGCAAAAATTCTTTTTCCATGCTTCTTCATGAAGTCCAATCTACAACCCTAATTTCTTTAAAGGTTGAAAAAATGGAATCGAATTTAAATTGCTATCCTGTATTTTGAAAGACACAGTGTTTCCTGGTGTAAGATTTGCTTTACTCACCTACTTAGCCAATATTTATGGAGGAGCCAAAATTATTACTATAAATAAGGTGAAAGGATTCCTAATTTTAGACCGACAGTCTATGGCGGAGAACGAGAAGTAATCATTAAATAAGTTAATACATTTAAAAAACAAATGCGATAATTTCAGTTGACAGTCTAAGAAACATGAAGAAAAGATCTTTGGTTAGAGAATGCTTGAAGAGAGAAGAGCTGTTTTAGATGAAAGAGTCAGGGAAAGCTTCTCCAAGACCAGGACCTTTGAGGTTAGTTGTCAGTACAGAGAGTAAATCAAGAACTGGACAGCATTTGAGACAGAGAGACCAGAAAATGCAGAATCCCAGTGGCATAAATGTATTTTGATGCATCTGTGAAACAGAAAGGTGTTGAGGAGAGTAGTAAGAATGAAGTAGAACCACGAAGAGGGGCTGGATTCAGTCCTTTTGATCACGTGTGAATTTTATTCTGTAGGTAGTGGCCATCACTCGGAGAAGGAAATGGCAACCCACTCCAGTGTTCTTGCCTGGAGAATCCCAGGGACAGGGGAGCCTGGTGGGCTGCCGTCTCTGGGGTCGCACAGAGTCGGATACGACTGAAGCGACTTAGCAGTAGCAGCAGCAGTTGCCATCACTAGAAATGGTGATAATACTTGCATGTTATCTGAGGATTACATTTGCATGTAGATTTTTTTTTAAGAAAAACTGAAATCAAATTAATGGGATGTTTATGAGTTTTTTATTAATTTATCAGATATAGGATGTTGGTTATATCGTAATGAAGCAGGTACAAATGAAGCAATTAAAGAAGTACAATATAAGAATTATTGTTTTCAGATTAGTTTGCAATTTTTCAAAGTTTGTGGGGGTTTTTTTTCATGTTTCTTGCACATTTTCCTAACCAACACATACTCAGCTTTTTTGAATATAGACAGTATCTCACAAGCTAAGCTGCTTCAAAGTCACATGCTTATGCTCAGTTGTATTTGGTCCCAGTAGAAGTACTTGCTAGTATGCCCTTGACATGCCCTGGACTTTCTGGAGGGATATTTTGAGAATCGGCTGCTACGCTTATTCTTGTATTTATGTAGAGATGTTTTTAAGGATATTGTGCGCCATCTCATCATATGACCTCTCAGGTAAATATGTTCTTGACTTCAGCACCAGAGAAAACATGTGTATTTTTCCTGGATAGCTGGAATGCTTTTGATCTCCAAGACAGAGTGTCTTTCAGCACAGAAAGGAGTCTGCTTCTTACTCTGGACAAGGGTTTCCATGAATGAACACCTCTGAACTTACCCTTCATCACAAGTTACTTATCTATTTCTTCATCCTCTTGTATCAAACACAGTCCTGTTAACTGCCTAGAATCCTTTCTTCACCAGGTAATAGAGTATATCGCTCAGTCGTGTCCGACTCTTTGCAACCTCATAGACTGTGGCTTACCAGACTCCTTGGTCCATGGGATTTTCCAGGCAAGAGTACTGGAGTGGGTTACCATTTCCTTCTCCAGGGGATCTTCTCTACCCAGGGATCGAACCTGGATCTCCTGTGTTGTAGGCAGACGCTTTACCGTCTGAGCTACCAGGAAAGCCCAATAGAGTATATAGATACCATAAAATTGCTCACCACCCCCCAGCACCCCCAAGCCTGTATTCTCATTGTTTTCAAACTGCTGCTAACAAATACTTAGCACTTTCATTAGGCCTTGAATTTCCGTAGAGCAGCAGGCCGTGGCTCGAAGTGTGTCCACCCTCCCCTTTCCTCACAGCCTTCACCTTCCTCTCTATATACTGACATCCACATGCACCTTACCATGGACACACACACCAGAACAGGCCAACTCTTTCTCATATGCCAAGAGAGTGTCCAGTAGAAACTCAACCTTCTGTGTCTTAACAGACTCTGTTGGCTGCTAAAGAATATAAGTACAAGTGCTCAGTCCTTGAATTTTTTTAGGTTGGCAGTTTTGTATCCTTACCTGAGGAATCTGCACTTTTCTCTTGTCTGTTATAATTTTTCTCAGACTCCAGAAAGATATTAAAGAGGAGACTTTCCTCTAACACATATCATAACGTCTTCAAGATCATTTCTGAAACCTTGCCTGTGGTACCAAGAAACAATAATGCAAGGGGAAAGACACTGTTTTACTAATATGAAAAGTTGACTTTCTATGCTAAGGATATGGATATTCTACATAGGTAGGAGATGGCATGGGAAGATCGGATCCTCATCATGCGTCTCTGTTTAAAACAAGTATTTGTTTTTTCTAAGACAGAGCAGCCAACCCAAAGCAGCCTGCCTGGCAAAAGCAGAATGGGAAGGGTAGAATTCATCTTTTGTGGAAGTCAGATAAATTTCATGGCTCCTTAACATTGCCTCTGACCACAGGCTTTTCACCACAGTCTGGCTCCTTCCCCATTGGGAACAAAAAAGAAAAAGTGATTAAAGTTCCCTCAGTAATAGACAGCAGGGGGCAATGGTCTCAGCGTCTTCTACAGAGGCAGAGAGAGTCCTTTAACAAGACTTGTGAGAGTGCTTTGAAGAAAAGAAGTTAAGACTCACAGGGCTGGTAGAGGTCTGTTGTAATAGTTGTTCATTTCCTCTGCTTCGTAAGGCTTTGACTTCCTGTAACAGCGTCACCCTCTTCATTAAAACATTCCAGATAAAAGAAGGAAAGAGAAGTTGAGCTTCTAGCTGGGGCCAGCATTCACTGTGCTCTGCTGGGTGAGTAAGAGTGTTCAGAACTTGACTTTCATAAGGCAATCAAAGAGACATGGATGATTACTAAATCCAGTGTGTGTGTGTGTATGTGAAAGACAGAGAGAGAGAGAATTGGAATGAATGAATAACAGGAATGAATGAATAATAGAGTATTTTTTTTCTGTACGTGTAGGCAGCCTGGGAGTTTGGATGGCCAGAATTGTCTTTGCCGTGGTCCAGTGAACTGGCTAGACTACCCCTCTCGAGGACCAAACCTCTGGACCTTTCTCTCTAAAAAAGAAAGGGGGGAGAAAAGGTTTGCAATCAGTATTCAGACATTCTTATAACTAATAGGATTAGGGGCGTTACAAAGGGATTTGAACAAGATAATTAGTTTACTGCTTAGTCGACAGTGGAGCAAGCAAAATCCTTCTGAGAAAAGGCAGACAAAATAGGTCAGAAAATGTGTGGGAAATGAAGTAAGACCTCTCCACGAGGACCCTGAGCAACTTGAATATTATGAAAGGATTCCAGAGCCTTCACACTGCTGCGGACTGTTTGCCTTTTCTTTTTTTTTTTCTCAACTTGGGCCACCAGAGGTGTGAAGAAAAGTGACTTACTCAATGTTAGAGTTAATGGCTGTTGTTCCTGGACCCAGAGTATTCTAAGTCCATAAATGCTGCCTTCAGAAGATTTCTCACAATGTTATATAAAGGGAATGTTTTAGAAAATCTGAAGAGTTCTTATCAGGCATTTGACAAGCTGGAAAAATATTATACAATTAGGAGAACTTAAAAAAAATCTCTGATGTTCTTGAATAGATTATTTAATTGCAAAAAAAAATGCAAACAGAAATGTGAGGGTCGTGTTCTAGACTTAATTGAATTGCTTACTTAAGTATTTGTGTTTTAATATGGACAGTATTCACTGTGGTAAAATATACCTAAGAAGAGAACCATTTGAACTTTTTAAAAAGTTACAAAAAATAAAATTTTATCTTTTTAAAACACATTGTATTCTCTCATCTCCTCCCCATCATCTTAAAAATCTGTGTATCAACTGTACTATTACTGTCTATAAATTAAAGAATACTTCCAAAAGCATGGTAGGAAAAAACTCTTCAGAGTATCTATGTATGTGGACACCATATACTTTATTAAGTTAACTTCTGAATCTTGTAGCAACAACCAGTCAGATCAGAGTCATCACTAGTTGTTAGAAAGCTTTTTGGCCTAGCTTTGGCAGAGCCTTGACCTAAGACCAGAAGAGGCAACAACAGGCATTCCTGTTTAATGAACTGTCCAGTGGCTCCACAGAAGTGGAACTTTCATTATTTATTAAGAGGCGAAAGAAGACTAATTGACAAAGGAACTCACTGGACAATGAAAGCAATTAACCCCCCTCCCCCATGTCACCTTGTTACAATATGACACAATAATTAATTTAAATAAAGAAGCTCAAATGTGTGTTTTTATATTCCCAGAGATTGTTTATATTCCTTTCTCCTGTTTAGATAAGGTACACTCTGTATTCCTTCCATGTCACAGTAAAATGGGCCTGATTTCCCACTCCTCAGTACATGAAGCTGGTTTTTGCCATTATATCCTTAGTCCTTGGTTTAGTTTTAGAATGCAACATGACATTAATCTCCTCAAAAAAGAGAGGAGCAAGGGCAGGCCCATTTGTATGGTTGGGCAAGTTTCTCTCTGAACAAGGATATCCAACTGGCTGGTGTCTTTTCAACTCCAGCTCTCCTGGCAGAAGGCATGCATGCCTTCACTGTAATTTACCTATAGTTTATTTGTGTCTTTCTAATTTATTCAAAGATTATTTGTATACTATGATGGATTTTAAATGATTGGTACACATTAATTACTGTGAGTGATACATATGTCTGGAGGGTAAAGTTCCTTGAATAACTAACTAATTCTGACCAAAAATCATTTTGTTAACAGATAGTTTCAGACAAAAGTTCTCTTAAACTTCACTTAGTAAGGATATAAAATACCCATCTAAAATTTAAATTGAATTAAAAGAGTTATAGACTCTCTTGTTTATACTACTTTGTGTTTTGGACTTGGAGAAATACCAGTATGAAAAATAACAGTGTTCCTGAACTCCAGATAATGGCCATCTGGAAAAGGCAGATTGTTGTTTCCACACAAAGTCATGTCCGACTCTTTGTGACCCCATGGACTGCAGCACGCCAGGCTCCCCTGTCCTCCACTATCCTGGAGTTCGCTCAGACTCATGTCCACTGGGTTGGTAACGCCAGCCAACCATCTCATCCTCTGTTGCCCCCTTCTCCTACTGCTTTCAGTCTTTCCCAGCATCAGGGTCTTTTCCAGTGAGTTGACTCTTCACATTAGGTAGCACAAGTATTGTAGCTTCAACTTCAGCATCAGTCCTTCCAAAGAATATTCAGGATTGATTTCCTTTAGCATTGACTGGTTTGATCTTACTGTTCAAAAGACACTCAAAAGTCCTCTCCAATACCGCAATTCAAAAGCATCAACTCTTCAGCTCTCAGTCTTCTTTATGGTCCAGCTCTCACATCCATACATGACTACTGGAAAAAAACATAGCTTTGAGTGTAGCAACGTTTAATACTGACTCTGAAAAGAATGGCACACAGGAGACTGAGATGCAGGCAGAGACATGGGAGGAAGTGGAGTGGGAAAATGGGGGAAGGGATGGTTCTTGTAGGTGGTGGGATTTCAGGTCAGTAGACTTCACCACCAAAATAACAAAAGAGACTCTCAGGTAGGGGTGCATGTTGAGGGGTGGGGAAGGGCAAAGCATGCTCAGTAAATGGTTGGAATCGATCATGGATGTGTGGAATCTGTTGAGGGGATATAAGTGAAAAGGTAGTATGAAATAATTAAAGTAGGAACTTTATCATCAGGGTGTTACTCTATCTGTATTAGAAAACCACTTAACAGATTCAGAGAAAGAAATGATTATATGAGATCCACATTAAAAAAATGATGGCACATCTATTCAATGCTTTGATTGGGGGGCTGAGGAGTCGAGATTTAAAGGAATAAATTGGTGCTTGAAAACCTATTTAGGAGGGTAATATTATAGATTAGGTGAAAAGTGATAAGGCCTGACCAAGAGTAGTGATGGTAGAAATGGGAAGAAGATTACAGATGCAAGGAACATTTTGAAGTTACCTGAATCATAAAAATTAACAACTTACCACATACAGAATTTTGTCTCCCAACTATTCACTTAGCATGGCAAAATGAACATACCCTCATGTTATTAATTATTCTTGGAATTGTTAACTTTAAATACTGTCTGATAATATGAACTATAATTTATATGTCTTGCCTATATTTCATTTCATATTAAGCATTCAAATCATAAAAGCCCTTCTAAAGTTGTAAGACTTCAGAACAATCATATTGCAGAGTAAAGAATTAAGTACTAAAATAAACAAAATGATCTCCTCTCATGAAATGTTCAGTAGTTCTCCAAAGTCATGCCACCTCTTCAACAACCTAAGTAACAACTGTGTGGATTGCTAAAGCAATCAATACTTCAGTACATAGACCTGTCCTTTTTTCTGCCATCATATTTCCATCCCTGCTGCTGCTGCTGCTAAGTCGCTTCAGTCGTGTCCGACTCTGTTGGACCCCAAAGACGGCAGCCCACCAGGCTCCCCTGTCCCTGAGATTCTCCAGGCAGGAACACTGGAGTGGGTTGCCATTTCCTTCTCCAATGCATGAAAGTGAAAAGTGAAAGTGAAGTTGCTCAGTCATGTCCGACTCTTAGCGACCCCATGGACTGCAGCCTACCTGGCTCCTCTGTCCATGGGATTTTCCAGGCAAGAGTAGTGGAGTGGGATGCCATTGCCTTCTCCGTCACTAGAACCCTTCTTATGGAAAACCTAGAGTCCTCTCAGATGACGCTCACCAAGTCACATTTTTAAGGAAATTTTCTAGATTCTGGGATACTCTAAATCTCAAGAGCACTATAATATGAAATTTGAAAGCCTCTAATTCAATATTGAGAGTACCTTGTCACTGGGAAATTTTTTTACTCCTTTTCTGATTATTTGTTTTCTGATTTTATCAACATGAAACGTCAAATTAATTCAAATCATCTGTTTAGATGCTGCTGCTGCTGCTAAGTCGCTTCAGTCATGTCTGACTCTGTGCGACCCCATAGACGGCAGCCCACCAGGCTTCGCCATCCCTGGGATTCTCCAGGCAAGAACACTGGAGTGGGTTGCCATTTCCTCCTCCAATGCATGAAAGTGAAAAGTCAAAGTGAAGTTGCTCAGTCGTGTTCGACTCCTAGCAACCCCATGGGGTGCAGCCTACCAGGCCCCTCCATCCATGGGATTTTCCAGGCAAGAGTACTGGAGTGGGGTGCCATTGCCTTCTCCTTGTTTAGATGAGGGATCCGCAAACTGCTGTCTACAAGACAAATCTTGCTCTTTGCCAGGTTTTATAAATGAAGTTTCATTGGCCCACAGCCACGCCCACTGCGTTATGTATAGTCTGTGGCTGCTTTCTCACTGTAGCCATAGAGTTGTAACGGAGACTATATGACTTGCACAGCCTAAAATATTTACTATCTGGCCCTTTACTGAAGAAGTTTGTTGACCCTTGGTTTAGATGCAAAATGAGTGTGTTGCACTCTGTTGCTATGATCAGCAAGACTTAAAACGATGAAAAACAGCTTCCTTTGTAAAAGTGGGCAAAGTAAAAAAATTAGAATGCAAAATGAAAGCTGTGGAATCATCTTAGGATTACCTACAAGGATTAATGAGATAACCTATGTAAAACATATAGAAAATTGTCTGGAATGCAATAAGCATTTAATAAATTCAGCATTTTTTTGGTCAAATCCATTTAGTGATCTCATGCAGTTGCTTAAATTGAAATCCTGTAAGGACTCTCAGATTTATATCTCCAGCCAGTCTCTAATCAAAATTCAGACCCGTGTCCCATTTGGATGTCTAATGGGAAGAATCTACATCTTCTAATTTTCTAAATGGAGTTCCTGGTCCTGCTTCCCAAACCAGCTTCTCCTGCTTACTTTGTCTCCTCATTTTATGGCATCTTCTCCTTGTTTAAATCAAACAACCAAGATCATCCTTGACTTCCTATTGAGCACATCTTCCATATTCAGTCCTACAGCAAATTCTGTTACCTCTACATTCAAAATATATCCACTATCTTACTACTGCCCATCACCTCTGCTACTTAGTCCAGGCTGCCTACAATACCTTCTCAGTTATCAGAATAACCTCTTAACTGGTTTTACAGTTTCCACTTTAACACCTTTCCTATGATTCTCCAAATAGCAGCCTGAGGGATCCTGTTAAAACAGAAGTTAGACCATGTCATTTGCCCTGTAATGGCCAGTGCTAAAGTGGCTTCCAAAAAGCCTAGTGGCTTCATCCTAGGTCTTCTAGTCCCAACATTATTTTGACTCACATACTCTCTCCAAGACATCACCTCCTACAGCTCTCACCCTGCTTCCTCTGCTCTGCTCAGCAATACTTGCCACCTTGCTGTTAACACAGTATGTCAAGAATATTTCCATCTCAGGGCCTTTGCACTTGCTGTTTTCTCTGCCTGGTGTGTTCTTCCCCAGTTAGCCACATAGCATGTTCCCTCATTCATATCCTTTATACATCTTTTTTTTTTTTCATATTTTATCAATTCAGGCAAGACTATATAAATTTTTTTCCTTCAACATTTGCTTCTTATTCTCCTTCCTTGCTCTATTTTTCCTCTAGAGGTTTTATCATCTCACATACTGTATTGTTTGGTGGTTTAGTTGCTAAGTCATGTCCAACTCTTGTGACGCTATGCACTGTAGCCTGCCAGGCTCTCCTCTCCATGGCAAGAATACTGGAGTGGGTTGCCATTTCCTTCTCCAGGGGATCTTCCTGACCCAGGAATTGAACTCGGGTCTCCTGCATTGCAGGCAGATTCTTTACCAACTGAACCACAAGGGAAGCCGACTCTATTGTTCGCTTCTCTGCTATTTGTCTTCTTTCACTTGTGTGTTAGCTCTTTGAAGATTTTCATAATAACAGCTATTGCGCTGTGATGTACTCAGTTGCTTCAGTCGTTTCAATTCTTTGTGACCTGATTGACCATAGCCCACCAGGCTCCTCTGTCCATGGGGTTCTCCAGGCAAGAATACCTGAGTGGCTTGCCATACTCTCTCCAGGGGATCTTCCCAGCCCTGGAATTGTACCCACGTGTCCTGCATCTCCTAGGTTGCAGGCAGATTCTTTACCTGTTGAGCCGCCTGGGAAGACCGTTAACAGCTATTATTACCCAGAAGGTAAATCAGGGCTCTGCACATAAAACGTGTTTCCCATGAGTTGGATGGATTGTTATTTCCCTCATCATTTTCAAGGCTAACATTTACTGTGTGCTCATCATGTGTTAGGTGCTGAGATATTATTTCTGTCTTATGGATAATGCTCACAGAGGCTAAAATGACTTGTTTGAGGCCAGTGTATTAGTTTGCTAGAGCTGCTATAACAGAGGATAACAAACTAGATGACTTAAGCTCAGAAACGTGCTGTCTCCCAATTCTGGAGACTAAAGTCAAGGCTTCAGCAGGGCTGGTTCCTTCTGAGAGCGCAAGGGGAAATCAGTTCTGGGCCTCTCACCCTAGTTTCTGGTGCCTGCAATCCCTAATGTTCCCTGGCTTCTGGAAAAATCATCCCATTTTTGACCTCTCCATGTGACATTCTCCCTTCGTTTGCTTCTGTCTTGATATCCAAATTTACCATTTTTATAAAGACTTTAGCCGTATTGGATTAAGACCCATTGTAATGACCTCATTTTATGTTAATCACCTCTACCAAAAAAAAAAAAACCCTGTCTCCAAATAAGGTTACATTCTGAGGTCCTGGGGGTTAGAATTTGAATAAGAATTTGAGGGGAACACAGTCAACCCACAGCAGGCATTAATTTCATTAGTAGAGGGGCTTTGATTCAAACTTGTATTATAGAACTCACAGTGTACTAATATCTGCACAGTGTACTAATATCTGTACTAATATCTGCACATAAATCTAATATTTATGTGAATTTAGTAATATTCATTAATGCATTGTACTGTGGACTCTGGTAGGAAACTAAGTAAAGTTCAGCCCCTGCCCATGAGGAACTAACTACAAAACTGGAAAGAAAGACATACAGTTAAGACCTATGACATAAAAGCACCCAGAAAGTAACTCACCTCCCGTTTTTAATTATATAGAGCTTTCCATCTTTGAGGTTTATTTTGCCAAAGCCTTCTAATGAAATAGTTCCACTATTTAATTTAATTTTCAGAGAGGTTGCCAGAAGTGCAATTAACTGATAAAAGTTCCAACTATGAAATTTCGTTTTGGAAAGCAGTCTGCCATATCTTTATATACCATTAAATTCAATCATATGCTTGTCATCCTGGCAGAACATCTTGATATACTTGAAGAAACATAGTAGGGGATATTAAAAAAAATATATTGTCAGTTCTCCACTGTAGGGGTTCCAAGTACAAATGTTAGCATGATTGGGTTATACTGATCCATCATTAGGTTGCATCTCCCTGGAGTTGAAACTACATCTGGGCTTGGCAAGGATGCATTATCACCAGTCACACACAGTGTGAACCGTGTGTCAGTTTCCCAAAGAAGATACATATTCTTGTGTACTATTAGGATTGGATATGCTTATGTTGTAGACTCTAAATCAATTTCTGAGACCTTTCTACAGTTGTTGACAGCTGCAGGTTTGTATATAGCATAGTATATTGTGAACCTCAATTGATGTGTACAGCCTAAGGAAACACTGAAATACGGGGCAATAGAAAAGAGCACAAAGACTGAAATAGGGACTGCATAAAATTCACTGAAATGATCTCTCTCATCTGTTTAACGATACCCTTTAAATAATATTGCCATGGAAAGTGAAGTTATAATTTACTCAGACTGATGCAAAATATTTGTGACTTTTAAATTCTAAACGATTTTGTGGCCCTTATAATTTGAAATGGATTGAATTTATTTGTAAAATAATGTATTTTATTTAGATATTTAGATATCTTTTGTTTCTTCAAAGTCCAACTAAAATACATTTAGTTATATTCTAATGATTTTCCTGTGGTCATGTATGGATGTGAGAGTTGGACTGTGAAGAAGGCTGAGCGCCGAAGAATTGATGCTTTTGAACTGTGGTGTTGGAGAAGACTCTTGAGAGTCCCTTGGACTGCAAGGAGATCCAACCAGTCCATTCTGAAGGAGATCAGCCCTGGGATTTCTTTGGAAGGAATGATGCTAAAGCTGAAACTCTAGTACTTTGGCCACCTCATGCGAAGAGTTGACTCATTGAAAAAGACTGATGCTGGGAGGGATTGGGGGCAGGAGGAGAAGGGGACGACAGAGGATGAGATGGCTGGATGGCATCACTGACTCGATGGATATGAGTTTGAGTGAACTCCGGGAGTTGGTGATGGACAGGGAGGCCTGGCGTGCTGCGGTTCATGGGGTCGCAAAGAGTCGGACACAACTGATCGAGTGAACTGAACTGAATGTTTGGGAAGGTGGGTAGGCATAATTTTTAGCAAATTCACTAGTGAAGGAGCTAGAATGACTAGACAAAGCTAGTCCCTTACAAAGCATTTTAGCCTCTCTGCACTTCTGAGTACTGATTTTTTTCCCTGTAATTAAAATCATACTCCATCTTTGACTAGAATATCTCACTTTGGGTTAACAAGACTTTTTTATCCAGGCCACAACAGGATTAACTGGAAATAGTAAAGCTTCCATATGAGAAAAAAAAAAATCCCTTCCTAAACAGTGAATGTTTAGTCAAGGTAGTTTTACACTTGATCTTAGCCAAAAGGTCTAGAAGTGATAGTCAAAGTAATTTTAACATGGACTTTAAATCCGCTCTCCAGGAGGATCTGGTGAAGACTTGTGGTGGTCAGTGTAGTAGAGGAGGGCATCTGTATCCTGCTGGAGTTAGACCCTCTTCTTTCAAAACCTGTAGTTCACATCATTCCCTGATGCCCTTTGCACTGATGTGTTGTATATCCCAATCACAGCTGCTCATCTCTTTATATCAGGTCTTTATATCTCTCACAAGAATTTTTCAATTTTTCATTTAAATTTGTTCAAATGCAGCTTTAATACAGTCAACAGCATGTCTAGGTTGGTTTTCTTGCTTCCTACATGCATTTGCTACAAAATAATAGTGATACTGGTAATGTATTCATACATTCGTTCTGTCTCTTTTCTCCTTTCTCTCTCTCCCTCTCAATACACAAACTGGGCAGTCACACAAATATACAGTGTGTACACAAATACCCATAATCAGTGTCCTTTGTGTCTGAGATAGAGATGTTACAGCCCTTGAGCGTTGTTTAGAATACTTCTTCCAAGGTGCAACAAAAGCTTCTTAAAAGTATGCCCTCCCTCTCCATGAGTCAATGTGTAATTCCTTTGTAGATTAGCAAACATCCCCACCTAAAAACATTCCACCTACTGCACCTCAGCCCAGAACTCTACTTGTTAACCAAAGTTTGTTTCCTCTCTATAAGGACCTTAAAGTACTTTGTTGGGAAAAACATTTTCCATGTAATTATGATGTCTTAGTCATAATTTAGCCTAGTCAGAGAACCCAATTTGTATTTTAAGATGATTTTAATAAAACAAGAATATATTAATAATACTATTACAACCAAGCAAATGATTCCATCGAGATGTGCATAAATCCCTATGTGAAAACATAGGAAAATACAAAGGTGATAGTTGTGAGTGGGGAGGAGAATGGTTGAGGAAAGGCAAACTGGATTAAATGGGCGTCATAGTGAGCTCCCGGTTCCTCCTGAGTGGAGAAAGAAGGTGTATGCAGGGTTAGGGGTGGGCAGACAGGATGGTCAGTACAAAGCACCCAGCCAAGAACGAGAGACGATGTGTGTTAGGAAAGGGAACCAGTTTCATGAAGGGTGCAGAACATGGATGAGGCTGTGAAGTAAAACTGGAAAAGTAGCCAAATCACATCTTGCAAATTTTGAAGGCTTGGCAGGGTAGGAAGAGGTGACTGTGTTTGTATTTTAAAAGTTCCTCAATTAGAGCTCTGGAGGATAAATTGGAGAAGCCATAGGCCGGAAGCAGGAGCTTCACATTTGCTGTGAGATTTATCTTGAGGGTGCAGAAGGAATATTAGGAGGCATTGCTATTTTGCCAGAAAACTCCATGGAGTTTTCCCTGCAATTGAAATGGTGGCTAGAGTTTCTTGTCTATTTAATATTTTTCTAGGGAATGCTTAGACAGGTTACTGATGGAGACTTTCTCAGATGTGAGACAAAGCTGAGGAAAATAAATAAAAATGAAAATTTTGCTAATCATGTATTGAAATAGAAAAAGGCTACTTGTCCTTGCTCCAGTAGTTTAGAAGTGACTAGAATAAGTCACATGAATAGGAGTCTTGACTTGAATAGGATTCTGTTTCTCATAGGTCAAATCATGCCTGGGAGATCTCCAGGTTCTTTAGAGCTATGTATCAGGGAAGGCACTGACATTTTCCCTGTATGCTGCTCACATTATTTGTACATGCACACACAGCTTTGGTGATTAGAAAGTCTTTTATTAAAAGATGAAGAATCGAGTAGGGTACAGAGGATTCACTTTGGTCTTTTTAAAAGAGCTACTAAAATTTTGACTTATATTTTACTGTGTGCAGACACAAACAGGATTTAATTTCTTCCCACCTGAGTCATTTTGCCTTCCCAGAAAAGGCCTAAAATATTTCTCAAGGACAGAACCCAGAAAACTGAAAGTTCCAGAGATCAATGCTTTAGGGGACAAGGCATGGAAATGATACATCTTCTCATAAAGTTTAAATGCATTTTGGTTCAAGTAGATAACTTTTAGCTCAAGGCACTTGCATGAATCACTCATTCATTCCTCACAAGTTGAACCATAGCTAAAATATCAGCTATTGAAGTAGAATAGGAGAAAACCTTGAAAAGAAGCTAAAAATGTATTTTGGAGCTAGACTATGAATGGCTTTATAACCATGATGATCAAGTATTTGCTGAAAACTTGCTGCCTACTAGGCAGACCTGATGGTGGAAGTATTGTATTCTAGAAGGCATCCTGGAATATTTAAGGAGAACTGATAACCTGCCTTTTGAAGGCAGATGATTAGTAACCCCTACAGAGCATGATTATAAAATGGTTTTCTGGAGAAAAGGAATAACAACGTGAGATGACGTGAGATTGAGATAGGGCCTCGGTGTGGCCAGAAGAGAACAAGAAGACAAAGAAAGCCACAGAATTCAAAAGTGGCAGATGGTGGGCAGAAGCCTCTATTGGATTGGCAGTGACACCATGATTTGACTCTCAAGGATAAAAGGACTACTAGTTTAACACATGGCGGAAGAGGTCTGTGTGGTTGTGAGACACAGTAGATTGACCTCGGAGATGAGGAGAAACTGGCTGTGGGTCACTGTGGGTATAGGTACCTGGATCAGTGTAGGAGGGGAAGGAAAGGAACATTCTCCATTTTCTTGGTGAATTAGAAGACAGACTTGCTTTCCTAGATTCAGGAGGTTAAGCCCAGGATGGGAAACTTGAGGAGAGTGATCAAGTGACCCACTCCCACCAGCTGCCATTGTGGCAAATGACAAAGGATGAATTGAGCTCAAGTCAGGAGAGGGCCCAAAGAAAGCGAAAACTATAAATGTGCAATAATGTCATTATCTTGTTTTATTTGTATTTTCCCTAAAAGTTGACTCCAGAAAAAATAAGTCAATTCAATTGATACTTAAATGTAACTGTCATGTTGGTTTGACTGCAGTGGTGATAGCTTTTCTCATGGGGCATTTCTTATCTCTAGGCGCTGGATCAGACACACATATGTTAGACTCCTGGCAGAGCTCAGAAGCCTCCATCAGCTATAAATGGAGAGCACTTTTATCATATCACTTTTTTCTTTTTTTATGTATATCACAATCTTTTGATAACATGGAACTTGCTTTTAAATTTCATTTTTAAGAGAAAACTTCTTTAAAGTCTCTTAGCCTGACAAGTCCTCAGTTCTGTGTCTCTGCCATCTACTGCATTCAACACTTTTATTTTTCAGTGTATTTTTTAAATTGCAGGATAATTGGTTTATGTCGCTGTATTAGTTTCTGCTGTGCAACAGTGAAAATCAGCTTTCTGTATAGATATATCAGAGAAGGCAATGGCACCCCACTCCAGTACTCTTGCCTGGAAAATCCCATGGACAGAGGGGCCTGGTAGGCTGCAGTTCTTGGGGTTGCTAAGAGTCAGACACGACTTAGCAGCTTCACTTTCCCTTTTCACTTTCATGCATTGCAGAAGGAAATGGCAACCCACTCCCGTGTTCTTGCCTGGAGACTCCCAGGGACGGGGGAGCCTGGTGGGCTGCTGTCTGTAGGGTCAAAAAAGTCGGACACGACTGAAGCGACTTAGAAGCAGCAGCGGCAGCATACATATATCCCCTCCCCCGTGCCTTCCCCCAGTACCTTTTTCAGTGTTAAGTCCACCTGTTCCATGAAACTTTACTCTCATACTGTGGGGCCACATATCTCTACACTTGTTTCCCAGTGCCTACAATCCATGTGTGTGTTAGTCACACAGCCGTATCTGACTCTCTGGGACCCTGCGGACTGTAGCTCACCAGGCTCTGTCCACAGAATTCTCCAGGCAAGAATATTGGAGTGGGTTGCCATTCTCTTCTCCAGGGGATCTTCCTCATCCAGGGATAGAACCTGTGTCTCCTGCATTGCCGGTGGACTCTTTACCATCTGAGCCTCTGTAACAAAAGATTTGGTTGCACTCTGACCAGATATCCTACGCATATCCTATCCTAACCCATACTTTGCTTTTGCAGTAATGTCAGCCCTGTTACTTGGGCACCTAATAAGTAGCCTGTCTGCATCCAGGGCATGGAAGGGAGCTGTGGAGGGGTGATTCAGTGATGCACTGGCAACACGAATGAGCCCCAGCCCACTAAGAACCATGTCAGTTTCCTCCATCCTCTTTGCTCCTCTCCTAGCCATTAATGCAGAGAGCTCTGCGCCCAACCCTGTTATTAAATTATCTGCTATTAAAATGATAAATTGGTTTCTGCTTCAGTAATTCAGTGTGCTTGAAGACTACTCTTTACGGAATCTTGCTTTTATATTAATGTGTTACTTTAAAAGGTGATATTTCTTACCTGAACGTCATATTTTCCAGAATTTACTGTTTATTTCTGTTATCAATTTGGATCCTTTAAAAATATCTTAGAGAGTGTTTTTAAGTTAAGTGTATTTTCCATAAGGAAGAGTTGTAGGAATGTTTATTGAATGTCGTTGAGAATGTTAAAAAGGATTTACATAAAATCACAAGACTGAAAGGGGCTTATGCCATCACCTCTCTCTTTCATATTACCATTTCTTCTGCAGGTTACCATTTGCATTCTGCAACCAGGTCCAGTTTTTGCTGGTTTTCTGTTAGCACACTGTACCGCAAAGCACTTGCTAGATCTGTACTTCATGCACCAACAGCAAACATGTATGACCTTGTGCATGTGGCGGTGTGTAGTTTTCCAGGGTCAGATTCACCAATTTAGTGAGAGTTTCCAAGGTTTCCAAGTTCCCTTTTCCCTTGTAAAATATAAGAATCACTGCTATAGTGGAAAGGACTCCTCACTTCTATAAAATTAGCTTCAAACACAAATTCTACCACTTGCTTGTTTTGCAACCTCGAAGGAGAAAAGCTACTCTCTAACCTTGGTATCCTTTAAGAGTCCCTTGAAACTGTCGCGTGGACTAAATGAAATAAAATATACAAAGCCCCGGCCCATAATGGTTGCTTCCTAAATGCAAGGGAGACTTTGTCCTTGTCTAAAAGCCATCATTCCCACTGTGGCATTGTTCTGATTCATTTATCATCAGAGATAGAAACCAGCTGCTCCAGTCTCTGTGCATGACAACTGTCTGTGTGCTTAAAGTACTTAAGCAAACCCTTGCCTCCTTAACCACAGGTTAATTCCTTTGACCCTTCGTAGCCAGTTGTCAGATGGGAATTTTCTCAGTGGTTTGCCCACTTAAGGCGGTATGTCTCTAGAGGCCAGTGGTTGAAGGGGGAAGCTGGTGTTATTAACAGCAGAGCTGAGTACCAGCTTGGATTCTTGTTTTTCTGCCCCGATTGTCTCTGCTTTGCCATAAAGGAGGGATCAACCCAATAGGATGATTCCCAGCAGCCCCAGACACCACTTCTGCCTACAAACGGGGAGTGAGTATGAGGAAGTGCTACTTTTTAAAGGATGAATAATGAAGAAGAAAGATTGAAGCAGCAATAATGGGAGAAGTCTGAGGAGAAGTCTGGGAAAAGTGTTTGAAATTGTATATAGGATTTCCAGCCAGTCTGGAGCCAAGAAAAGCCAAAAGTCAGTATGCAAAACAAACCGTTCAAATATCTCTTTTCTTATGGTCAGAAATGAATCAGGCAGCTTTTAAAAGCAAGGACTTAACAATTTCAAATTGCAAATTAAGAACAGATAAAAGAAAAATATGCATTATTTAAATGAATTGCTGCCTCTAAAAGGCCCCTTGGCATGTTTATCTGTTTGAATAGCTAACTAAATTCTAGATGCATAATATTACAATCCTGAATTTAAGACTAGCTATTCATTTTATTAAAACTGTATGTACAGAGAGTGAATGGGTAACTCCATCAAATAAATGATCTTCAGAAAATCCACTATACACCCAGCTCCTCTTTGTTGTGTGAAATGAGAAAGATGAAAATACCTTATACACTTTTAGTTTTTGGTGTGATGCGTTGTTAATATTTTTCCCTGAACAAAGGCAGGAGAAAAGTTAAATGTGGAATTCAGGACCCCAAGATATATGGGGATTGTAAGCAGGACCGAAACAGAGGTGGCCCTGATGAATGCTTGCTCTAAGGAGGTGTCTTTGCAGAAGGAACTGGTATTCTTTGAAAAGCCAGTCTTTGGACACATAATATCAATCCTCTTTCCCTGTTAGTCACGCATTAGCCACAAGATTCTGACTTCTTACCACTATTAATAAAAACTTCTAAGTTTCTTGGCAATAACTTTTAAACCCAGCAGTTTGCCTTGCCATTTGGGAAGGCAGCACATTCTCTGAGGAGCCGGAGCGTACACAGAGAGAGATCTGCGCACCTGGTGAGCAGCGGGGAAGGGGCCAGGCAGATGCAACTGGCCGAGAAAGAGCCAGAGGTTCTTGCTGCGTGCCCCGGTGACTGGTTGTCAGGTGCTCCGTGCATAACATGAGTTAGAGCAGCTGAAGTAAATTTAATTCAAAAAGTTCCATTTTTGAAGTCTGTTCAAGGTTATCCATATTATAGCATGGCTTTCATTTGAATCCCAACATCCTTTCTTGATTTGAGGAGAAAAGATGGAGCTAATCGGTAAGACATTCATGTGGGAGGGTGCCATATCCTGCGTTTCATGGAAAGAAGTGAGTTGTAAACTGCTGACGAAAGCCAGCAGGTATGTGCCCTCGGGGATGCAGAAGAAGGATGAGCATCTTTGTTTGCCAAGGCATAGCTAGTTGGACGGAAACAGTTCTTTAGAAAAAAAAAAACACACACACACACACACACACAACTAAAAAATACCTCTCTCTCTCTCTTTGACACACACACTCTCACACTCATGGTAAATACAGCAAAAAATGAATTCAGAAGCAATTATTTCACAATAGCAGTGAAGTGAAAATCATTGCATTTTTGGCCACTTGACTCAATAAATAAAAGAAAGGAATAGAAAATAGTATTAGAGGAATCTACAGAACTTTCTCGGTGAAAAGATGTTCAGGATTATTCTGAAGAAAGAGAAACAACTGGTCAAAAGGAAATGGAAATTTTATAGACTGGAATTTTACCAAGCCTATAAACCCTTCTCATCACCCTGAGTGGCTGTCTGCATCCGGACTCCCTGGAGAGCTGATTCCCTTGTCTACTGAGGGAGGCGGCAGGTGCATGTGCCAGGGGGCACTTGGAGGGACCCCCGGCTCTTGGGAAACTGGCTCTGGGAGCCCAGGTCTAAGGCTCAAGGCCTGCTTGGTCAGGATGCATGTCCTCTCCCCAGAAGACCCCCCTCCTGCAATGTTCTCCAGGTCTGCCCATGCGACCTGGTCCCCGACAGAGCAGGTATCAAGCACCCACACACGTGTGACCTTGCAGCCATGTGCAGAGCTGGCGTGCCTGGGTCTGTGGCCACTTCTTCTGCCAAGAGTGTCTGAGCAGGAGCCTGCTTTTGTAGACACCTCTGTGGTTTCAGAGGGTTTCCCAGGTTGCGCTGGTGGCAAAGAGCCTGCCTGCCAGTGCAGGAGACATAAGAGATGCAGGCTTGATCCCTGGGTCGGGAAGATCCCCTAGAGGAGAGCATGGCACCCCACTCCAGTATTCTTGCCTGGAGAATCCCTTGGACAGAGGAGCCTGGTGGGCAACAGTCCATGGGGTCACACAGAGCTGGACATGACTGAAGAGACTTAACACTAACACACACACACTCCAGTCGGTCACATTTGGAGCCTAGAAAATAACATGAGTAAATCTGTCTACCTACCTAACTTGCTATCTGTTATCTTTCTGAGAGACTTAAGAAATCTATGTTTTTCCTAATCTTTCAAAAATATGCAGTTATTATTGTGCTAGTAATGTACTAGTTGAACGGTACTAAATATCCTGATTATGTATTTAATAGTCTGCATTATTATATGATCCAGTGGCTGTAGTTATTTAAGTAACCCAGAGTATGATATTTAAGAATTACTTTTGCTTTGAGAGGAACAGGAAAAGAATATTCCTGTCATCCCTAAAAGGACTTTCAGTTTTAAGTTTGAATTGTGAAGATTCATTACTTTTTTGAAGAGTACTTCACTTGCATTTAATTGTTATCATTAGTCACTATGAAATAGTGATAGTCTATTTGTTCAGGGAGTAAAAAAAATCTGGGTAGGAGCCTCTGGAAATTCAGTTTAATTCAATTTAATTTTTTGCTTATTCGTATGATTTTTTATTTATTGGGAAGCTTTGTCCGTGAGGAATTGTTAAATATTTTCATTCAGATTACTTAAAAAGTAGAGACAATGTACAAGCTTCACTTTATTGCACTGTTTTCTAATTTACAGAGAGAAAACCTATTTTTTTATTTTGATTTGCTTAAGAAGAAGAAAATAGAACATCAGTAATACAAGTATTAGTGAGACTACTAAGGACTTCAAAATAACATAATTAAAAGCTAGAAATATTATAAGGAAAACAGAAGAAATATAACAGCATATTTAAATTTTAAAATAAAATTATTGAAGGTATTTAATTTATAACTAAGGCTAAAAATTAATATACAATCAGAAACCCACTGCTGTGATTTATTTCTGTATCTACAGCTCAGTGCTTTTGTCTAAATTCCTAAAAATATAATTTGAAATGGCTAACCTGTCAAGAGTATAGTCAGTAGCTGAGAACCTGTTAATTTTTTTTCAGCATCATCAACTTTAGTTTCTTTGTTTGAGGAAAAGCACCTTTGATAAATTCTGAGCTTGATCAGCTGAGTTGGGCAACTGAATCTCCGTCATGTGTTGATGCTACTTCTTTTCCTTCTAGCAGACCGTTAGAGACCCATGCCACTTCATTCTCTCCATACAGAAAGTGAAAGCAGAGTTACTTTCCTTCTCTAATGATGCCACAAGGATGAATATGAAATCTTGTTAAACTGACTGAGCCAGGTGGGTACACTATAGAGCTGGGCTACATCTCATTCAATGAGATATTGAAAACAGAACATGCCAAATTAATTTTAAATTGGAATTTTGTATTGTAAGCCACACTTTAGATATTTACAGTTCTATCCCATTTTTTCCAATGCGAATTTCTTTTGGCACATCACTATAATTAACAAATGACTAAACAAATGACACCTGTTACAATAGAAGGCATCTGGAAGTGTGACTTCGTCCCATCCCGTCAGCTACTGTCAGGGAACATGTAAATCACTCCAGACAGGGAGAGACTATATCCTGTTTTCAAAGATCTGCTCTACAGAAAAACATACACCTATATTATTGATGAGAGAAAGCTTTGATCCAGCTAGGTTTGATGATTTTAATTTTTCAATTAATAAACATGAATTTGTTTTTACTCTCCTGATTTTAGCAAACTTCTCTGCTAAGTTAAAATGTTATGAAGAATTACACTTAGATTATTTGCTTATTAAATATATTCAGAAAAGCCATATTCTAAATCTAATCTTTGATTTGGAATTATATACGTTCCTATAATACAGTGAAAGTTATGCTGTGCATTTCACAGTTGCTAACCTTAGTCAGTTACAGCACCTGCATCCTTACTTGGGATAAAGTAACTTGATTAACTAAAGAGAAAGAGAGACCCTATTATGTTTCTTAGAATAATCTATTCTTACAACAAAGTAAAATATTCATCTCAGCCATAACCAAAGAGTAAGAATATTAGGATATTACCCAACCATAAAAAATGAAATTCTGCCATTCACAGCAACATGAATGGACCTTGAAATTATTATTCTTAGTGAAGTAAGTCAGGCAGGCAGAGAAAAAAAATACTGTATGATATCACTTATATGTGGAATCTAAAAATAATATAAATAAACGTATATGCAAAACAGAAACAGACTCACAGTGAAAACAAACTAATGGTTACCAAAGGAGAAAGGGAAAAATTAGGGCTATGAGATTGAGATGCAAACTACTGTGTATAAAATAGCAACAAGGATATGTTGTGCAACACAAGGAATTATAGCCATTATCTCATAATAACTTTTAATGCAGTATAATCTGAAATGGGCTTCCCTGGTGGCTCAGATGGTAAAGAATCTGCCTATAATTGGGGAGACCTGGGTTTGATCCCTGGGTTGGGAGAATCCACTGGAGGAGGGCATAGCAATCCACTCTAGTATTCTTGCCTGGAGAATCCCCATGGACAGAGGAGCCTGGCAGGCTACAGTCCAAGGGGTCCCATAGAGTCGGACACAACTGAGCAACTAAGCATGCACAGTCTGTAATAATATTGAATAGTTATGCTATATACCTGCCACTAATATAGTGTAAATAAAGTATATTTCAGAAAAAGAATATTAAAACAATACATTTGTGGTATGTTTATAAATACACGTAGTTTTTATACCTCCACAAAGCTTTTTTCTTCAATATTAAGTCACCCAGCAACCTTACCCTGGACATAGGTCACTAGTGTGACATAGGTAACCGTCCCAGCTCTGCGGGACTGTCGTGGAGGTGCTGAATCTCCATTCAGTCCTGAAGTTCAGTCCACTGTAGGCAGCAGTCACTCAGTCCCACTTTCATATGACTTTCTCTGTGGGGGATCAGACATTCCCCCTCAACGTTAAGGTTTTGGAATTAATCCATCTTTTAAAGAAGTAATCCCATGTAGTGCAGAGATTGCTTCTTTTGCAAATGGTCCATTTGTTCCCTAAACAGCTAAAAGAAATATTGCCATTAGCTAAGAATGTATTGAATTTTGTTGAGACGTATAAAATTTCCAAGATCTTGTAAATAGAAAGCTGTCCGTACTTGGTAGGTTAATTTCCCACTAACACACACACACACACAAATGGCGTGTGTGTGTTGGAATTATTTTATTGTGAAAATGCCTCACAAAGATACACTGAAACTGAGAACGGCACTCAGATTGAGCCCTGAATCTCCTGCAGCTAATTTTCTATGTATAATAACTAAGTCAAGTTTGCCCATATATCATTTTATGCAGTACTTTTGTAGCAAATTGATTTAAGTGGCTTTTTGGAACAGTTTTTGGGCAGAATTGATTCTGTGGCCTATAGATTAACTTACACAGCACAATTGTGTCTGGGTTGATTTTGGCGTCTAAATAGAGTTTTAAGCAAATGGAATGGTTGGTAGTGGCTGGAGTGAGTTCTCCATCAACTTACTGAAATGTTATGACGTATATTATTAAGAGATTCAGTAAAGTATGGTGGATTACAGTACCCATTGACAGCTGGCAAAGACAAAACAAAGTATTTGAGTTGCATTAGAAATTTTAAAGTGTATTTGTCTCCTTGAAAATGTGTAATCTGACATGGTCAAAATTCAATTGATGACATGTTCTAATTAGCAAAACCCTGGCATCACCAGATAAAGAAACAAGTGAATAGAAGTGGGTGGATGCCTTTATATTCTCCACTCACATCTTTCCAAACCCAGAACAAATTCAGCCTGGATCATTTTAGGTTTAGCTTCCTGAGGGCAGGAACTTTATGTTCACTTTTGAATCCCCAGCACTCCTTAAATGCTGAGGGTAATAGCTCCTTTCACTTCTAAAGCTCCATGTCCTCGTCTGCATATGAGTGATAACAATACTTGCCTCTTAGGTTTATGAATATTAAATGTGATAACAATACCTTCCTCTTATGTTTGTGATTATTAAATGTGATATATATTTAAAACTGGCTTCCCTGGTGCCTCAGATGGTAAAGAATCCGCCTGCAGTGTGAAAGACCTGGGTTCGATCCTAGGGTTGGGAAGACCCCCCGGAGGAGGGCATGGCAACTCACTTCAGTATTCTTGCCTGGAGAATCCCATGGACAGAGGAGCGTGGTGGGCTACAGTCCATAGGATCACAAAGAATCAGACATGACTGAACGACTTAGCACACAACACATGTTTAAAACAATGGAATGATGGCTGAGTAAAAATGCATTCCTCCAAAGTATATAAAAGAAATAAACTGTGCAGTTTAAAAATTATTTAGCTCCGATTCTTCTTTTGCACAAGTTGCTGTTGTTGTCTTTTTGTTTGTCTTACACCATTTATCATTTTTCCCTCTTAATCTCATCCTCTCTTCTTTTGCCTGCCTCTGTCACCCCTTCTCTCTGTTTGCCCTGTTCTTTTCTCTCCCTTTCATTCTTTTTCTTTTTAATTTTTTTTTATTGAAGGATAATTGCTTTACAGAATTTTGTTGTTTTCTGTCAAACCTCAACATGAATCAGCCAGAGGTATACATTTCTCTCCCTTTCTTACTTCGGCACAGCTCTGAGTTGTCTCTCTGAGTTTTCTTTGTCGTGTTTAGTCCTCTCTGCGGAGTGGCAGTTTCCTCTCCATTAGCACTGCAAGCTTGGGAGTAGGCAACCGGCAGTGAGACGCTCCCTCCACACTGCTCCTGAATTGAGGCTTGTGTCCTGGGAGAGGGGGTCATCAGGGGTGATGGAAACACCCACCCCCATTTCCTCCATCTGTGAGGCCCCACCCAGGGTAGCTCATGGAATTCAGAACCTTCTTTTTTAGATATAGTTCAGAAATCATAGCATCATGAAAATGTGGTTTTGGATCTCCTGAAAATGTGTGCTAGCTGCATAATCAAGGGTGGACTGTGCATTAAATGGTAACATTAGTTTAAGATTGCCTTTCAGAAATTATACAATGGCTTTTTTACATTCAGAACATTGTGGCATACCCGGATATGGGTTATGAACCTCTTATCCTTCTTTGTAATTCAGAAACTGTATATGATGAATTTAAATTCCCTGAATTTAAAATGTATCTTAAAATAGCTCAGAGCTTACTGGGATTGTTTTAAGTATTTATTGATAATGACAGCAATATGATTCACAGATATTGTGTTTAACTGTGCAAAAAGGCTTTTCTGTTTTCTGGTAAATTGTACTTTTGTAGATACGATTAGTATACTAAAATTTTACCTAGATTATAGGGCATCTTCCAAAATCCTGTTTGTTGGTGTATATTTCCACATAATAAAATGATAATATGTAGCATTTACTGAGTATCATTAACACTTTTGAGGTCCTTTGTTAAATATTTCATATAATATTCTCACAGCCCTATGAAATGGGTTCTAAATATTAGTCTTTATATAAAAATTAGGAAATGAAAGCTTGCTGCTGCTGAGTCACTTCAGTCGTGTCCGACTCTGTGCAACCCCATAGACGGCAGCCCACCAGGCTCCCTGTCCGTGGGATTCTCCAGGCAAGAACACTGGAGTGGGTTGCCATTTCCTTCTCCAATGCATGAAAGTGAAAAGTGCAAGTCAAGTCGCTCAGTGGTGTGCAACTCTTCACTACCCCCATGGACTGGAGCCTCCAGGATCCTCCGTCCATGGGATTTTCCAGGCAAGAGTACTGGAGTGGGGTGCCATTGCCTTCTCCAAATGAAAGCTTAGAGAATTTAAAAAAGAAAAAAAAAAAAAAAAACTAGTGCATGGTCGTAGAGCTAATGAAGGCACATCCAGGGTGAAACTCTTAGATGGTTAAGGCAGAGACCAAGCCCTCAAGTTCACCCTGACGTGGAGGGAATAGAGAGAAACAAGTATCTGGCTGCGGCACCACTGGCACGATCTGGTGCTTGTTTGGTGCCTACCACCCTGCCAAGCATTGTACAGGCTTTAATTTATTCCAGCTCTTCCAAGTGATAACTTTATGAAGTGGGTGATATTATTGTCCCCACTTTACAGATGAAGGAGTGAGGAATTAGAGAGGCAGGGTGGCTTGCCCATGTGACAAAGTCAGTAAGTGGCAGAGCCAGTGAGTCTAAACCCTCTGGTTTGAGTGACCTGGCTGTATTCCTCGCTCTGTTCACAGGAAGACAGGATCATTCTCACTTGATGTGTGTCACATTTAATTAAGACTGAAATGTTCTAACTTTCACCCATCACAACCATGTTTCCTTTCTGCTCCTTTTAGAATAGCTACCCTGTGGGGAATTCTAAGGAAGGAGAGAATCCTTGATGGGGAACACTTCTCCCGTGCCCTCAACCTCTCCCCAAATTGCATGAGTTCCCTGGAATGTGACCCCTGAATTATTCTAACGATACTAGATAATTCTGTGAATATGTAGTATGAGACTTTACTACCTATAAACTAGTCTTTCTCTTGGACTAATGCAAACATCTGTTTCTTACTTGAAGCATTTTTTTTCCTTATTCACCCATAGCTGTTTGGACCTTTAAATATTAAGGGCTTACCTTGTAGCTTAGTGAGTAAAGAATCTTGCCTGCAATGTAGGAGACCTGGGTTCAGTTCCTGGGTCAGGAAGGTCTCCTGGAGAAGGAAATGGCAACCCACTCCAGTATTCTTGCCTGGAGAATCCCATGGAGAGAGGAGCCTGGTAGGTTCCCAGTCCATGGGGTTGCAAGAGTCGGACACAACTTACGACTAAACCACCACCACCAGATGCTTAAAAATAGTTATCTTCCATGAAATGTATTGTTTGGTTATATAAGTAAAAAGCTTCACTAAAAAATATATACTTTTTAACAAATTAGGAATTTAGGCTATGATGATTTCTACAGGTTGACATACTTATTTCTGGCAACTTATATTTATCTGCTTTTCTAAGTTAAAATTTGAGCAAATACTAATTTATCATTACTCAGTAGTTTTCAAAGTAATCCATGGAAGTACAGATTTATGATATTCCCGGTCAGACTCTAAGAGAGGTTAAACTGTGGAGGAAAATAAAATTACCAGTAATTAAATTTACAGGCAGGTTTGCCATCTAAAGCAAATTTATGGCTTCATAGTGAAAGATAGTTTAGACACTTTCACGTAGAGCGAATCCATTTTTACGTGATATAAGTATTATACATTGCTGTTTCAATTTATATAATTAAAATGATATCATTGCACTCTGAGGTTAATGGGATACTCAACTGGAAACCATACGTTGTGAGCAGTAAAATAGCAGCATTGCAGTATTAGCTCTTTTGTTAAAAGCTGATGCAGTATTTCAGCACCATTAGAGTACATTCTACCTTTTAAAAATCTGTAGAACAAGTAAGAGAGATGTGCTGATTAGAAAGAACATTTTCTTGAAAGTTGCCTTGGTTTTTTAGAAATGGAAGGATTAAGTGAAGATCTGTAAAGAGTTCTTAGATGAATGCATTTGCCAATTATTTTCATTGTACCTCCTATTTAAAATAAATTTTCTAGAGACTATTCCAGACTTCACGTGAGGTTTCTAAAATTATCATCAGGTGTTATAGTAATATAGGACTGGTTTTAAGTTGAAAATCATTGAGATCTGTTTAAATCTGAGAAGAAAAACTTTCTTAGATCATAATATTTTACATTTTTCTACCTAAATTACAAGTAGTGATCTATAATTAAGATATATACACACCAAATATATATATATGTGTGTGTGTGTGTGTGTGTGTGTGTATATATACCCGTGCTTTCAGTGAGTTTTTAATCTCTGTATCTTTCTCTCTTTTTTCTCTGTTATTTCTCTCTCTGTCTTTGTCTGTCTCAATGTACATACATTTAGAAAAAAATAATGCTCTTTTAAATCAGCATCAGTATGGCTATGCATATATGGATAAAAACAGTGATAAGAAAATAGTATGTCTATTCCCATTTTTCTGCATCGTAACATTTACAGATTATTATTTTTTATTTTTTAATAAGAACATTTAATGAGATCAACCCTGTTAACAAAATTTTAAATGTATAATACAATATATTAACTGTAGGTACAACATTGTACAGCATATCTCTTAGAACTCATCTTGCATAACTGAGAGTTCATGTTCATTGGTTAATAACTCCTCATTTCCCTTCCCCACTTCCCCTCCCCACAGCCTCTGGCAACCACCATTCTATTCTCTGCTTCTTTAAGTTTTTTTAAATAATTAATTTATTTTAATTAAGAGAATAATTACTTTACAATATTGTGATGATTTTTGCCATATATCAACATGAATCAGCCACAGGTATACATGTGTCCCCCCCATCCTGAACCCCTTCCTAGCTCCCTTCCCACAAAGTTTTATCCCAAATTCAAAACAGAAGAAATCAAGAGATGTTTTCACAGCCTATACCAATTCTATGAGCATGATCAAAAGAATATGTCACATATTGCAGAGCTGTTGTGGGTTTATGGAGGTAAAATTAGGGGAAGAACACTATAACTCAATGTAAACAGTTGAACCAAAGCCAACAAGTCTTCTAAGAGAGGATTATATCTGAAAGGGTTCAAGATGATTTAAAGTAGTAACCACTCCTTGATGACTATGGGCCAATAATTGGAATTCTGTTATATTGAGCAAGTGGAAGTGTGCTCAGTAGTGTCCAACTCTTTGCGACCCCATGGACTTTAGCCTACCAGGCTCCTCTGTCTATGGGATTTTCCAGGCAATAGTACTGGAGTGGTTTGCTGTTTCCTTCTCCAGGGGATCATCCTGACCCAGGGATCAAACCCAGGTCTTCTGCGTTGTAAATAGACGCTTTACCACCTGTGCCACCAGGGAAATCAAAAACAAAACTATCACAAAGCAATCAAAGAGCATATTAAATATACTTGTCCCCAGCACAAGTAGTTGTTATTTTAAATCGCCTTACACAGCCTGTTGCATGTATCAACTGAAGAGTAAGCAAGTGTGCTATATCCATACAGTGGAAGGTTGCTTGACAATAGAAAATGAACTGTGGATACACGCTTCAAGATGGGAGAGGCAGAGGGGAGTGAATGCTTATGAGTCTAAAGTTTCTTTTAGGGGTAATGAAAATGTTCTATATTTAAAATATGATGATTGATAAACAACTCTAAATGATCTAAAACCATTGAATTGTATAGTCTAAACTCATAGACTTTTAGGTACATAAATTTTATTTCAGTAAAACTCTTAAAGTCTATTTGTAAAAGTTTTCTCTTGGTGGGGATCATTTGTTGAGATTTGAGTTTGCCAATTTTATTTATTAATCATTGATTTGTAGCTTTCCAGTTGAAGTTTGCCTTCAATTGAAAATATTTTCATAGCCATGAAGAATCACTTTTTAATTGGAATATGTAAATTCTGGAAGGCAAGGCTGATGGTTGGCTATCTTTATAGAGCAGTTTTTATAAAGTCAGAATTGAGTATATATATATTGGCAAAGACCCTTCATTGTAAGTATATCTTTAAGAACAATTGGGGAGGAAAAACAATAAAACTTTATGTTCTGAAGTAGATATTGTTAGATATTATTTTCCAGTCATTCTTGCACAGAGGTTTCTGAAGCTTTGCTTTGCTTTGTTTTATTACTCACTCACCTTGTTCTGAAGCAACTTAGCAGCGGCAGCGGCACCTTGTTTCTTTCTGCTAATAAGATTACCTGAAAATCCATATTCATCTTATTTGAATGTTCTGGGATCCCAACACAAACTCTGTTTCCTTCTAATGAATAGTTAAATGCAGCAAAATTTTGTTTTCTTTCCATTCAGTGCCAAAAATGTCACCCTTAATCTATCCGTATGCCTCTGGTCTTCTTATGCTGGTCTCTTTTGAAACAGCTTCCCATTTCTTCTTAACAATTTATCCCCACTGCTTTTCCTAAGACCCAGATGCTTTCCCCTTGCTAAAGCACTTCCTGATTTATATGTCATATCATTCTTATTATCACTCATTATTTAATTTCCTCATGCATGTTACCATGAATATGTCTTTGCTCTTTATTCATATATATATGTATGCTGGTTTTACTGACTATATTGAGATTTTTTAATGAAAAAATAGTATCACATCTTTGATATGTCTCAGTACATGAATAGTGCAATTCCAGATACAAATACATGGAGTTGTATTTAGGAAACTGTTATTTCTTTACTTGCGTCCATGTTTTATGGACTAAATTATGAGAATCACACATATCCTTTGGGCCTAATTTTGAGAAAATTACAGAGATTTTATGTCCATCAGCTGAAACTGAGACTATTGTGTAGGCTTAATAAAGATTTTCAGTGACTGTGTTGCACTTGAAATATGTAATATTTATACTAACACCATGATTCTAACTTTGCTATTATGTTAATTTTACTGATCTCAGTAAAGATATTTGGATATTTAAAAATAATATTTTAACTATTATTTTAATAATAATATTTTTAACCATATCTTTGGGAAGAAAATAATATTGTGGTCTTAATTTAGCAGAGTAAACCATGACATTTTCATGTAATATATCCTAAAGGAGACACCGAGTACCTATTAAATAAATAATCTGTTTGGAAGTCTAAATGTCAATAAGTATAATCCTAATTCCCTAATCAGTTGTGGACATTTTTATTTATGCTTTATAGAGTCTCAAAGAGTCAGACATGACTGAAACAAGTTAGCATGACCACAGCCAGGCACTGTATTAGGCCTTGGCAATGCAATGGTGAATTATTCAGTATCTGTTCTCAGAAAATTTTGGCTCTTGTGGGACATGTCAACAAGTAGACTAGCTATATGACCACAGCTAAATTGCATATCCTCTGTAAACTTCAGTTCCTTGCCTCCAAATGGTAATAAAAGAGTACTTCTGATATGATTATAGAAACAAATCAAAGTGTATCACCTAGCAGTTAATACTTTCCCAATGCAAGTTATCTTTGAGTATTATCTTATCCATGAATTCTAAATTGAACACATTTAGGTATCTATGGAGTCTTGCAACTGTCATCTGTAAGTTATGTAAAAACCTGTTGACACCTTTTCTTATGTGGAAGAAAGCACTATTATCAAAGCATATGGAAATTAGAAGAAAATTATTGTTTAGTTGCCAGGTTATGTCCAACTTTTTTGCAGTCCCATGGACTTTAACCCACTGGGCTCTTCTATCCATGGGATTTCTGAGGCAAAAGTACTGGGGTGGGTTGCCATTTTCTTCTCCAGGGGATTTTCCCAACCTAGGGATTGAACTGGTGTCTCCTGCATTGGCGGTGGACTCTTTACCACTGAGCCACCAGGGAAGCCCAGAAGAAAACTAGAGGTGCATTATTACTGCTATGTTTGATAAAGCTTTGGTTGCTGAGTACCTGAAGTTGTTGTTAAGTCCACACTTACAAGACAATTTTTAGTAGAGAAACAGCACCAATAATCTCTGAGAAGAGACCATTCATATATTGGACAAAAATGATTTCTTTTAAAAATATGCTACATTGGATTAATTTAAGACCAGGAAGAGACAGGATATATGCGGGAGAGACAGCCCTGTTTAGCAAGAAGCAGTGGTCAAGTTGTTGGTTAAAAACATACCATAAGAGAAACAGAATTATCACAAAGCAATGATTATGTCATATTTTATGCTGTGAGTAAATACTTTTGGGTGCATGAGTGAGAGAATAAAAGTGAGAGAGAGAAATAGAACACAGCTGACTTTCCCACCTTCAGATATTGAAGTCTCCAGTACACTAAGTTTTGGTTCCTAGGGACAGTAACCTGCAAATATGAAATTTGTCAATGCATATCCTCTGAAAGAAGATTTATGTGTGCTATGTTAAATCTCACAGTGGTACAAAGACTCATTAATCTGTCTTTCTCCCTCTGATCTCCTCATTGAACGAACTCTGGTTTAATAACTCAAGGTTTTATAAAACAGTGACATTTACCTCTCCTGTGTTGCCTTGATATCAATATATTTAGAAGTACTTTCAGGAGTCCAGTTTTCTTTCCTGATTTCCCCTTGCTGTGAATATAATACCAGATTTTGCTACTTACCAGTGCTCCAACTTCAGGCTTATAACTTACCACCTTTTTTCCTTGCTCACGCATATCCATTGCCATGTAAGATTTTTCTTCAGAATTTATTTTTCTTTCCATAAACCTTTGCTTATTAAAAGCCTGTGATATGCCAGGAATTGTTTATAAATAAGATGAACTAAAATCTCTGCCTTTATTCATCATATTGTCTCAAAAGAAAGACAGTTATCACAAAAACAAATCAACTAAAAATTTGAGTGTTACAGTAATATGTGTGCATGCCAGCTTAAGAGCACAGAGGCTGAGAATAACTGACTCCTCAATAATAAATAGTAATGTTTAATAGTTAATTTGTAATTATATAACAAGCTTATTGATATTTAGTTATTCAAATACTAATTTTCGTTAATAATAATATTGTTGTTTGGATCAGGCAAAATGGCCCTAAGAGTGATTTATCCTAGCTCATTTTATAGGTGCACAAATGGAGAGAGGGGTAAGTGACCTGCACAGCATCACGTAGCAAATACATTACAGAGATCTTAGCACATGGCTCAGCTGGGGGATTGGAAAAGAACTATGTTTAAGGGAGTACTGTTTGCTCTGTGTCTTGAACAGTGTATAGCCCTGCATTTCATGGTGATAGGAACTAGGTGCTTAAGAAAATAAAATGTGGATAAGCTGAAAGAGTTGGAAAGATGATTTTATAACAGGTGGGTTAAGAGAATGGAATCAATGAATGAAGGTCTGAAGTGAAAATAGAAGTGCAGAATGCATCAAGGAAGTCCCACAAGTGAGACACAATGTGAAGGCTTCAGGAAATTCCAAGAAAGCCAGTGTAACTGGAGAAGAGTAGGCAAGGTGGAGATATGAGGTCAAAAAGGATAAAGTGATGAGGTGTCCATCAATTATTTGGGAGTCTTGTAGACCTTATAATGCTTTGAGCTTTCCCCTCCTTTTAAGATGGGACATCAATGAAGAATTTTGATTGGAGACATGAAAACTATGATTATAGGAAGGCAAACGGAACAGAGAGAGACAGGAAGTCATGAATATAATCCAGAGAAGGCGGGATGGTAGCTTTCTCAGGGGAGCAGAGGTGTAGGTAGACCAGATTCTGAAGATATTTTGAACAGTTCAGGGAATTTTCTGGTGGATTGCATGTTGGGTGTAGAAGAATATTAGATGTTGATGAGGACTCCAAGTTTTTGGTCCGAACTACTGTAAGGATGGCGTCCTCTTAATTGAACCGTGTAAGAATTCGGGAGATGGTTATTTCAGTTGGACTTGATTTCAGTTTTGGAAATGTAAAGGTGGTGCCAGTGTGGAGGATATATTGTTAAGGATCATAAATCAAGACAAAGATATGAGTTTGGAATCTCAATCACGTATGGAACGGTGATGACTATTGTTATCCAACAGGAACTATGACAATAGAAAATGGGAGGAAGGAGCTTGATTCAAGATGCTGCTGAAGTAGTTTTATGAATGAGTTGGTTGGAGTAGAAGGGGGAGGATCCAAAATGGGAAACTCTAGGGTGATTACTACTAGCACCACTTGCCAGGGATCCCCTAATAGCTCAGTTGGTAAAGAATCTGCCTGCAATGCAGGAGACCCCAGTTCGATTCCTGGGTTGGGAAGATCCCCTGGAGAAGGGTTAGGCTACCCACTCCAGTATTGTTATGCTTCCCTTGTGGCTCAGCTGGTAAATAATTCATCTGTGATGCGGGAGACCGGGGTTCGATCCTTAGGTTGGGAAGATCCCCTGGAGAAGAGGAAGGCTACCCACTCCAGTATCTGGCCTGGATAATTCCATGGACTGTGTAGTCCAAGGGGTCACAAAGAGTTCCACACGACTGAGCGACTTTCTCAGGCCTGGCTCTGGGAGGCCTATATCTTTACAGTCATGCAAATACCAAGAAGCCTTTTCTCTTTGAAACCACTTATGTTCATCTGTGTTCATATCCTTCCTACCAAGATTAGCTTCAGAATGGGACAGTCTTTTCCAGCTCTTCTTACTTTCTTATCATGTCAGAAAATGATTAAACCAGACTTTCAGATATAATGTAATCAGTAATGTTAATTCACATGGAAAATTCCAAATCATGCCTGATAATTTGCAGTGATTTTTTTTTTGTATTTTCCCAGGTTTATTGACATACCTAATATTCATTTAATGTGTAGAACAAAATGATTTGATATATTACTAAATGATCACTGCAGTATGTTTTATTAATAATCATTGAAAGTGGAAGCAGAAAGTGTTAGTCTCTCTGTTGAGTCTGGCTCTTTTCTAACACCCACCAGGCTCCTGTATCCATGGGATTTTCCAGGCAAGAATGCTGGCATGAGTTCCCGTTTCCTCCTCGAGGGTTATCTTCTCGACGCAGGGATCGAACCCACGCCTCCTGCATCTCCTGTAGTGCCAGGCAGATTCTTTACTACCGAGCCGCCTGAGAAGTCCTAAAACAGATGTGTCTTTGGTATTCTCTAAAATCTCATCCCACCATATTACCTCACATAATTTAAGGCTTCCCTGGTAGTTCAGATTGTAAAGAATCCACCTGCAATGCAGGAGACCCAGGTTCGACCCCTGGGTGAAGAAGATCCCCTGGAGAAGGGAATGGCTACCCATTCCAATATTCTTGCCTGGAGAACGGTCCATGGGGTTGCAAAGAGTTGGACACAACTGAGTGACTAAGCACACACGCATAGTTAAAAAATCTGAATAAGAGCTTCTAGTATTTACCTTCTTAGAATCTTCAAATATATAATACATTATTGTCAAATAACAGTCACAATGCTGTACCTTACACACCCAAAGCAGCACTTTAATCTTATAACTGAGGGTTTGTACTTTTTTACCACCTTCACCCATTTGTCTAACCCACTCCTCAATTTCCCACCTCTGGCAACCACCAATATGTTCTTTCTGTGAGTTCCACTTTTATTTGATTCCACATATAATGAGATCATACAGTATTTGTCTTTCTTTGTTTGACTTATTGCACTTATTAACGTGTGCTCTCAGGGTCTACCCATGTTGTGGCAAATAGCAGGATTTCCTTCTTTACCAGGTTGAATAATATTCTGTTCCATCTTCTTTATCCATTCATCCATTGATGGACACACGTTATTTCTATATCTTGGTTATTGTTGATAATGCTGCAGTGAACATAGGGGTGCAGATACTCTTTCAAGAGAATGATCTTGTTTCCTCTGGGTATATACACAGGATTAGGATTCCCAGGTTATATGGTAGTTCCGTTGTTAATCTTTTGAGGACCTGCTGTTCTGGTTTCCATTGTGGTTGCACCGATTTACATTTCCGCCAGTAGTTCACTCGTGTTCCCTTTTCTCTGTGTCCTCGCCAAAACTTGTTATCTGTTGTATTTTTGATGATAATCATTCTGATAAGTGTAAGGTGACATCTCCTTGTGGTTTTGATTTGCATTTTCCCAATGATTTGTAATGTTATGCATCTTTTCATGTGTCTATATGTCTTCTTTGGAGAATGTCTGTTCAGGTGCTCTGCCCATTTTTAATTGAGTTATTTGTTTTCTGATATTTAGATGTATGAGTTCTTTGTATATTGTGGACATTAACCCCTAATCAGATACATGTTTTTCAAATATTTTCTTCAGTTCTGTAGGTTGCCTCTTCATGTTTTGATGGTTTTCTTTGCCGTGTAGAGTTTTTTCAGTTTGATGTATATCCACCTGTTTATTTTTGCTTTTGTTGCCTTTGCTTTTTGAGTCAAGTCTAGAAAAAAAATCATTGTTAAGATCAATGTCAAGGTACTGACCACCTATGTTTTCTTTTTGGAATTTTATGGTTCCTGTCATATGTTTATGTTGAAGTCTTGAATCCATTGTAGTTTCTGTGTGTGAAACGAGCGGTCCAGTTTTATTCTGTTGTACGTGGCAGGACAGTTTTTCCAAAATCATTTCTTGAAAAGGCTATCCTTTCTCCATTATATGTTCATTTTTTCTTTGTCATAAATTAATTTTTCATATGTGTGGATTTATTTCTAAACTCTCAATTCTGTTCCATTGATCTGTCTCTTTTTCTGCTAATATCTTTCTATTTTTATTACTATAGCTTTGTAATATAGATTGAAGTCAGGAAGTGTGATGCCTCTGGCTTTGTTCTTCTTTCTCAAGATTGCTTTGGCCATTCAGGTTATTTTGTGGGACCAAATAAATTTTAGGGTTGGCTGTTTGTTCTTTTTTTGTGGAAAACAGAACATTGGAGTTTTGAGAAGGATTGCGTTGAATCTGTAGATCATTTTGGACGTTTTAGCAACACTGGCACTCGTTCTTCCAGTCCCTGAGCATGTGATACCTTTCCATTTGTTTGTGTCCACAAATTTACAAAGCAAATTTAGCCCCTTGTCTTCCATCCCAGCTCCTCAATGACCACACTTGTTTTCCCTAAACACTTTCACATTTTTGCATTTTGCTGTTGCCTTCCTCAGTAGAGTTGAGTGAGTCCAAACTCTCCCCAAGTAGTCAAGCCCCTTAACGTGCATCAAAGACCTTATGTTTGAACCTAACCCCAACTCTCCACTGTATTGTTTAATGCTCTCCAAAAAACTGCCTAGTTCACTGGATACCCACCCTTTTTCCACAATACTTCCCAATGCACCTCTTTGCCAATTATCCCTGCCTGCTCCAAAATTCAATTTCCAGATTAATCTTCCTAAAAATCAACTCCAACCAAGCCATTTCCTTTTCTGAAGCACATTTTTACACTCTGTTGCCCAGTGATGTAATTACAGACTCTTCCATTGGCAGCTCTATCCTGCTAACTCAGTAGTTCTGGCTCATTTTTCTCATATCACATAGTTCACAAAACAATGCACTCTCATCAGTAATATCTCACGTTGCCTACAATGGTCTTTCAAGGAACAGAGATATACTTAGTCTCCTAACAGAATACTGTAACACGTATGTAACCAATGCCTCTATAGTAGTTACTGTATGTCAGGCACTTTTTGACCACTTTAAGAATATGATTTCATTGAATCCACCTAACAGTCCTATAATATAGACACTGTTATTGTTTCATTTTACAGATGAGGAAACTGAGGTACAGGAAACATAAGCAATTATCCCAAGGTCACGTGGTTAATAAATGGAAGAGCTAAAGAATTCAACCTCAGATAGCCTCAGCCTGTAGTCTATGCTGTTAATTCCTCTGGCATGTTTACCTTCTCCTTAAATTTCTGTCAACCACCCATACCAACACTGGAGGATGAGAAATATTGAGCTCAATTGTTTTCATCAAATTTCCAAAAATTCCTTTTTTATTTTGAAAGTGGCTTAAGTCAGCTAAGTCTCCAATAAATGTTACTTCTCTGATCTTTTAAATCACTCTTTTCAGATGGTACCACTCAGGCTTTACTTATCCTATAGTCTCTTTGTTGTCATCAAACTGTGAGATAAAAAATCACATCTCTATACTGAGATTGAAAAAAAAAATTCACAACCAAGCTCACAATAGACACTGTAAATTCTGATTTCCCAATTTTGTTAATGGTTCCTCTAATCTAAGTTAAAAGTGACTCATATCTCCTCTCTCTCTTTTGCCTAATCCACATCCACATACAATTCGCTTCCAAGTTTGGTTTTTCATGCATTCCTGATACCACTTTCAATATTTTGCACCTTTTCTATATAAAGGGTGGGAGCTGCCTCATCCATTAACTAGGTCAGAGTAAATAAGCAATGTTTTTATTAACAATTATTCTATTGTTTGACATTCTCATTGCTTTTCCCCCAACTATCATAAAATCTTGTATCTGGTTATTTAGATTTGAGTCTTTGACCCCTGATATTCTGCTAAATTCTGTTGACAGTTTAATCTAAGGAAAAACATCTGCTCAGCTCCCATCCACCACTCTTGCCTTCCTACCACTGTCGGCTGAAAGAACTCACTCTTCGGTGGGTACGAAAACGTCTGCTAATCGCATCACTGATTTCTCCTTCCAAACTCATCTCTTATTACTCCACTGCATGTTACATCTTCTAAGAAAGCCAGACCAAAAGCTACTCCCATGAAAAGTTCTGCTTTGCACCTCCATACTCTTGCTTGTTCCATTTATTTCACACAAAAATGCCAATGAAATAAGTCAGAGGCTAGGGTCACACAGAGTCGGACATGACTGACGCGACTTAGCAGCAGCAGCAGCAGGATGAGGTAAGAAAAAAATCTCTGAAGTTTTAGGTCACAGAAAGGATATATTGAGATGGATTTAATAGCCTCCAGTGTCATCTTTAGAAATCCCCTCATCTTGACTCAATAGTTATCTGGATTTCCTCTATATCTAATTTAACACTGTGTCATTATTTAGCACTAATACCTGACATCTCTGAAGCTTGGTTTCTTTATAATAATAAGTAATAATAACAGTGATAATAATAATACCTACTTCACAAGATGGTTACGCAGCTTAACATATAAATTTGACATTGTATTATTTCTAAAATTTAAATATTGCATACAGAAGGTACTAAAAACTTGTTTAGGTTCTTCTTCCTGTCATGGGTGAACATTGCCCACTTAACTTAAGGGAACTGAGATCCATAACTGAAGTTGGCTACCAGAGTGAGACGGGCACAAGAGCAGAGACCCCGTAGAATAGTCTACTCCTGGGGCAGTGACGCATGAAACATTGATTTTAAGGCTCCAAGCCTAACTGCTACTCACTCTTATATAAAATATAAGATGGTAAGTGTTAGCAAAGTAAAACTTTTCTATGTTCTAGAATTCTGCCTGAGGCGATCAAAAAGACTAAAATCTGAAGTCGGCCTCTCTGCCATTTTTATTCACCTGGGGCTTTCCAAGTGGCATCCATCTGCCTGCAGTGCAGGAGATGCAGGCCACGTGGCTCCATCCCTGGGTTGGGAAGATGCCCTGGAGGAAGAAATGGCAACCCACTCCAGGATTCTCGCTTGGGAAATCCCATGGATAGAGGAGCCTGGCAGGCTACAGTCTATAGGGTCACAAAGAGTGGGGCACAACTGAACATACACACACACACACACACACACTCACACTCACACAGTCTCTAAAGCAGTCTTTGTTTTGTTCTAGGAGAAGTGGAAAAAGAAAACAAATGATGAGAAAGCATTGAATTGACACAGGCACAACAATAAAATCACTATCGGTTTTCAAGGAGTGCTCTAGATTTAAATTTGCTTGAACTCAGTTTTTTTTCCCTCCTCACTTTCTGAAATGTCTTTCTCTAGCATCTCTCTTACCTTCTCTTAGCTTAGTAGCCTCCTTTGAGCACTGTTTCTGGCATTAAGGCTTTTTAATATGTATTCTTAATTCGATGTAATTAAACAAAGGAAGGAAGTCAGTCTGAATCAATGACAAGCTAGAGAAACAAGCCATTTTTAAGGAAATGAAGTTTTATTACTCTTAGGGATATACTGAAGCTATAGAAAACAGTTCACTTAGGACATTAATGGCTACACTAACACCTACATAAGCATATCTTACAAACTCACTGTTCGGAATAAAACATACATGTACTTTTCTTTTTTCTAAGGCTTTTACTGTTTAAACGTTTGTTTCTACGGATTGCTTAGCAAACCTTTTTTTTAAAATTTGAACATTGCAGATACTGAGATATAAATGCAGATCTCAGTGGTTTAAAACTTGGTGCTCATGAGGTCAAAACCACACGCTAAATCTCTATATCAGCTAGTTCTCTCTATTGTGTGGTCATAACTGTGTGAGCAACCAGCTCTGGTCATAAGCACTGGGGGAGAGGCTGTCGATGAATTTGTCCAGTATGCCTTCGCTTAATTGGAAAATGGCTCTGTTTCATCAGCCACACACCCGTGGTCAGTAGCTTCGCCTTTCTTCATAAGCGTCGGTTATTTTGAATTTTAAAGATAATTTTAGTACCTTCATTGTTACTTTAATACTTTACTTATTTGCTGTTTCAGCTTTCTGCTATGTGGTAGCGTTATTTGAAATTTCCTCTTTTCGATGACATTTCTTGCATTGTGTATTTATATCCTACTTGTTAAGGCTAATAATACTATATGAGCTTATAGAATTGCGTCTGAACTCTGAAGGGAAAATAACGATCCATTTCATGAGATGAGTAATTTTTACAAACTCTCCTTTCAGCTCAAAGAGTGCTTTTTGTTCCCTTGATTAAAATGTATTTCTCGATTAAATTAAAATGCAAATATAGATGGTCTGTGTTTATGGTTATAATAGAATTATTTAAAGAAGGTTTTAAATCAATGTGCTGTTAATATTTCATGCAAGAACTGTGGGTTTTATTGTTGGGCCAGTACTGCCATGTTCCATTTTCAAGATTACTTAAAGTGCTATGAAAACTTAATCATACTGCCCTGGTTTTATCAGGTTTGCCCAGTCTTCTCTAGGATGTTAAAAAGAACTATTTTCCTATATACTTCTTAAGTTATATCAGTGGTGTTGGAGAAATATCAAGTACTATTTCTTTAGAACTCTTTAAAATTGAGTTATGAACAATTTACTGTTTGTTTTAAAGAAATATTTTATTACACAGAAGTGAATCAACTTTTAAATTTAAGAGAACCATATTTAATAATTTATTATGAATTAAAGATCTGAAAAGTTACTTCAAGAGACCATTTTGTCCAATTTCTTAATTTCTATTAGAAATATAAAATATTTGTACTAGAAATTGCATCTAATACTATTAATTTAATTATAATGATTTAGTGTTTCTTTAGCTTTCTTTTTTGGAAAGTGACATCACTTCTCAATAATTATTAAAATAACTCTTAAATCATATTTATAACTTGATCTTTTATCCCTTTTCTTTTTTAGTGACCTCAGTGAAAACCAGATTCAGGCAATTCCAAGGAAAGCTTTTCGTGGGGCAGTTGATATTAAAAATCTGTAAGTATTTTTTCTAATTGATACTGTTGTTTTTAAAGTTATCCATTTTCCAAGTTTAATTTGTATTAAATAAAGTGTCAGGAAAGAAATGGTGAAAGCTTATGCATTTTATGCTTCCTTAGGAGAACTTGTAACAATAAGTTTTAAATCATTTTTACATGTTATCTGAAGGAAGTCTCGTTTAGAAGATGTCTTGAAACTGAAGTTATCAAATAACAACTGCAGTTGTTATCACAAGGTTCTTCAAACCTTCTGGTTAACCTTGTGAAGTCTAAAGAAATGATTTTATTAAAAGGCATTTACAATGTATTTTCTTCCCTCTTACTATGAGCTTATTTCAATAGTACCTTTTTCACTTGTTATTGGTGTTTATTGGAAACACAGACTATTTTTTTTCTGGAAAGAGTAGATAATATTTTCTTGTTGGAGATACCTGTGGCCTAGAGCTACTGCTTTTTAAAATAGCTTTTAGATCACCATTTTTATTAAATTCCGAAGTGTGAGAATGAGAAAAGTGTCTTTCAATTTGTGTGAATACTTTTCTTAGATTTTCCCTTTTATCTTTATGAAAGAATGTATGTATAGCCTTCTTTAAAAAGCAAAGTAAAAGAAACCTATGTGTTTTTCCTTGGTAAATCTTTAATCTAGTGTCTGGCGTAGATGTGTTGTTTTGTAAGTGCACATAGCTCTTTACATATCAGATTTAAGATTACAGTGGCAACCCTAACATTATCGATATGTATCTTAATAAATTTTAAAGTATCATATTAACATTTTAAAACGACTGCTTTTGACCGACTATAAAACTAGGATGTAAAGTGTTTTCTTTAGCTTCTACGTTAGTTTGGAATGTAAAGGGAAAAGCCCCTGTGTGCTGAGATTAACTATCAGGAATTCAGTGTTTCTTACCTTTGTAATAAACGGGGCAGAAACTCTTTCAAGAATTAACTTACTTTCAGAATTTTCCATGGTGGAATCCAACATTTCTCAAGTAGTGAATGTGATACAGATGTTTTCCTTCGTCAAAGAAGACAACTGTTTATAAAGCTATAAGCTATGGCCTCTACATCTTCTCTTCATTGTAAACGGTTTTTGTTTTAAATTTGTACTTTCTAAGTGTACAGGTAGAAAAATATAGACTTCTAAGTATAAATATATAGTGCCATCAGAATCCTGGCCTTAGACTTTTATTAGCATTTACATGCTAAAAGAGATTTTATTTGCTTAGATTTAATCTCTAATGAATACTGCGGAAAATCTTCAAGTAGATTCAGAGATATAGGGTGTTCAAAACTGCCTCTATGTATTATCTCTTGTCAGAACAACACAAAGATTACTATGTAGCACCTACTCAAGTTGTCTATATGTCTCTGTGCAAGGACAGTAATGGCCAAAGTTGACCACCCTTTGGGAATGCCTCTTGCAGTCTTTTAACAGTATTCTCACTAAAGCCTGAGAACAGGTGGCTTTTAATCTTAGTAACGATATTTAGGGAATCCAAGTCTGCAAGTAATCCTTCTCCCATGTTTAAGGATGCATTTGGGAGTGAGATACCAGTCATGGTGAAATTCTTCCTTAATTCCTCTTTGTTTCTTCTTTAAAAATGCAATTCTAAAAGTTTAGAGATAAAAAGAAAAGTGAGATACTGACCAATGTACTTTGAGGAATACATCATTGATTTGGTGGGATTTGGAAAATATTTTCCCCCACTATATCATTTCCCCTTTTCTAGTTTAAACACAATTATTTAAAAACTGTGAGATGAGCCTAGGACTGGAGTCTCAGAATATTTTGCTTTTTTGTTGTTGTTGTTTTGTAAACGTGACAATTCATTAAATTTCACTGAGCCTTAATTTTTACTTTTATGAAATCAATATAGTAATTGCTTGCACTTGTGATTATTAGAGGAAAAAGGTATAAGGAGAGAGAAAATTAGAATATGGACTAATCTGTAATATTAGTGAGAGATCAGATAGACCATGGGCCAATTAGACATTAAGCTGCAAAGTAGGGAAAAAAATACATATATATGTGTGTATCTCAGAAGGTACTAAATATATGCAAGACCCTGATTTATAAACAAATTGTGAAGTGCCACAGATACTGAGGAAAGAAAGAGATAAAGGTGTTGCTTGAGGTTATCAGGGAATACTTTAGAAAAGAATTACTGAAAAAAAATATACAGAAATCTTCAAGGAGGTTGGTTCATACAGTATATTGGTCAATAAAAGTAGATTGAGAAAGTAAGAATTTATTAAGACCTATTCAAAGCCTAATTACTGGGTTTTGAAGGGATTGGAGGATAAAAATTAAATGAAATGTGTGTGTGATGGAAGGAATATGTCTGTATCTTTAAGGTGAGCCAGTACTAATTCGGAATAGCAGCACTAGCAGAAAGCATAGCAGTCAGAATATGGAGAAAGCTTAGTAGAATGGCATCCAAATGACTTTATTTTTGGAGATTTCTTTTCTTATGGAGGAAAGAGGGCGTAAGAAACTATGTGGATGCTGAACGGTGATGGTCAAAAGAACAATTTATTCCTGCTACTCTCACTGGCTTCCATGTAAAAGTGTGAAAGACCATGGAAACAACCTTGAAACACCTTAATGCATTTATAGGTTTATTTAATTAAAAAGGATCATACTTACAATTTTCTAAAATTTTATAGTTAATTAAACAATAGATCAAACTACATTATTCAAAGAAATTAAGTTTCATGGGACTCTGTCTGAAGTTTAGTTTTATTATTAAAAGTTAAGAAAAGTATTTAGTAAAATATGTTAGCACTGAGAGTAAATTTTAATTCATATTGTTATTAAAATGGTAAATGTAGGTCATCAAGTAATGACTCAGTAAAAGTCTATAAGTATTGACATTATTATTATTATGAATGTTCAGTGTGGGAAGTGAAAGTGAAAGTCGCTCAGTCATGTCCGATTCTTTATGACCCCATGGACTATACAGTCCATGGAATTCTCCAGGCCAGAATACTGGAGTAGGTAGCCTTTCCCTTCTCCAGGGGATCTCCCAAACCAGGGATCGAACCCAGGTCTCCAGCATTGCAGGCAGATTCTTTACCAGCTGAGCCGCCAGGGAAGCCCAAGAATACTGGAATGGGAAGCCTATCCTTTCTCCAGCAGATCTTCCTGACCCAGGAAACAAGACGGGGTCTCCCACATTGCAGGCAGACTCTTTACCAGCTGAGTCACAAGGGAGGTCCATTCAGTGTGGGAAGGAGAGGCATAATGCTCTGTCCTGTATATCATGCCAGTGTGTTCATGTACAGTTTGGACAAGCCTTCATGGTCCCATGATGGCTAGTATTCAAGGCTTACAGAGATAAAGGAGAAAACAGAAGGCTTTACAGAAGAAATAAGTGCTTTAGTTGCATCAGGATAATATTTTGTGTAGTGTTGGTTGCTTAGTTATGTCCAACTCTCTGCAACCCCACAGACTGTAGCCCACCAGTCTCCTGTGTCCATGGGATTCTCCAGGCAAGAATAGTGGAGTGGATTTCCATTCCCTTCTCCAGAGTATCTTCCCAGCCCAGGGATCGAACCCTGGTCTCCTGCATTGCAGGCAAACTCTTTACCCTTTGAGCTACAGAGAAGACCTTGATATTTTGTATAGCACTGTCTAAAATATTGGTCTAATGCACTGTACTGGGTTTATGGGAGTTACCACATATTCAGGCTTTATTCTGAGTAAATTCCAGGTATCAGAAGATTTTCACTGGAAGCACTTGCTTTAATCTTGCGGATTGGCTAAATAAGCTCAAGGCAAGATCCTGACAATATGAAATTGATGCTGTGGAAATTTTGCAAATTAGCAGGTCTTATTCCTTTTCCTTCAGGCAAGCCACAGTAAAACTATTCTAGACAGATGGACATTTATCTTGCTGTTAAATATCTCCAGGGAGGACATCCCATAACTTTTTTGCTTACCTCTATTAATTTCCAAACTGGATTAAGACCCTTTATATTTTGTGTTGTTACCCAATTTTCTCCAGCTGCTACTTAAACCAGTTTTTTTTCCCCCGGCATTTGAGACAGTGAGATCTGAGAATAACAAGATCATATCAAAATATCAACTATCTAATAGTGTTTATAGTAGTCACTGGCAGCCAATTTATATAGGATTTACATCTGTGTTTTTGAACTCTCCAATCAAGTGTGAATGAAAGTACTGATAGTATCATTACCAAATGATGCCTTACTGAAGTGATAATCACTGTTCATATTATTTTTCTTGATAAATTTGTATATATATTTAATATATGTAACACTGACTAATAAAGTCTTGGCTATCTCCTGATCATTTCTGAATGAAGACATGTTAAATTGTGGTACTGTTTTGTTTACAAGTATGTATGAGGCTTTTCCTTTCAATTGAATGACTTAGGAGAATATTCAAATTAAATTTTGCTTTATTGCTAAGACTTGCAAGCTTTTTCTCTAAGTATGCATTTTATGAGTTCAAAAACTTTCCAAGAGTCTCTTGTTTTTATGTAAAATAATTCCTACTCATGTTATCCCAGGATTTAAACAAAAAACACCAATTTATGAACTTAAAATTCAAATTGTTGACAATAGTTATTGAGATTGCAAAAGTGAAAGTGTTAGCCCCTCAGTCGTGTCTGACTCTTTGTGACCCCGTGGACTGTAGCACACCAGGCTCCTCTGTCCATGGAATTCTCTAGGCAAGAATACTGGAATTCCCTTCTCCAGGAGATGTTCCCAACCCAGGGATCAAACCTGGGTCTCCTGCGTTGCAGGACCTGAATACTTAAAATAAATAAATTCCAACAAGCATTATTTTAGATAGTCTCTTTAAAGTACATCCTATCTGTTTTTTATTCTTCTTTCATGTTGCAGTGTATCTTCAAAATGTACTCTATATTCCAAACTTTACTATTTGTAAATGAATACATTCATTTTCTGTCTGCTTGCATTATACAAATTCTAGTAAATTTTCATCTGTTATCAACTGTATTCCCTCTTTCTATTAAAACTATCCATAGGTTAAAATAGGTGAGGGGAAAATATTTATATATTTTTACTATATATTGATTTAAAGACAAGCATTTAAGTTAAAAGATGATTTAACTTGGTTCTCTTTGAGTAAGTCATGGTGTCATTTGGGAAATAAGAATGCATGACTATAGTATTTTTAAGAAACAAAACTATTTGGGATGCACTGATTATTAGTGATAAGATTTGGCAAATAGGAAAAAGAAGGTTAATCTATATGTTGTTACACACTATTATATTATTTAGAAATTTTTTTCTAAAACTCTGTCATCTTCAGTTTATTTTATTGATGGATGATCATTTAAAACCCATAGGAGGAAAATTCACAGTTGTATAGTAAATCACAGGAAGACATATATTTTGTTTTTTTTCCACCCTTCCCAATTTTTAAATATCAATCTACTCTTCTCCTTTCCTCTGTCATCTTCATGTTGTTGTTTAGTCGGTGAGTCCTGTCCAACTCTTTTGCAACCCATGGACAGTAGCCTGCCAGGTTCCAATGTCCTTGGGATTTCCTAGGAAGAATACTGGAGTGGGTTGCCATTTCCTTCTCCAGGGATCTTCCCCATCCAGAGATCAAGCTTGCATGTCTTCCATTGGCAGGCTGATTCTTTACCACTGAGCCGCCAGGGGAGCCTCAGACTTCATGGTAATAAAGGAACAAGGGTTGTCCACATAATAGAGAATCAATATGTAAAAATCAGAAAGTGAAAGTGTTAGTCTCTTTATCGTGCCCAACTCTTTGCAGCCCCCATGGACTGGAGCCCACCAGGCTCCTCTGTCCATGGGATTTCCCAGGCAAAAATACTGGAGTGGGTCGCCATTCCCTTCTATTCCTTCCTGGCCCAGGAATAGAACCCAGGTCTCCTGTATTGCAAGTGTTTACTGTCTGAGCCATCAGGGAGGCCCTAACAATCAAAGAGTGTATTGCATATTTTACCATTCGAATGCAAGACTTACCTTATCTTTGACCTGTAAGTTAAATCATATTTACAGAATGTTGACCATAATCAGCTACTTTTCATATTTAGTTTACTATATTTCTCATCATACTTAATTACATATTTACTACATAATTATTATAAAAAGAAGATCCATTTGTATAAAATTAAAATTGTGATTTTTTTGCTCTCAGCTCCTTCCTAGAGTGTTTTCAGTGAGCCTGAGACTGGAGAGACTTTGAAGGGGAGACTGGTTTCTCACTCAATGGGGCCTGCTATCCTTAGTGTTAGAATAAATACCACACATGGTTCTTAGGCATAGAACCTTCCTAATGTATATGTGGGGGGTGATTCTTCATTTATATAGATAGCAAATGAAGTTGATTTTTATGATATGAGGACTAGAGCCCCTCTTAACATCTATTTTAAGTCTTCCCTTCATATCTCAGCTGGTAAAGAATTTGCCTGCAATACGGGAGACCTGGGTTCCATCCCTGGGTTGGGAAAATCTCTGGAGAAGAAAGGCTACCCATTCCTGTATTCTGGCCTGGAGAATTCCATGGACTGTGTAGTCCACAGGATTGAAAAGAATTGGACACAACTGAGTGACTTTCACTAACATCTAGATTGCTGCCTGTGGTCATGAAGGATAACCTGTAACTCGCAGTGATCTGGGTTCTAAAATGTAAAGTGTATCAGGAACTCAGCAGATGCCATAGTCAGTACCATGGGAACTGTCCGTGGTCCTGTAAATTGCCTGTTTTGTACTCCCTGTAAAAAAGTACACTGAATTGTGATAATCCCCAGTAACTATGGGCAAGTTTGTTACCAGTAACCTCTCCAACTTTGCATTTTGCTCAGTCTCCAGGTGCCTTAGCACTCTTTTTATTGATAGCATTTTCTCATGTAAAGATGAATCTATATAATAGCATACGTTCATAATCATTTTCCAAAGCAAAACAAAAAAACACAAGCAATTTTGATTGAAGAGTTGGGAATCTGATTCACATATGTATAAAATAGCCATTGTCTTGATCTTTCAGTGGTTGCATGTTGTTCTTGAGACAGAACAGATCTTTCTGTTTTTGCTTCCCCAACCCTGGACAGCCAGCCATACTTTTCTCCCTCTGTACAATTATAATAACCTGCTAATTGAGTTTTGATCTCCAGTTTATATTCTCATTAGGGAATTTCAATGTTCCAGCCAAATTTTGTTTACATAAAGCATTGTTTTTCATCCCATCACTTCCTGGTTGAAAATCATTCCGCTTATTAAAACAAAAGCAAAACGCTTTGCTATAGGCATCATGGTAAAGTCTTGGGAATTTAGTGGAATATTGTCTACAATAGTTCTACAGGGTCTATAGGAATATAGCCTATTCTCTGAGAGAACAGTGAGTTTTACCCAATGGCATTGCTTCTAGTCTCTTTAGATATTCCTACTGATCCCAAAATTCGGAGACCTGTGCAGGCTCCCAGCCCCCTCTTCCACTGAATCTGTGCATAAGTTCTTTGCTCAAATCAAAACGATCTCTGTCTTACAGACATTTACTCTGAACATTATAGAGCCTTGGCTCACAACTATTCTTTGGACCAGTCTCCTCCATAGGGAATACCCACTTTTATTTCTGTCTTACTGGATTCTACCCATTTTTTTAGGGATTAAGGGATTTTTTTTCTTCTCCCTCACACTATTATTTTCGCCTAGGGGAATCTCTTCCTTCTCTGAAATTCTGTAATATTCTTCTTCTGACTTCTTCCTTGAAAATTTGCCTTTAGAAATTCAGCCTAAACCTCTATTTGCAGAATGAATAGCTCCTGAATCTCTCTTCCTAGCCACCTGTGTCTAATGAGGGCTTCAATAATACATAGATTTAAAATTGAATCAAGGTTTCACTAAACATTTACTACTTGTTTTGCATAACTTGTTTAACTTCTGTGGGCCTTCTTTTGTTATCTGTAAAATCAAAATAACGATAATACCTACTTTTTCAAGTAATTGTGAGGAATAATACGATGGGTATGTCTAAAGACCCTGCTATTTACTATGCGTTCAATAAATGCTAGCAATTATTATTATTGTCAGTTTCAATTTTTACCTCCTTGATTAGTTTATTTAGACTTACCAGAACTAGAAGGTCAGTTTAGCTGTCTTTCCTCCAGTGTCTATTATCATCTCTCTTAGAGCTACCTTGAACTTCCTCCTAATAAATTAACAAATGGATATAACTTTATACTATGGCTTATTCCAATAAAAGCTGAGATTCTTCCTGTGAGAAAAACAAAGTGTTAATTGAAACATTGCAAAAGGGTTAAATTCTCAAATAACATAAGTAATTTAAGATTCTTCAGAAAGTCCTTTCCTTGGTTATTTTCTTCACTAATGCCCAGGCTAACACAGTTGTGCTTTCATGCCGAGGTAAATGATACAGTTGCAGAAACTTCTCTCTAGGATGGATTAATTTAAATTTTTCTCATGCCCTCTGTATATTATCACTTAAATCTTGGACTGCTTATTGCACAATCATTATTGGCATAAGATTTATATATTTAGACACTCATATTTACCTGAACTTTATACATACAAGGGAAGAAATAGAACAGATTCTGCCCATATCCTTACCAGCATTTTTTCTTTTTCTCCCATTACATTTATGTTTTATCAGGTTAGCGGAATGTTGTTATTCTCTCATACTGATTCTAAGCACTTTGATGTGTTTTAAGTCAACTAAATTCTTGGGATTTGTCATCTTAGTGACAGTGTAGTGAGTTGAATATGAGTGAAACTTACTCATACCTAAAAAACCCTGGCAAAATTGGAACCTAGTCATAACAATTTTGTTGACAGTATGTACAGACTCTGCTTGGCTTCGAAATTATTAAAAATTTTTTATGTTCACTATTGTTCCAGAGGTAAGTATATTTTATGGTGTTCTAATTCTTACAAAAAGAAAATCAATTTGTAATAAGATCTTATTACTTGGACACTGTACTGAAATATGAATTTTCTATGGATAAGAACAAAACCAACTAAAGTTAATGCAGGAAGATGTGTTTTGTATGTGTAATTCAAACAGTATGGTATATAGATTGTTAACAATGAAAACAGGAAATCTTAGGGAAATAAGCAACAGAATACAGTGCCTCCAGTTATGTTTTAAGATGCCAAGTAAGCAAATGTACAAACTTTTTGTCATTTAATATACCTCTTTGTTAAAATTTATATCTAGCAACATTATATATTATCTTTCATACCAAAAATTAATCAAAATCCAAAACTAGGCTAAATTATTGTTAGTCTTAAAGAAAAGCAGATCAGCTTTGGAAATTTTATGTGAGAGAAGCACGGAGTGATCACACTTGATAAACGTGCGCTGCATTGTTGAATGCAGTGCTAGAAAAAATTAAATAAGCAGTCTAGAGTTATTCTAGAGCATCAGAAGACGAATAGTTACCATTAAAAATAGAATCATAGAGTGTTAATGCTGAGAGAATCTGAAAACTCCAGGAGATGGTGAGGGACAAGGAGGACTGGCATGTTGCTGTCCACAGGGTCACGAAAAGTCGGACGTGACTTCGTGACTGAAAAACAGTATGTTTTTAACAACATCGTTTTCATGAAATTAAAGAGAAAGCCACTGCTTCAAACGACACACATATAAACTAGGACAGTGATGGATCAGAGGGAGGGGGGATTTGGAATTTGAACAGAAGCAGAGAGGAGGGTTGGAGGTAGAAAATAAGGAGGAGAAGACTCAGCAGCCTGGATGAGACTATGCAGGTTAGAAGTCTAAAGGAAACCACCTGGTCCTATGCATACCATTCTTCCTCCCAGGAAAATGAGAAAAGTGCTAGCTCGCTTTTCCCTGGAAAGTAGGCCATGTTAGAAAAGGACCCTCGAGCTGTTAGAGACACCCAGCACTCTTTTATCATCCATAGATCAACAAATTTACCTTATGTCTGGATAAATAGCTGTAACATTACTTCTTGGAAAAGCGAAAAAGTTTTACTCTTACTAATTACTTAATTCCGAACAATCCCATGGCATGGCATGTAATCACATCTAAATGTGCCACTAAACTCGTGGCTGACCACATCCTTTCCTGTTTATAGAAAGGCAGAAGTGCCCAGGGTTTAAAAGGTAGTGAAGGAAGTGAACAGCGTGAGAGAAACAAGGTGCAGAAAAATGGTCCAGAAACTCTGAAATAAATTACACTTTTGTATAGCTTGACACTGTTTATCTTGAACCATATGCAGATAAACAGAGGTTTGTGCAGAGATTTTCTCATGAGCAATCATGTGAGTACGGTACTTTCCATAAATGTAACTTTGAATATTAAAAAAATCTATCCATTGATGAAAAACTTGTCTGCTTTGATTTTCATTATCCTTTCAAATGAGTAACGTTTTCATAAAACACCTTCCTTCCCAGAAGATATTTGACCTGAGACATGACAGCATCCAGGAAACTGTTAGGGAAGAATTTGGTCATATGAGAACCGAATATCCTTAATGTTTTAGTGCCAATAAGGGCTTAGACTTCTGTTAAGAATCAGAAGAAGCATATAATCATGAGCAATGTTAAAGAGGGATAAAATTAGCAAAGTTTCCACCAGCGTCTCAACTTCTGGTGGTGTATAGAAAGTAATCTGCCTTTCAGTATTTGTAGGACAAGATTTGCTTGAGTGCTTTCTGGCAACCTAGGGCTTCCTTTTGTGTATAGTACGCATGATTTAAAAGAAGCTGTGTCAGCACTGATTTATACATTGACAGCTAAGGATAATAAGGTATGGGCAAACATACAGCTCACCCTTTTACAGATTAACCTGGAGACTGCATTAGGCAAATTTGATAGCATTAAAAGATTTTGCCAATTTGTCTGGAAACAATTTCTCTTTTGTAGTGTGTCAAGGGTAACACTTCATGCCATTGTACTAATTTAAATGGCTTTGATAAATTGTTCAAGAGGTTAGAGAATAGTAGTGCAGATATATATTTAGCACTTTAAAATAAAAAAAAGGCTATTAACTTAATTGTTAAATGAATTTAATCTGTAAAAATCAAAAGTGCTCCAGAATCTAAGTGTTTTCTTGGAAGCGCAGCAACCATATTACATCATGAGTCTTTAAAAGTCTTCTTAGAAAATAAAATTATACATCCGCATACTTCCTAATAAGCATAGATGTCTTCGGCTGTTACAGTTGCATGAGTGGTAGCTGTTATTTGGGGAAAGCCTTAGTTTATACAGGCAATAAAATTGTATCTTCTCCAGGGCTCACCTTTTTTATATTGCGCATCTTAGATCGCACAATTTGCATGGCATCAAGGTAGCCTCCTGTATGATTATGTCCCCCAGAGACCTTCTTAAAAATGAGATGTATATTTCATGAGACATTCTCTATGTACATAATTTTTAAAGTAGGGAATTTGAAGAGGCCCCTCTGAAAGTCACTGAATTAAATCATTGCCCCTTTATTCAATCGCCTTGTGAGAAAAACAGCTATTTCAAACAGTTCCCTTAAGAACAAACCTCAGATGTGAATTAGGCCTTTTTGGTGAATCTTGCACTTGAAATAATACAAAGATCCTAATCTTTGTATTATAGGCCTGCCCTATTTATGTACCTCCCTTCCCAATGCATGCAAGGCTAACAACTCACCTATATCATCAACCCTTTGGTTTTTATCTCAAGTGAAACATTAAAATACTTTTTCTTTATAAAAACAATAATATCACTAAGCATCAGGCTACTAGATTTTAGATAAAAGCTGATTATTTGTTTAAGAAAAAAGGAGAAGGCAGTGGGATTTAGCACTTAGTTGTCTGTTTCAACCAAGTAAATTCCTTAGTATGAACAAGGAAATTTTAATTCCCCAAACAAACGGTAGGAGAAAGCAAACTTAAGTTTGAAACAGGCTTTATTTTCAATCTTTAAACATTAATGAGTGAGTAATAACTGCTGGAGATTTACTTATTTGAGTTTTGTGTTATTTGGAATGAATTAATACAGCTTTAAATGTTTGACTGTAGATATACGTAGAATTTTCTTTGTCTTTGGGGCTGAAATCAGTGTCTTTGAGAAATTTTTTTTTTTTTTTTTTTTTTAGTTTTCTAAAAAGTTATTTTCTGGAGAGTGGTAAAATTTGAGAAGCTCTTTAACTGAAAAATCTGTAATATTCACAGTACCGTGGATTCACCATTAATGATAGTGCAAATTATGGAAACAGTGAAGCTTAATATGAAACAACTGGTCGCATTGTAAAGTATATGCCTAGTTGGGAATAGCAAGGAGATAGATGGGGTGTCGTTTCTCTTTCTTGATTTGAAGTTCTTGAAGAAAAGCTGCTTTTAAAAGAAGAAAACCTAAAAGTAGTCTTGCTCTTTCTTGCCAAGGATAGTGAAATTAACATGCAGCTGGGCTTCTCTGATAAATGGATTCTGTTAGGTCACTGAGGGGTGCATGTGACATTAAGTGATTTACAGTCCTTTACCTTAATGAAATTGTTTCAGCAAGATGACGCTGAAAGCTCTTAATGGATAGCTTTTCTTGATGTAATGAAATTGCATTCCTATGGCATTTAATATAAGGTGCAGTTATTATTTACTGGCGCTTTCCGAGGGCTGCTATTTGCACAGACAGTTCAGAACAAAAAGAGATTTCAGTGGCGGCACCGAGGCCAGAATGGCTTGTGACATTCTTCTGCAGATGAGTGGATTTGTGAGAGCATTTTGGTTGTTGCGGCTAGGGCTTGAGAGACCCTTCAGGAGACTTCCTTTCACCTAACCCTGCTAGTGTCCAGTCTTTTACATATTCTTCTAATCTGTTTAACAGGCAACTGGATTACAACCAGATCAGCTGTATTGAAGATGGGGCATTCAGGGCTCTCCGGGACCTGGAAGTGCTGTAAGTACCGCTTATTTCTCTTACTCTTTTAACCAGAGCTTTGTGTTTAGGGAGGATGCTTATCTGTTAGCTTGAAATCTTGTGTCAGAATGGTTTCTGAAAGAGAAAGAGAGCCCTTAAATAACTCAGAGCAAATGCAGAGAAGAGTGGAAATGCATGGGTAGAAAATCTTGTATATCATATCTGTATGCTTAGGTAGAATTGTTTAATTTTGAAAAGACACTCACATGTTCACACGTATTGTCTTTTAAGTGTTTCTCCTTGTGGTAAAACAGTCTCATACACGGGATTTGTAAGAATTCCCAGAATTGCTATATATATAGATAGCATCGGTTGTACCAGAAAAATTATACAAAAAAATAAACCTTAAGAGCTGATATGTTGGTATATTTTAGTTGTTGTGCGATGGAAAGACATTTCTCATTTTAAAATATCATTTTAACTAGATAGCTTACCATCTTTGTAAGGTTATTTTAAAATGTACTTTCTAAATTTAATAAGCCGCCTATTAGGTCCATTTTAAAGTCTACTGACTTCATAAAGTGCCACACACAGATTTGAATTATAATTGGCATTTTCTGTCCTTTACTGCTGGATAGACATTGCTGAAAAATTGATTGGAGGCAACTGAGTAATCTCTACAGATATTTGACACTGTAAAAATAATTTTAATGACATTATTAATTATAATGAAAAATAACTTTAACAAAAACTAGTTCCTAAAGCTGCTTAAGCCGCCTATACACTTCTGAAAAATTTCCCCAAAGATTCACCTTTCTAACTTTTTAAGTATACTTACTAATTTCTCCCTCCAATAAAATATAGTTCTAAGATATAATTCTCCCCTGACTCAATTTATTCATCAATCTGAATCTAAATTAAATGTGAAGAGGTTTTGAATTTTTAGTTCATGTATTAAAAGTTACCAGAAATTATGAAATTCTTCCAAAAAAGGATCCCATTGCTTTATAAATTGAGTTTGAAGAACAGAGTGTAATTCTGAATAAAGTTGATTGTTTCAACTAGGATGGCTTATTTTAACAATTTTTCTATATGGTTTTGGTGTTAATTGTGAATAAATGAAACTAATTTCTAGCTGCATCACATACAGTTATTATTTTTAAAGAATTATATAAGAATGAGTTGATTGAAATAAAATGTTCTGAGGATATACACTATTCTCTAACCACGTGAGAGATGTTGATAAGAATCTACCTTATTCTAAAGGAAAAAGAAATTTAAAGTGCTTATTATACAAACTGTAGTTTTAAGTTCACTTTTAAAATTGTGTTCCAGAGCCATTTTTAATATAGGAAGTTCACTAGTGCTATTTCAAAGTCAAAATAACTGCAGTACAACTATGATTTCTTGATAGTGCTCTGACATCAGAACTATAGTCAATGTCACTAAACACATATGTGAAGAGACAACCACATGTACTATTTAGTTGAATAGCGCAGATCAAATGAAATAATTTGTTACTTATGGTACCAAACACTTTATGAAAAATTTGCTGAATGTTTTGAATGAATTGAATATCATAAAATATTTCATTATTAAGCAAAAGAACTTACTTATTAGATATAGAATAACTAATATATATATAATATATTGAGGATATGTTGAGTGCTCTACATATATTTGAAAGAGAGAGAGGAAGTAGCTGCTATGTGCCAAGCACTGTGATCAGCACTGGAAACACTTTACCCACAAATACAATAACTCTTCATTTACTTTTTTTGGTTCTAAACTAACATCATTGTTTTGAGAAGCAGTAAATTCAAGAAAACACAGTCACCTCATATATTTTGTTGGGTTTACAAAATATCTAAAAGATGACTTTTGTAAGACCTACTATCATGAAACATACCAAAGAATGATAAATATCTCATGGTTCATGGAGTCAAAATAAAAATTCAAAATGTTGGGAACTCTTTTGAGTACTTTAATATGTAGATCTCAAAAAGCTAGCTAATGGTCAGAGTTTGTTAAAGAAAATAATTAAAATCAGCTTGAAACAAGGAAATGTGAATTTTTATCAAAGACTTTTAATGTTTTGTGTTAAAATAGTATAAAGTCAAGCAGACATTTTGTTAACATATATAAATTTTTTAAATGCTTGTGATTGACCCAACCTTTAGAGAAAAAATTAATGAAGAATTTAAGGCTGACTTGGAAAGAGCAGTGGAAAGACTAAATATGTTAAGCCCTAATCTCCTAATCTCTTGACAAGTAAATCAAAAGTTCACCCATTATAAACAGTTAGTCTGGGGCTTTTTAAATATAGAGCTACTGTTTTAAATACAGAGTTCAGAAAGTAGGTTACCCATTTTGATTGTTTCTATCATCCGTGACTCTTTAAGAGATATCTTTTTATTATGTGGAAATAATGAAAGAGCATTAATTTGCGCATCACCTTAAATTTCAGATTTCTAATATTTTAGATCTTTAAAACTGTTAATTTGTGATTCATTTTCAAATGTATGAATATACTGAGGCCAAACGGGAAGATGGGTATAAACATACTGGGCCACTGATGAAAATTCGTTTCATTAAAATATATATTAAGGGAGAGAGTGAATAAAGTTCAAGAAGGAAAAGCCAAGGTAGATGAAAGAAGGGAGACAGTTTATCACTTGTATGTTCTTAATGAACTGACTTTTTATGGAAATTCTTATTGATAGGATTTAGAGTTTATTTTCCTAATAAGATACTGTGTCAAAAGTAATGCTGGAAACTAATTGTAGATCAGTATTTTCTTTTTCTTGCACACTAGATTCAGAAATGACATATATCCCTTGACTTGCCAGTTTTATATGGTTTATTTTTCTTTTCTATAGAATAGACATAATTTAATTTAATTGAAACATAGTGGTTCATATCCATCCAATATCAGACTCTGCCAAATCCTATGCTTAGCACTTGGGAATAAGAAGGAATAAATCAAGATCGAAGTCTGAGAGGGCCTAAATGATTACCAAGACTAACATCTCTTATTTACCCACCAGGATATATTCTCATTACAAAGACAAAATCTTGAGGTTGAACATAGAAATAGATTTTCATACAGGAAAAAGTGTTCACAAGTAAAGCAGTATACAAATTTGCATTATTTCACAATAGGAATTTATATAACACCTGCATGTTATTATACCTAATCAACACTTATTATTAATTTCAAAATAATTTCATTGGTTCCACATATTGTTCAGTTACCAGATATTAACATCAATATTGCTTTGCCAGCATCATGCATGCTACATGCTAAGTCGCTTCAGTCGAGTCCGACTCTGTGTAACCCCTATGGACTGTAGCCCACCAGACTCCTCTGTCCGTGGGATTCTCCAGGCAAGAATACTGGAGTGGGTTGCCGTGCCCTCCTCCAGGAGATCTTCCCAACCCAGGGATCAAACCCTTCCCTCTTATGTCTTCTGCATTGGCAGGCAGGTTCTTTACCACTTGTGCCATCTGGGAAGCCCTTGCCAGCATCAACACTAAATAAAAATACTAAGATAATTTCTTTAGTTGAATTAAATGAATTGACATTTTGAGAAGTCTTCAAATTGATAGCCACGGGCTTCAGCGTGCAATGTAAACTCTTTTGTGTGGAATTATAAAAAACTAATGGCTTCCCTTCTTTACCGGCTTCCCTGGTGGCTCAGACAGTAAAGAATCCGCCTGCAATGCAGGAGACCTGGGTTAGATCCCTGAGTTTGGAAGTTTCCCTGAAGGAGGGCATGGTAACCCACTCCAGTGTTCTTGGCCTAGAGAGTCACCATGGACAGAGGAGCCTGGTGAGCTACCGTCCATAGGGCTGCAAACTGTGGGATACGACTGAGCAGCTATGCACAGCACAGCATAAGAAGCTGTAGTTCAAAATTAATGCATATCTGCTGAGTGTGAATTATTTTTTTTAAAGTTATCCCCAAAGTCACATTATCCAACAGTCAGTATGCTGTGTACTCTGAAGATTTAAACCATATAAAGTCAGCATAAATTTTGAGGATAGGAAAAGGGGTCATTTAAAGCAAATCCCTTTGAGAAGTGAAACCTTTTATTTCAGACATCAAGATATGTTTTAATGGTATTTGAGAAAAATCTCATTTCACTTGAGTACCGGGAAATACTAGAAGCTTTTAGATAACGTAAGTCAAGCAATTCAGCGCTTTATAGGTCCTTCATTCAGCGGGTTTTTTTTTTTTTCCTATGTGACTTGTTTCAGATCAGTCAGATTAGTTCTTACATCATTCAATACATTCCAAAACTGGATAGTAAAGAGTCCATGCATGTTCTAGATATGTAGCTATCGCATCCTGCTTTACAGAGAAATTTAAGTTAATTCCGTGACTCCTGAATACCCTGTATCCCACCATTGATAACCATAGCCACCAGCTAGTCTAAAGTGACCTCAGTGTATCTTGCTTAGCCCAAGCAGAACTGGCCCCATAGCCTATGAAGTCTCTGAAACATTTGAGTTGCCAGTATTTAAAAATTAGGAAGCTTGGTCAAAGAGCTTCCATTTCTAGCTTCTTTTGAGCAGATCAGATTGTTTGGCAGCTTTCCATCACAGCAGAGCAATAGTTCATCAGAGCTGAATATTGGCTGCTACAACAAAGAATATCACCATCCCCAAGCTCCTCGTCGTCCCCAGCTGTCTGTCTGCTCTTCTCCATCTCTCTTCCCCATTTTATTTCTTTATAAGCAGCCTACTTCTCTCATGTATGTTTCCTGTCTGGCCTCTGTAGACAAGTAAATGTGCAATGTCTAATTCAAACACTTCTCGAGTATCAAACAGCATCCAACTGTACCAAAGAACCATCTTTCCTGCCTCCTTCAGCAACTTGTCCTATGTAATCATCACCCAACTGTATCTTCTTTGTACTGGAATCATTTGCCATCTCCACATTTTTCACCCATTGCTGGGATAACTATCTTTCTCACTGTCTTGTCACAGTAAGACTGAGAAAAAAGAACTGTCTTCTAAATCTTATTAACTCTTAAGTTTTTGTAATTTGTGTAATTGGTTTCCACAATTAATTGTATGCTATTTTAAGACAGGATTTTATGCCTGATTTATTTTCAGACATTTCATATTGCCATAAAAATAAGAGCCATTCAGGAAATGTTTGATGAATGAATGAGTAATAGTTGTAGTAGAGATAGTAGTAATAATACAACTGACAATGCTTGTGTTGGAGGGAAAGTAGGACAATTTGGAACCAAGCAAAGACTATATTTATTTTCTCTATCTCCCTTGACCATCCCTGTTCAAGACTCTAGCGTCAAGAAACCATGATCACTACCACACAGCACTAAACAAAGAACAGGATGTGTGACTACAAGTAAAAACTGCTAAGGGACTCCCCTGAGGTCCACGCTCCCAATGGAAGGGTCCTAGATTCCATCCCTAGTGGGGGAGCTAGATGGCACATGAGCAACGAAGAATTTGCATGCCACAACTAAGGATCCTGCATGCCTCATCCCAGAGCAGCCATATAGATAAAGAAAGAAATACAAACTGCTAGAATATGTTAAGCTTTTACTATATTTCTACAGCATATCTCGTCTTTTCGACTCAATGCAAATACCAAATATAGATATCGTTCTTCCTACTCAGATTTCAACAGTGGCTGATGTCCACAGGAAAGAACCGTTAGCAGGAACTGACAGAACTGATTGTGTGTTATTGTGGTGAAATTTCAGCTAGAGACTTCAAATGGGTTTGTTTACTTGTGGACACTAATAATACATAATACCCTTCAAGGAACTGTAACGCTTCAGTTTTTTTTATTGTCTGATGTTCTAATGGCTCATATTCATTCCTTAACCCATATCAGAAGTAGATATGTAGGTACAAAGTGCATAAAACTACATGGTCAAAGATACTGTGGCTAAAGTCATAGGTTTGTAATAAGTGTTTGATGAATGCATAGCAGTATGTTAAAGTACGAAATTTATTTGTCATCTTGTGTATAATATAGTGCCTTCTTGATGCCATCTTTACCAGATACTTGTTCTGCATAATCACAAGAAGTTTTTTCTGTGTTAGCATATGGAATGATCAGTAAATTTTCATATCTAAAATTTCTGACGTTTTTTTATTCTACAGCACTCTCAACAATAACAACATTACTAGACTTTCTGTGGCAAGTTTCAACCATATGCCTAAACTTAGGACTTTGTAAGTAGCTTCAATATATATAAAATCAATTTAATCAATTGATTCCCCTTAAGTACTATTTTTAGCAAGTAAAGAATATAACCATTAGTTCATCATAGGCTAGACAAGGGAAACACCACTTTTTAAAAAGTTATTGATATAATATTAAAATAAATGAACTATTATTCTGAAAACTTGAAAGCTTCCTTTTAAATAATATGTGTTATGGGAAGTTTGAGAGGGGAGAAAAACATTTACTTTGAGCTATTGTGGAGGTCACATTTCATTAAGAAATGGAAGACTCCTTGATTGGCTGTCAGAAATGATAAATGGTAAATCTTTATGATATTATTACTGTACAGCAAGCAATCCTAATAAAGCTAAACTGGCTCTCCAGCAGTCTTTGTAATGTAAAATTACAGCATCACCCTTTAGTGCTTCTATAATTAAGGTTGTGTCAGCATTTATATTTTAAAATATCTTTTCAGGGGTTACAGATGGACATTAAAATATTTTAGATGGATAAAAATTATTCTCTAATAAAAATGTTTGCTACAGCTATATTTTTTTTTCTTTAAGAGCAGAATTAATCCTCAAAACCCAGGGTGGGGTATTTAGTTAAAGCATTTTCAGAGATAAATCTCATTTGAATTGGGTTTCACAATCACGAATCACCTTGACATAAAAAGTATATCATATACAATACATGAGAAATTGTGGAAAACATAACCAAAGCATTGGACCTCTTAAAAAAAAAAAGTGTGTCTAAGTAGGATAAATATATTTTGATAGTGTTTTGAAAATATCTTTCATTTTTACAGTAGTTTATAACTCAAAACGTTACATTTATTTTCTCTCTTTAATCAAAAATTAGTTTAATTGCCACTTTTTAATGAATTAGATGTCAGTATTAATTCATGTTTTCTCATTAAATTCGAGTCTTCATGGGATGGCATTATAATTTCCTTGGAAAAATATTTAGCAAAATAAAATCATTCCAAAAGTAAGCAGATATAACTAAATTTTGTTTTCTTGGGGCTATCAGATTGAGACTAATCTTGCCCAGTGGGTCCAGTTCACTCAAACTCTATTTGATGAAATTGGTTTCTCATTAACTTTAGCTATTTTTTTAAAAAACAAATTAATCAAGCTTTCAATCTGTGAAAAACTAAAGCCACTAAGATTGCAGAAACTCTGTCATCTGCATTTTTGATAGTGAGTCTTATTTTCATGTAAAAAAATCCACTACAGTTTGTCATACTATTCAGCTTTTTAAATTTTTATATTGTTTTCTCATTTCAAATATATATGCATCTAATCAAATCACTATAATGTGCTTGGTTTAGATGGAAATATTTACACAGCAAAGGTATGGAATGTGCTTTGTAGCTTCCAAAAGATGCCACTGACCTCCTAACAAACTTCACCAGAGGTCACCCAGCCTTCCCCTAATGTACCTTTCTGTCCTGTGGTATGCCATCTAGTTTCAATGGAAGACAGTCTGTTCTGTATCTTCAGGCTCAAGGAGAATGTAAAACAGTCATCTAATTTTAAATTCCCTTGCTTTGGTTGTTTCATTATTCTATATTATCATTGCTACTTAAAAATTCCATTTTTATGGTCCAATTATCTTTCTGGACTGAGTTCCATGTTTTAATATCCATTACTGTTATTGGGTTAGAATCGAGCACATCAGCTAAAAAGGGCTAAAATGGTATTACTGTGTCATAGATGATTCTGGGAATGATGCTTTGATTTATAGTTTTGGGTGTCCTTTTCTTTAGTTTGAGAAAATATAAAAGCCAGTTTGAAGTCATTTACCTAATTTAGTGGATATATTTGTCTGATATTTTATAAATGGAGAAGTGCAATTTGCCACTTGGAAGGGATCCATGATCTGGTATGGATCTGTGCCAGTGTAGAGGGGACTGGCTTAATTCCTTCACTCCCAGCCATCTATGTCTTTTAATTTCAATTCCTGCTCTTTGAGGCTATATCCCCAAGAGCCAAAAGCAGCTAATCCCTTTTACTGCGATTAAACAAAAGGAAGGAAATCAGAATCAGGATGTGAAAAGAAGCGGTTTATATTGAATTATTATTCTGTCTGGTTCAGCAAAAAATGAAAGTGACCTGCTAAAAAGGTTCTGCCAGCAGTTTCTAGAGAGACTAATAATGACAAGACTAACTGGGAACCAGATTGGGAACCACAACTTTTATTAACATGCCTCTTACCCCTACCCAGCCTCTGATCTTCCCATTTCTCTGCCCACCCCCGTTGACTGCCAGTATGTTGGAACTGTAAAGCAATTTGCCTCAGACTTCTGTGTGTCTCTTTGTCTCTTTGAATAGACAGCGGCAAAAGATTTTCATGGTCATGTTCAAGCTCTCTGTGTATTTGCTTAGCTCAGTAGATGAAGAGGAACTTGAGTTTGTGGTTATCAGTTTAATTTTTAGGAAAATAATTAAGTTGGCCCATATTAAGCTTTAACCTATTTTATGTTGAGATATAAACTTATGTATTATTATGAATGAACTTTGCAAATTTTGAAATAACTCCATTCTGTTTTCTTGCTTTAAACTGCTTGGCTCTCATTTAGTCGACTCCATTCGAACAACCTATATTGTGACTGCCACCTGGCCTGGCTCTCGGACTGGCTGCGCCAAAGGCCTCGGGTGGGCCTCTACACCCAGTGTATGGGGCCATCTCACCTGAGGGGCCACAATGTAGCTGAGGTTCAAAAACGAGAATTTGTCTGCAGCGGTAAGGGAGAAAGAACCTTTCTGTTTTCATATTCCTGTATGCTATGATGTAAGGAACTGTGTAGTGTGCATGCTTGAAAGGTTTCACTGTTCCTCACTAACCTTTGCAGTTGTACATTAATCACTCCATGGAAATCCTCTGTGTTCGTGATGATGGTCATAGGCTATAAGACAATCCTGCATGGTTGGCAATTACTGATGACTTATACCTAAGTTGTGATGAAGGATTTTTAAGTTTTCACAAGAGAAATATAAGAACTTTTGAGATTATAGTTCTGTTTGCTACTCATGATTTTCCCCTTAAGTAAGATCATTCTTACTTTGATCTTAACAATTGGAAAAATGACGAACAAGAATTGGATCCTGGCTGGGAAATTGAAAAAGTAATAGAACTGTAGTTGAAAAGTGATAAAATACTTTTTATGTATACATATGTACTAGTCGTTCAGTTCTGCCTAAAAGAGATCGATGACTGGCTTCAATAACAAAAATCTAAAAACAAAAATAAAACATAGGTTATGTAAAGTATGAATAGGTGACTTTCAGTTCTTTCTTTGTGTTTAAGTATTTCATGTATATTTACCTCCCTCATAATACCTGTAGAGAACTGTAATATTATCTTTATATTAGAGATTTAAATGCTAAGAAAAAGAGATGGTAAGTAACCCTGTGCAAGGTTACAGAGTTGAGCTCAAGGACCTCAACATGCACAGTCTGATTCCCAGTTCTTATAAATTATATGTTAATATGTTGCATAAGGGCCTTTCCACGTGGCACTAGTGGTAAAGAACCCACCTGCCAATGCAAGAGATGTGAGAGATGAGGGTTCAGTCCCCAGGTCAAGAAGATTCCCTGGAGGAGGGCATGGCAGCCCTCTCTAGTATTCTTGCCTGGAGAATCCCATGGACAGAGGAGCCTGACGGGTTACTATCCATGGGGTCCCAAAAAGTCAGACACAACTGAAGTGACTTACCACACATACATACACATGTTGCATAAATATTAACATATAATTCATAAATATAAGACTGTTTCTGCTTTAGAAGTGTTTGTTCAAAATAATAATAAAGCACAATTTTAAAATATTTGTGTTTCTAATGCATCATAAGAGGCTTCTCTCGTGGTGAACATGGTAAAGAATCTGCCTGTAATACAGAAGGCCTGGGTTGGATCCCTGGGTCAGGATGATGCCCTGGAGGAAGGCATGACAACCCACTCCAGTGTTCTTGCCTGGAGAATCCCATGGACAGAGGAGCCTGGTAGGCTATAGTCCAGGGGATCGCAAAGAGTGGGACACGACTCAGCAATTTTCTCTTTCACTTTCAATGCATCATAAATAGCAGTTTCGTAAAGGCAGAGTGAGAAGACATGCTAGTTCAGGATTATTTTATTGCTCCCTTTTCAACCTTTTTATGTGTTTTTTCATATTTGTCACTCAAATTTTCATGTAATGTTATAGAACGTTGTCAACAGGTCTGATTGCTTTATAAAAAATTAAATAAGGAAATGACTAACAATTCGTTACTAACCACTTTTTTCTCTCTTCACTTTTTCCTTCCTGTTTTCTAGATGAGGAAGAAGGCAAGTTGACGTTTCTTATTTAGACTGAGGCTATTTTTGTAAAGTATGAGAACTTGTTGAGAGGGATCGGGTTAGTAATTAGCCAGCAGCCTCTTCCCTGTGAATCCCACCACTAGGGCCCTTTCTCTGCAGAGCAGAGAGGGCTGGCCCTGCTGCAGGGACAAAGCCAGCATTTACAGACGCCCATTTGGTACAACATGCCTGATGGTCTGTTGTTTACCGTTTGAACAGAAGAATTTCGGTATTGAATAGTAAAACCATATACCTGTGTGTAACTACTTAGGCTAACATTTTAAGCTATACAAAGTCAAAAAAATCATCTAGATTACAACTAACAGAATGACATGATACAACTATCACGACTTCAAAAAAAGCAGTAATTTTGAACCTACCTAGAACTCAAACTTAGCATCATTTATTTTCCCCATACTTATCTGCACAGGATTACTTATTTAGAATCAACAGTTATGTCCACCAAGAGGGAAGTTTTGCTATTTTCCTTTCCTTCTTTAAGTTAAAATAAGTTAAGCTACTTAAATTCAGTCAAGACCAGGCTCTGTCTAAGCTTATTAGAAATGAAATACAGATATTAATCTGAAATTGCTGCTTTTTTGAAATTCATAATAGTTTTGTATAGAATTCTAGTTTCAAATCAGAATTTAACCTTTCACTTAAATCTTTTGAATTTTAAAAATTATCATTTTTGTAGATTTGTTTTACCTATGTTGATCCCAAGACATAAATGCATGCTTCCTAAAATATATTTTAGAAACGTAGTGTCATCATATGATCAGGTATTTAAATACATGCATTTCTGTTCAGTAACGTGCTTGTGATTTGAACCAAGTGTACAGGTTGCACACTTAAGAAATTCAGGAAAAAATACAACTCCTGTTTGTTTCTTTTACAGGTCACCAGTCATTTATGGCTCCTTCTTGCAGTGTTTTGCACTGCCCAGCTGCTTGTACCTGTAGCAACAACATCGTAGACTGCCGTGGGAAGGGTCTCACTGAGATCCCCACGAATCTGCCAGAGACCATCACAGAAATGTATGTGCCCCGAATTCCCTCTTATCCCCTCCTCCCCAGTGACCCAAGCCATGATTTTCTTTAGGAGAATCTGGGTATTTCAAAGGCCAATCCAATCGATCAGCTTAGACAAATGTTCCTTTCAAAATTGTGTTGACCCTTACTCTGTTTAATTAAATATCTTGTTGAAGTGGCTAGGATTTTTTTTGTTTGTTTGTATTTTTAGCTCAGGTAGAATTAAAAGGAATGAATTTTAAGGAAAATTAGTACTTGCCCTTTTCTTCAGAAAGTGTTATTAAGCTCTTTAGGAAAAATAAGAATGTGAGTACCTTGTCTCTCCAGGTGGATCTGGAGATCTGCCCTTGTCCATTCCTACTTTGAGTGGGCATGGTGGGGGCAGGCAGTAAAAGAAAAAGTGGAGTACTAGATCATAGAAACAAGATAACTAGATGGTGTCTCTCTCCTCATGACATCACATTTTAAAATGCTGTCTCACTGTTTTACTTGAATTATTGTATGAATCTACTACATAGTATTAGAAAGATCAAATCAAAACATATAAGATTTTTAAATTACTGAGCATTTTAGCTTATTTGACCCAATGGCTGCCTCCATTAAAAGTTAAATTCTTTTAACAAAATATTTCATACCTATTTTGTATGCATCTGCTGGGTTCATTTCTATGTCCTTGCCAAATATAAGTCATATGGATAAAAATAAGGTCACATAAGATATAAAGTGGGCTGCTTTTATCATCTTGGGAAGTGAGCATTAGGAAAAATCTTTACCTTAATATCTACTAAATAAGAAATCACTTCTTAACCACCTAGTCTATGATATGTGTGTATGTGTGTGTGTATGTACGTATTAACTCTAAATTTGAATTTAATATTTTTGATGTGTTTGGTTGAAATAATAAAATAGGAACAACTTGTGATAGGCCTACATGCTGCTGCTGCTGCTTAGTAACTCAGTCGTATCCGACTCTCTGTGACCCCAATGACTGTAGCCCACTAGGCTTCTCTGTCCGTGGGATTTTCCAGGCAAGAATACTGGAGTGGGTTGCCATGCCCTCCTCGATTTATACTGCATGCGTGCTAAGTTGCTTCAGTTATGCCTGACTCTGTGCATCCCTATGGACTGTAGCCTGCCAGGTTCCTCTGTCTATTGGATTCTCTAGCAAAAGTACTAGGCTGGGTTGCCATGCACTCCTTGAGGGATTCTTCCCGACCCAGGAGCCAGGGCTCCTGCACTGCAGGCAGATTCTTTACCACTGAGCCACTAGGGAAGCTGGTAGGCCTCCAGAGAAAGCACCAAACAAATCAAGTCATTTCAAGAACTAGTCATTATTTTTTCACCTATTAACTGCCCTATTTTATAAGAGAATAATCTTAACTCAGAAAACCCACTAATATTATTTTAAAGTATTTAATATGTGCTTAAAAGTGTACTTATAGCTTTGCAGTGCTTGACACAGAAATAGAATAAACATTTGCACATGATAATATTATTCTCATCAAATTTTTAATTGCGGAAACACTGCCTTGGCCATAAAGAACATTTGTATATTTTAGCTAACCTTAAAAGAAGAACACTATGTGCCTTGGAAAGTGCAAAGGAGAAACATTGGAGATAAAGGGCAGAGGTAGTGGTGAGCATTTCACTTTAGGAATTGCACGGGAAGCATCATGGAAAATAATGCCTCAAAAAAGACATCTCCATTGAATTTTACAGCCATAGATTACCAAAGGCATATATGACAGAGTAAATAGTAGAAAGACACAGTACGTGTTCACATAACGGAACTGTGTGTCCATCTGTTCAGGCCAAACATTAAGTAAGCACTTACTATAGGAAGGCAACGTGCATTCTCCAGAGAGTTCTATCAAGTGGCATGCAAATTAAAAGCTGTGAAATGAGGTACAAAGTAACACACATTGTAAAAGAGGAAAAATTAAAGTTCATGGTATTTATTACAGAGAGCCTAAGGTGGAATAGGTTATGTAGTTAACCAGAGGGCGAAAGCTTTAGTTTGAACCCAAAGTCTGCCTATCCTTTACTAACTATGAAGCTGTAGACAAGCTACTTACCCTTTATAGGATTGTCTCTACCTCTGAACTAACGGTTGTTGTTAGTTTGCAATGAAAGGATGAACATATGTAGGGCTTCATGTGCTTGTGCATGCGTGCTACAGCCGTGTCTGACTCTGTGACACTATGGACTATAGCCCACCAGTCTCCTCTGTCCATGGGATTCTCCAGGCAAGAACACTGGAGTGGGTTGCCATGCCCTCCTCCAGGGGATCTTCCCGACCCAGGACTCAAACCCACGTCTCATGTTTACTGCTTTCTCAGGTAGTTCTCTACCTCTAGTGCCACCTGGGAAGCCCCGTCATGTGCTTGGAAGATAGTAATCATTCAATGAATGATACCTCGACTGTTGAAGCCTTCATGTAGGAGGTAATGAATGAGATAGGCCTTGAAGGATAATTAGTGAATGTAATTGCAAAGATGGGAAAGAGTTTGCAGAAGTAATTAACGTGATGAGCGCAGGCAATTAGAATGGAAATCTAAAATACTGCCAAGCAGGAACTCCATTTGATGGGTTCTGGGTATCTGGGAGAGTTCAGGAAAAGATAAAGTTGAAAAGGTAGGTTGAAACTAATTCATGGAGGCGCTTGATAGTATGAGGATCTAAATCTTCTTTGCAATGTGTTCGAACACAGGAGTTTGAATCTCCAAGGAGATTAATCTGACATCTATGTACCAGCGGTTTGGCAAAAGAAGAGAAAACCAGGCTTGAGGCTTCTATTGTGTTGGTCAAGGGGAGAGGTCATGAGAGCAGGAGCTAGGAAGTAATAGTTGGAATGATGATTGGAAGCACACATGATAGCCAGTACAGAAGCAGAATTAATAGGATTTGGCATTTGATGAGATGAGAGAGTAATGGAGAAAAATGAACCAGAGATGATGCCAAATTTTTAAGTATGAAGGATATGGATATGGTGGTTATAACATTGTATGTAAGAAAAACTGAGGAGTAGTGCAAAAACTGGGAGGGAAGATGATGGTGAGCAAAATCTGTGAAATACTGAATTTCCAATAAGGTGTTTAGAGATACTGTAATAATAAAGACTATCATAATTTGGAGCAGGACATGATTTCAGACAAAGACTTTGGAGTAACTGACACTACAAAAAAACAAAGTAGGTAGTTGAAGGCATCAAATGGCCAATGAAAAGGAGAAAAAGAGAAGAGAAACCCGAGAGAACTAAATTAAGAGAGCAGATGGCCACAATGGATAAAGGAGGAAGGGGCTTCTAGGAAAAATGATATGCCAAGTCAGATTCTCCAGCTGATGAACCAAGAGGAGATCTGAGAATAAGTCTCAGAACTTGACCATATTACTCTTGAAGGGTTCAAGATAGAATGATAGGTGAATGAGTCACTTTTCAGAGTGTTAAGAAAGATTAGAGGTGATGAATATTGAAGAGAACAGATATGGAGTAGTTTGAAGAGTTTGGCTAAGAAGGGATTTCTTAAGAAGACAATTGCCACTGCAAAGGGCAGATTTGAATTTATTTTGAGATACAGAAATCTGCAGTCCTTAGAAAATCAGAGAGTAAAAATGTGTTTAGAGAGTCATGAGGGGCTACCCTGATGGCTTAAATGGTAAAAAATCTGCCTGCAATGCAGTAGACCCAGGTTCGATCCCTGTGGTTGGGAAGATCCCCTGGACAAGAGAATAGCTACTCATTCCAGTATTCTTGCCTGGAGAATTCCATGGACAGAGCCTGGTGGTCTACAGTCCATGGGGCCACAAAGAGTCAGACATGACTAAGTGACTAACACACAGTCAGGAGAGTGTGAGAGTTAAGATGTATGTGGGAGCAAGACTGTTCTGGACCTAGAAGGAAACTGCTCAAATCCTGACCATAGGAAAGGAGATGAAAATACTGTTGCTGACTGAGAAAAGAGGAGTGAGTTGTGACATAACAGACGGAAAGGAACAGGAAACTTTTCAAATAGTTTATCTCATGTAGTCTGTTTTTTGTCATAGAGCTTTTCTTACAGTTGCATGCTCTATAGATTTCTGTATGATGATAGAAATTAGTAGCTGTAAGTTACACTAAATATATGTCCCATTGAGTTGGTTTGTGTTGAGGAAATGGTGTATCAAGTAAAGCTATAATAAAGGAGAGATGGAAACATGCAAAGCTCTAGGTGAATTTTACTTCTCTGATTGTTACATTATCAGCTCTATCAGTAGAGCATCTGGTAATAAATCCTATTGATCTTCAACTCCAACAAAATACCCCATTACTATTCTCTATAGTGGCACAAGTTACTAGCTTAGTGACTTATTTATTACTCTTTTATTTTTTATTAAAGAATCAGTAAGATTCATAAATATAGAAATAAAGCTGGGCAACATCTTCTTTAAAATTTGTTATGGGTTCCATATTTTTAATACATAATGAACTGAACATTATAAACTCCTTTCATAGTTTTCATATAATGTTTTCAATCTGGATTTTTACCATAAATTATCAGTAGAATTTCTTTTTTTTGCAAGTTATCAGACATTTCTAATCCCTTGAAAGCTGACACCTTCATATTGCTATTTTAAAAAGACCAGGCTCTGGACTTCCCTAGTGGTCCAGTGGTTAAGAATCTGTGCTTCCACTGCAGGGATTTGTGAGTAAGATCCTGCATTCTGTGTGGTGAGACCAAACAAAAAGGAAAGAAAACAGACCATGCTCAAAACAATTAAGAAATCTTGTTTAAAAAGAAAAAAAATGTTATTCAATTGTGAAGTGACTAGACTGCCTCAGCCTTAGATTTTTTTTGGCTCAAAAACCCATATTCCATCTTCCAGCCAGCTGCCAAAAAAAGGTAGATGTGGCTTAGCTTGTTGGAATATCATAAAAGGAATGAATGAAAAAAAATCAGGAGAGGCAAATATCAGAAAGCAGGACGCGTTAAGAAACTTACATATGAAGGGAACAAGCAGAGAGAAAGACAAGGCGTGAAGGTATAGGAATTGTGTTTGTATTACTTTACATCTAGAACCGTTGTCTTCTTTCCTAGCCTCTATTAAATAATCTCATATCTCCCTAGATTTTGTCTGTATAGAAGTTATCACAACTTAATTCAATATTCTGGTTAGTGTCAAACTACCCTGTTAGACTGCAAGCTTAATGAGGGAGGGCAGGACCATATCTTTTTTCTTCACCAATTTTGTCCCAAAACTTAGCACCGTGTGGGTGGGGAGAAGAACAGTATTGGGGGATGAGTGGGTGATCTAGGACACAAGCTCAGGAGAGCCTCCAAGCCTCTATTCTTCATAATAAAAGAAAATGTGATGAATGAGAATCAACTAGTGAAGATAGATGAGGGAAAATAGAATGTATAATATCAGGTAGAATTAGATTTAGAAGAAAGAAGTTGTTGCTGCCCCAGAAGCTGTCCAGCACTTTGCTGCTTTGAACTCTGCCGGTTGAGCACCTTGTTGTCATACAGATGGAATACCTCAGGCAAGGCTATACATGGATGGTCTGACCCATGGTGACAAAATCATTAATAGTGAATTGATTCTCTGTATATCAAATCCTCTGAATTAATTTCTTAAATCTTGAGGTATAATATTTTGAATGTCATGTGATAGATTGCTATAAAGTAGACATTTAGTTCTCTTCAATCCAGTTATAGATTTTCTGTGGCATATCACCTATCCAAACCATTATACAGAAATTTCATAAATCACAGAGGACATTTAGACATCAGTTCAGTTCAGTTCAGTTGGTCAGTCGTGTCTGACTCTTTGCAACCCCATGAATCGCAGCACACCAGGCATCCCTGTCCATCACCAACTCCCGGAATTCACTCAGACTCACGTCCATCAAGTCAGTGATGCCATCCAGCCATCTCACCCTCTGTCATCCCCTTCTCCTCCTGCCCCCAATCCCTCCCAGCATCAGAGTCTTTTCCAATGAGTCAACTCTTCACATGAGGTGGCCAAAGTACTGGAGTTTCAGCTTCAGCATCATTCCTTCCAAAGAAATCCCAGGGCTGATCTTCAGAATGGACTGGTTGGATCTCCTTGCAGTCCAAGGGACTCTCAAGAGTCTTATCCAACACCACAGTTCAAACGCATCAAAACTTCGGCGCTCAGCCTTCTTCACAGTCCAACTCTCACATCCATACATGACATTTAGACATAGGTTGTGACAATTTAGTATGTCTTGTTCACTCTTAGTTCTTATTGTTTTTAATCTTGGTTGCATTTTCCAGGCCTGCAAAGCTGGGAACCATACAATTTGTCTTTGATCTTCAAATTTTGTTCAAATTTGTGTTCAAATTTTGGGAAGGGAAATTCTGGTAATAAAGTTCTCAGGTCAGGTCCTACGAAGGTTGCCTCAGTGTTTTCTAAGATGTGTTGCAAACTCTCAAGTTATAGTGCTTGTTTTGGATATGGGAAATGGCAACCCACTCCAGTATTCGTGCCTGAAAAATCTCATGGACAGAGGAACCTGGAGGGCTACAGTCCAAAGGGTTGCAAAGAGTAGGACACAGCTGAGCAACTAAGCACACAATTAGTAAATGGAAAGGGAACTCACTTTCTGGTATAAGCTCACTGCACTGCTTTTACTCTGCTAGTAGTAAAGAAGACTCTCTCAAAGAGATTCAGAATGTTGGAGGTTGGATATGAAGTTTAGGAGTACATTTTTTTCCTTTTGTTTCCTCTGGATCATTTGCATGCATATTTATAAAGAAATGAAAGTGAGAATGATTCTTGAATGCCGTGTCTGATTATAAACTGCATGTTTGACATTGAACATCTGATTTAGAAAATATATCTTTGTCCTCCATTTCTGTTTAGGCACTCTTCTTGTGTTTAACTCTTCTGCATGCTATTTTTGCATTTGAACCCTTGTTTCAATTAATTGTACTTGTCAAATTTTGAATCTGCATATTTCAAAGTTATTTGAGTTTCTGTTGGTGAAAAAGTTATTGCTTTAGTCGCTCAGTCGAGTCTGACTCTACAACCCCATGAACTGTAGCCCCCTAGGCACCTCTATCCGTAGAATTCTCCAGGCAATAATACTAGAGTGGGTAGCCATTCCCTTCTCCAGAGGATCTTCCCAACCTAGGGATCAAACCCAGGTCTCCTTCATTGCAGGTAGATTCTTTACTGTCTGAGATACCATGGTAGGGATATATAAATTAGATTTGGTCAATATGTTTTTAAATAGCCTATTGTATATTAGCTTATTAGGAAAGTTACAAGGTCTCATGAAATCAAGCATGACTTTTTTACTTTAACATGTACTCAGGAATGGCTTAGCTCACAGTATAGCTGTCATGCTGTGTAATTGTTTCATTTTCTTTTAATTATGCAGATTTTGAAAATAAATTTTAAAAATAAATATAATATGTAGTTTGACCAATTTTTATAGCAGATGTAAATTACCTCGACTTTCGAGGTTTCCCTGGTGGCCCAGCTGGTAAAGAATCCACCTGCAATGCGGGATCCCTGGGTTGGGAAGATCCCCTGGAGAAGGAACAGTTATCCACTCCAGTATTCTAGTCTGGAGAATACCATGGTCTCTTCCGTGGGGTCGCAAAGAGTTGGACATGATGAACGACTTTCACTTTCACTTTTTCCTTTTATTATTTAGACAATATTGAACAAATATCTGTCTGAAGTTTTCATAGCATGATTCCATTATAAGTTAGGAGCTTAAAAAAATACATAGTAATTTTACTTCCTGCAGAATGCAGAGAGCTTTTTGTTCAATATACAAAATAAAGATCACCATTGTGTTTCCTCAGAACAAACATCTTACTTAATTCTTAGTTATCAGTAGCCATGCTTAGTGTAATCCCTACAGCAATTTTGATAGTTCCACAGCAAAATAGTATAAGATAAATTTGGTAAAATACATTTATAGATTAAACTGTATCTGTAGTTCCAGAGACCATTGAGTTCACTAATAATCATTGGAGTGTTTTCATCTTTATCATGGCAAAATTCTCAATTTTATATCCATATCTTGATTATCTTGATATCATTAATTGCTATTAAATTAAATAGAAGAGCAATCATCTTTGTAAAGAAAATTCATTTTTCTTAAGAGCATAGGTTCGTGATAAGAAAATTATATGCATCAATTTCCCTCAATTTACTTCCTTTTTTTCAATTTTACTAAGGAATAATTGACAAACACAATTGCATATATTCAAAGGGTACATCATGATGATTTGATATACTTATTCATTGTGTGGTGATTACAAAGATCAAGATAATTAATACATTCATCACCTCAAACAATTAACTCTTTTTGTTTCTGGTGAGAATGCTTAAGTTCTACTCTGAACAATTTTCAAGTATACAATATTTGAAATATATTAACTGTAGTTACCATGCTGTATATTAGACTCTCATAATTTACTCTTCTTATAACTGAAAATTTGTACCTGTTGACATACACCTCCCCAACCACCAGCCTCTGCCAATCACTATTCTACTTTGTGAAATCATCTTTTCTTTTTTTTTTTTTTGGTTCCACATATTAGTGAAAGCATACAGTATTTGTACTTATCTGTTTGCCTTACTTCACTAAGCATATACCCTCCCGGTCTATCTGTGTTGTCTCAAATGACAGTATTCCCTTTCTTTGATTGGCTATATAATATTCCATAGTATACATACCACAGTTTCTTTCTTCATTCATCTGTCATAGTACATTTAGGTTGTTTTCATAGTTTGCCATTAGTGAATAAAGCTGCAAAAACATGGAGATGCAAATACTGCTTAGAGATAATGATTTCAGTTCCTTCAGGTATATACCTAAGAGTGGGATTGCTGGAGCAATTGTAATTGTTTTGGGGGCTTCCCTGGTAGCTCAGCTCGTAAAGAATCTGCTGCAGTGCAGGAGACCTCAGTTCAGTTTCTGGGTTGGGAAGATTCCCTGGAGGAGGACATGGCAACCCACTCCAGTATTCTTGCCTGGAGAATCTCCATGGACAGAGGAGCGTGGCGGGCTGCAGTCCATGGGGTCGCAAACAGTCGGACACAACGGAGTGACTAAGCACAGCACAGCATACTGTTTTCCATAATGGTTTCATTCTCACCAATGGTGCGTAGTTTCCCCTTTTCCACATATTTGCCAACATTTTTTTTCTCTTATCTTTTTGATAATACCCATCCTAACTGGTGTGAGGTGATACCACACTGTTCTTCATTTGCATTTCTCTAATGATTATTTTGATTACTTGCCTTTTTGTGACTGAGTTGTGTGAATTCCTTATATATTTAGGATATTAATCCCTATTATATTTGATTTGCAAATATTTCTCCCATTCTGTTGGTTGCCTTTTCAATATATTGATTTTTTTATTTGTATGTAATTTCACAAAAATTTATATCTATAAACTATATGTTACATGCATGTATACACATACCTTTTATGTTCTTCTGTTGTTGTTGAGTTGTTTGAACATTCAAGCAGAAAGCCACAATGGCTTTCATAAGAGAAAAGTATAGAAGAATGAATCAAACGTTTGTAATATTAGATAAGATATGAAAATGGGTATGATAAAATTATAAATGAATTAGTGAAAAAGAAGTATTAAAATGGCTAGAGAGGTAAAAGCAGATGCTCCAACTGGTTTCTCTTAAAAATTCCAAGGCGTCTGATAAATATTATTGCATCAGAGAATAACATGTGGAAATGTAACTTTTTTTTCATGTACTGCATAATCAACACTATTTTTGAGTGCCTACTTTGCATCAGGCATTACAGATGAGAGGTCACAGTTTTAGCTTTCAAATGTTTACAACATAGAGAATTTAAATTTTATACAACAGAAATTTTTAAAGCTACATGATAAGTAATAAAATACATATGCATGGGAAGACAGAAGAAGGAATATCTTGATTTTCCTGGGAGATTCAAAGAATCTTCATGAATGAGGATGTGTTTTGCAAGCAGAGAAATCAGGGGCTTTCTAGAGAGTGGAAAGAGTATATGCAAAGACCCGGAAAAGTTAAAGAGTTGTATGTTTTCGGGAAATTAAAACAGTTTTAGTGGTTAGAAAATACAGTGAAAGCCTCATCTTGAAAAATCACTGTCCTGATGACAATAGAATAGAAGGGAAAATTTTGAGCATTGTAGTATGATTTGCTTTGTTAGTTAGAAAAATCACTCTAACATGGAGTAGAGAATCCACTTTTGATACAAAGAGTCTGTAGAAGGTATAATAAAGACAGGCTTAGCAGCAGATAGTAGTAAGAAGTTATTCCAAGAAGTGACTCAAGTGCTGTTGTGGTTGAGTTACTAGAAACTTCTACAGGAAAGTAATGAAAACCCATAAGATATGAATAAGCTGCATAGACTTTAACATAAAAATGAAGACAGCCGGGGCACAAAGTGTTATTCATTCTCAAGTTATTGATTGAAGGTCATATAATCAGCCTGAAAGAGTAAGCTGAAATCTTGTATAGTTCATATACAAGCGATCATAGTGTTACCTGAACTTTAGAGGAAAGATAACGGATGACTCGGGCAATAATTCTATGCAGGCATCGAGGAGAAAGCTGGTAGCTATCTATTCACTGAGTTATCCCATTAAAGGTAATTTGCATAATGTTTTTAAAACTAAAATTATTACCAAATAGGAGACTTAGTTCAGTGCCTAACTTATATTAAGCATCCAAAAGATTTTAGTTATTAATGAAAAACAAAGCAGCAAAACTTCTGTTTGTCTTTCTTGGATTGTGAAGGAAAACTTATATACGAAAACTGATTGTTACTGGCATTATGAATCTGTATTCTGTCACCCTGAAATTGGTGAGTCACGTGTCTTAGCCCATTTTCCCCACTAAATCTAAATTATGTGATTCTGTGTATTCAGTGCACTTTTGTTTGCATTTGCGTATGTGTCCATATAAATACGTACATACAAATTTTAACACATTCAGAATGTCATTGCCTGAAATACGAGGTCAATAGGAGCTCAAACACACATTTTTGTTTTACTTTAAATGCTTAAAGACCAAATGGAAAAGTTATTTTTACTATGAAAACATCAATTAAATTTGCACTGAGGGAAATATACCCAGAATGACATCACAGGAAATAAAATAAGATTAAGGAAATGGACAGTTTTCAGGAACAAGTCATCCCAAAATAGGAATTGTTGATAATCAATTAGGATGGACATAGTCTTAAGGCAAAAATGCCAGCTATATGTGAAATATGTCCCTCTAGAGGCCAATATTCACTCAGCTGTTAAAGATATTTATTAAACTTAAAAAGTTCTGGTAACCACAATTACATAACAGTAATAATATTCTAGTCAAAAATAATCTTGGGTCATTTTAGGTAGAGACATATAAAAGATTTCAATGGCGTGCATTTACTACTAAAGTTAGAAGTAATATCCCCAAAATATAAAGTACTTATTTAGAATTATTGTGTAACAGGCAAGAGGATCTCTGATGGCAAAATAATATTACTGCTTCCTCTTTTACAAATGCAGGGCTGATATTACCTAAGATGAGAATGTTTGTCTCCTCTGAGTAGTCCATGACTCAGAAGCTAAAGTCATTCTGCAACCCCAGCCTTCACCCCCATTAAATCTGTTCTATTCTTTGGCAGCTGTTTTTGCCATTTATGTTGAAAGCAGATGGGGAAAATGCAAAGAACTGTCAGTTTTATTGCCATGTATAATCAGCATCTGGGCTGTATGTTACAGAAACAATCAGTCCAAACTCATACTTTACTGGTGGTGTAAAAACCTTTTTTGAGTTTCTCAGACAGTTTTCAAATTAAAGTGCTCTTTTTTGATCATGTTGATCATGGAAACAGCAACCATTTGTATTGCTCTTTCAGCCTCCATAAGAATGATGCATGAGTGTAGGTCTTTGATATACAGTTATGAGTTATCTGCAAAAAAACCTGTCTTGCTAATTTGTTTAAAAATGTGTTTTGAACCATAAATATTTATTTCATATTAGAGATCAAGTCATGTATCAGATTTATTCCTTTATATAATCCATGTGTTTATATGTAACTAATATTTGCTATAGATATTATATAATGCCATATGTTATATGTTACATATATACACATATATATCCTCATTTTTACTTTTCCCACTATTAACACACCATATATGTTTTCTATATCTCATGATTTATACCAAAACATTTATAGCAGGGTTTATTTTCTTATTTTTCAGAAAGAGAAACTGAGACAGAGAGAAACCAACAGTAACTTTTGCAAGGTCCACAGAGCTAATCAGTGGCAGAGTCTAAATTTAACCCAAGCCTATATAAAGCTCACTGAACTACATGTTTTTAATCTTTATAGCTATACATACACAAAACATAAATGCCTCTTGGGGAGAGCCATTTCAGCTTTGGCATGTGGATGTTATTTTTTAGAGTTTGTCAAAATAATTTATTGAAACTAATGCTTGAGTATTGAAGGCTAGTGAGCTGAAATAAACTAATGTTGTTTAATTCAGTGTAAATGTCTTCGGAACTAGTTGGAATTTTTAATCACCCAGTTACACTGTATGTCTTATACTTTCCTGATAGATCTGTTCATTGGTAACTGTAGTAGAATATTTATACATCACAGAGGCCAGCTATACCTGCATATAATGCCCATATTCTAAGTGTCCGTAATGTTACAGCAGAGAGATTTACTGATAATTTCCTATTTTCTACCATCTTTGAAATAGACACCAGAATGTGATGTATGTTGGTAGCTGTTTATTCTTTAGGAACTCTAAATGTGTGAAAACATATTTTTTTAAAAAGCAATAATCAGAGAGCAAGAGAAAAAGATATATAGGAATAGGGAGGAAAGCTCTTAACTGGTTAAGCATACTTGTGAATATTTTTATTGGAGCAGTTAGAAAATTGTCTTCTAACTAAAATTGAACTTCTTACTAAAACTCCCTTCTGGTTTTGGTGAAGTGTAACAGCAAATTGCTTTCAGATATACTTATACCCAGTGATGAAATGTTTGGGAATTATTCATGTAGATTCTGTGGAGTAAAAGGTTCTGACTTTTTTTTATATGAAAAAGGCTTCTTTTATCATATAGGGTTTATAAAATTTTTTGTTTTCTAAATCAATTTTTACTTTGAAATTCAAAATATTGAGTTTTCCTTTTATGAAGGGCTAGCATTTGCAAGGCTATTAATTATGGTGGATTTTATCTTTAGCATGCAAATATATCTCAGCCACTGCACTATCTGTTTTTGTAACCCTGGAATGTTTTTAATCAGATTCTTCATGGAACAATGGATTTAAATTTGTACTTTATAAAATTCAGCAGATTCTCTGCTATTAAAGTAGAAGATTAGAGAATAGCAAAGTAAATTTCATTTACTTTTTTTTTTAACCTTCACCTGAAAACTAATTTTTTCTTCCTTGTTTTTTATAATCTGGTTTTAATCCTTACCTCTTATTTGAAGAAGAAAGGCAGTTTTTGACATGTATGTTGTTTGTCGTTTGTCAAATATATTATAAAGTTCTTATAATAAAACACAAAACATATTTGTCCTAGAGACATAAAAGTTTACAGGAAGTACATATTGTTTTATTGTTTGTCTACTGAAGACAAAAAATAGACATTTTTAAGCATTTTAAAATTTACTGGTTGACATCTATCAGTGGTAGAATATTTTCCTGCCTGTGTATCTGTCACTTTGAATGAGGAAGGCAATTACGTTGTGCCTTAATGGATTGCTAGACAGTCCCATAAAAACCAATTAGCTGCTAAGTCAATGTAAATGACCATATAAGTTTTGTTTCAAATACTTTTTTTTTGGAACAAGTTAGAAATAAATAGATAAATACAGAAGAGCATAGTTCAGCTTTCTGTTGCTTATGTTATAAATGCAATAGATTGCCATGTGAAAGTAAGTCATGGCACATTGCAATATGAAATAATATATGCATCATTGCTATATTATATTTAAATTATTATTTTGCATATAAAGTTAAAAATTATTTCATCATGAATTCATTTTATAAATTTTTGAGCATATATTTTCTAAAAAAAAAATAAATAGCTTCACTCATTATGTCTTATTGTATTTTAGCAGGAATAGTTATCAATGAAATTAATTGCAGATTCAACACAAACCAAGTTACAATAAAATATATTTGAATGCCATTTGAACAATTAATGATCATTATAAGTACTCCAGTACTCTTGCCTGGAAAATCCCATGGGCGGAGGAGCCTGGTAGGCTGCAGTCCATGGGGTCGCTAGGAGTCAGACACGACTGAGCGACTTCACTTTCACTTTTCACTTTCATGCATTGGAGAAGGAAATGGCACCCTACTCCCGTGTTCTTGCCTGGAGAATCCCAGGGACAGGGAAGCCTGGTGGGCTGCCGTCTATGGGGTCGCACAGGGTTGGACATGATTGAAGCAACTTAGCAGCAGCAGCATAAGTATTCTAGGTTCTGAGAATTTAAAATAATAAATGAATTTTTGAATTCATCATTTAATTTTAAAAATTCTAAATATGTGAAGAAGCTTTTTAGTTATGATAAGTGATAGAATTTGTTTGGCCATATTTGTGGTTAATATTGACATTTCAGAAATCTTAGTACTGAATAGCACAGTATTAAAAAAGGTTGCATTGAACAAACCAGTTGGAAATTTAACTGTAAAATTGGACATTTTATTAATAAAATGTCCATGAGGGTATAAACATATCTATACTTTGAATCACTAATGAACTCCAATTATGTAATGTTGCCCTGAGTAGTCATTAAATATTTGCAGGTTGAATGAATGGATAATTGCTGATTCCTTATTTTTAAGAAGCTGAAATTGTATTTATAAAAAGTAATTGAATTATCTAGTTTTGCATGACTGTTAAAAGAAAAATACTATACTAGACACTAAGAATTTTTATTTTTTCTCATCATCACACTATATTGAGAAATCTTTTATGAACTGAAATGATGTTTCATTGACCTAGTTTTGAAGAAAGTCCTTTAATCAATAGTATTCCATCTATAGCTTGTTTTTATTATATTTCATTTATGACATTTTAAACTACTCAAAATCCAACTACAAGAATGGATCACAAAAAAATATATGTCACTAAGCCATCAATTCATAAAGTTGTAATCAATAAACGTAACAGTGAAATTGTTGAAGTAGCCTTTGCTATGCTTTGGGCTTTTGAAGAAAGTAACCCTTTCTTAAGACCTAGATAAATAATCCAGATGCCAAATCCTTATTTTATTCATAGGATTTATTTGTTTTCTTCTAGGGTAAATCAGCCTCTTAGGAGCTAACAGCCTGGTAGAGGAGGGATATGTGAAAATTCAGTCAGAGAAGAACAGAGGCGTTTAGAAGAAAATGCTCTTGAGTAGAGAGAAAGATACAATTAACCATACCAAAGAAAGTTAAGGAAGGCTTCAAAAAAAGGCTGTGTGCTAGTAATCTTAAAATAACTGAATATTATTAATAATGATATAAAAATATTATTAATTTCAATGGCTAACAATAAAGAATGATTAAGAAATTATGGACCAATTTGACAGTCATCAAGAAAGCCTAAAAATAAGGTCTTCCAAAACTTTTGATGATTAGGAAAACATCGGAGAAGGCAATGGCACCCCACTCCAGTACTCTTGCCTGGAAAATCCCGTGGACGGAGGAGCCTGGAAGGCTGCAGTCCATGGGGTCGCTGAGGGTCAGACACGACTGAGCAAGTTCACTTTCACTTTTCACTTTCATGCATTGGAGAAGGAAATGGCAACCCACTCCAGTGTTCTTGCCTGGAGAATCCCAGGGATGGGGGAGCCTGGTGGGCTGCCGTCTCTGGGGTCGCACAGAGTCGGACACAACTGAAGTGACTTAGCAGCAGCAGCAGAAAAACATAGATGATATTATATTTAGTGTAAACAATTCAACTCAAAATTCTCTATACAGTAAAATTTCAGTTATATAAAATAAATATATATACATAAAAACAAGTAAAATTCACTGATCTGAGTGATGTATTATGAGTGATTTTAGTTTTCTTGCTTATGTATTTCATAAATAGTTTAAGCTTAAGTTTGTCTTTAATATGAACAAAATGACTTTGCTTTTTGGAGGGGAAGAATCATGATTAACATTGCAGGTCAGAAAAGAGATTTTTCCTTTTGTGTGAGAGAAGAAAAGGACAGAAACTTGGAGAATAACTCATTTTAGAGGACTAGAAAGTGAAGCCATAAGTTAGAAAGAGAAAAGCAGACCAAGAATAAGCAATATACAGTATCACATCCCAGGGAAAGATTGTTCACAGTATTAAATGCTACAGTGAGTTCGAGAGCAACAAAGATTGAAAAAGCCCGTTGCGTGTAGGGACGAAGAGGTCAGAGGGTGAACCCTGAGACTATCGAAAAAAACGTGGTATTGTAATAACGGATTTGGAATCAGAAAAGAACAAAATTTAAGAAATTTGACTTCACCTCCTAGAAATATTTTGTTTTGATCTGATGTTCATTAAAAAATGTGTGTAATACATATAAATGTCAAAATATTACCAGCATTCAATAAAAGTGAATCTCTGTATATGATACATACATAGCCTATAAATTGTCTATATATGTATATTCTATTTATATGTAAATATACTAATGGGCTTCCTAGGTGGCACTAATGGTAAAGAATCTACCTGCCAATATAAATGTATATGTGTATATATATGTATATGTATTTTTTAATTCAGATGACAAAATGAAACTCACGCCAGGTATTTCGGCAGATGGGTTTAGTATGATGAATGAGTCAAACAGCTGTAGAAAGTGACACAGAATTTAGAAAGCTGCTTCCACCTCCAGGGCTGTAGGGAACTAAGGAGAAGGTAGTGTTATACAAAGTCAGGAGCTAAAATGAAGGAAATCAGATCATTGCTGAGGACACCCCGTCAGGCAGAAAAGGGGAGAATACTTTGACTTCCCCCATCCTCCCACCTTCAGTCTCCCACCCTGACCAAGTCTCACAAAAGCCAGCACTTGAGCCTGGACTGTGTGGTTCACAGGAGTCAGCTCTCTGGGATGCAGAGCAGAAGTGAGAGAGGGGATGGGAAGTGTACATGAGGATATTTGTACAGGTAGAGAGAAGGCTGAGAAACAGCATTTCTAATGGACTAAAATATTTACCAAACCGCCCTATGAAATATACTATTTTGTGTCTTTCATAACTAGATTGATAAAATCTTGTCTTGCTTTGATCGCGGAAGTATGAAGAAGATAAAGTTAGAGGGTTATTTTCAACTTGCAGATTTTAGTGTATCATAAAAATATTTCAGTTGTGTTTAAATGCACTTTCCTGCAGTGGTTTTCACATGAAATATTCACATAATGGATTGACAGAGTCCAGAGAGTGTTACCAAAAATATCTGTAGTACTTACAGATTTAAAATTCAAGCTTTTGCCTCAGAAGCGGCTTCAAAATTAATTTTATGCATATAACAGTTTTTTCAACCTATAACATGCTTTCTGTAGAGGAAATGGCTTATAAAATTTAATATTCAACAATAATGTCTTTTGTGGAAGAGTTATAGTTATCTCTAAAACATGTTCTACATCTCTTCAGTGTTACAACATATTTCTCTTATTGATATTGAACTTGGTAAAATATATTCCCAACACAGATGTTCTCTCTTTTATACAAAGTCCAGACTTAAATATTAATGAACCCACAATGCTTAGAAACCAAAATCTTCTTATTGTTTTCACAGTTGCTTTGTTTTTACTCCCAATCTTGCACCATGTTTAGGGAAGAGCACAATTAATTTTAATAGTCTTTTTAGAGAAAAAAGCAAGAAAATATCACTCAGGAAGCATATCACCTTTGCTTCTTGACATGACTTGAATTAAACATATCTGAGAGCTCACATTTCTATTTAAAAATTGAATATATTTTTCATTGCAGACGTTTGGAACAGAACTCAATCAAGGTCATCCCTCCTGGAGCTTTCTCACCATATAAAAAGCTTAGAAGAATGTGAGTGAATAATATTCTGAAATCAATGAAATTTAAAAAAATTATAAAGGTCATGAACATGCAAAGACATCCATTTAAGTATGAATATTTAAGTGTTTGACAGCTTAAATATTAAGTGATGTGACTATCTGGTTGCTAGTTCTATAATAGTATAATGTTAAAAGCTAAAATATTAATTTATTAAGTTCTCTGTAATTTAGCATACTAATTCACACTAGTGTGAACATATATGGTCAATATATTATGCAGTCAAATTCTTAACTGTTCTGTTTTCAAAAATAAGACATGCTGTCTTTAATAATAATTTAGAAAAAGACAATAATTGATTTACAAGTGTGATTTTTTAAAAGTTTAAGATGCTTCAGATGTTGCAAATATTATACACATATTGATAGGTGCAAAACTGACATGTAAAAGCAATAAATAGCTTTCTCCTGCAGTAAATCTCACTGACATTCTATTTAATTTAATCTAACCCTATTTTTAATCTTAGCGACCTGAGCAATAATCAGATCTCTGAGCTAGCACCAGATGCTTTCCAAGGACTACGCTCTTTGAATTCACTGTAAGTACTGACCACATAACTGAAGGAAAGTAAAATGCATAAGGAATAATGGCTCTATGTTTTAAATTTGGATTTAAAGAATATGTTCCTTTATGTGCTTTGCTATGCATTATTAACAGTATTAATTTTTATAAATCATTAGTGAATTTTGTCATTTTTATGGGGAACTGCTACCTGTCACTAAAATTGGCAATTTTTAGGGGTTTATATTTTGGAATTCGATAGTTTTACTGTTTAGAAATCGAGTATGAGCCCCCTTTTTGACAGTGTTTTCTTACAGAAGTAAAGGGAAAATGTTTACTTCGGAGGCTCCAATCAGTACTGCATTTATAATCCCGTCCTTAAACCCATAGTCACTGTCACTAGGGACAATTACAGTCCCATTTAGAGTGATCCTAGGTAAAGTTGTGCAGAGAACAGTGAAAGATGACCGGTGAAAGGGCCCCCCTCCAACCTTCTACTTCATCACCTTAATGACTTCTCTGAAAGAACCAGCTTTAATCTCTCAAAGAACAAATAGAAGAAAAGTATGGCAGCTTTTCAATGTCAAAAGGACTTCCAGGGAGATAACCGTATAAATTAAAGTGAATTTATAGAGACTGTTATTCCTTCAAATTTGTATAAAATCTTCAGAAGTCCTCTAAGTAGAGTATGTATTATTTCAAATTTTAATTTTAAAGTTTAAAAATGAAATCTGGTTTCTTTGTTTGAGGTGATGCTTAGAAAAGAGTTCTTACTGATGTAAATTACTGCAGGGCTGTTAGGAACTTCAGAAGTCAATGGTAGCCAGTGAGAATTTCAGGATATACATGTGTGATACTTAGATAAACACCTGGGGTTTGCAGAATACTTTACACTCATACCAAGGGGAGGAGATGTACCAGCTTATCTGGGTTGTAAAGAGCCTCTTGATGAAAGTGAAAGAGAAGAGTGAAAAAGTTGGCTTAAAGCTCACCATTCTGAAAACTAAAATCATGGCATCCAGTCCCATCACTTCATGGCAAATAGATGGGGAAACAGTGAGAGACTTTATTTTTTTTTTTGGTTCCAAAATCACTGCAGATGGTGACTGCAGCCATGAAATTAAAATATGTTTGCTCCTTGGAAGGAAAGTTATGACCAACCTAGACAGCATATTAAAAAGCAGAGACATTACTTTGCTAACAAAGGTCCATCTAGTCAAGGCTATGGTTTTTCCAGTAGTCATGTATGGATGTGAAGAGTTGGACCATAAAGAAATCTGAGCGCCGAAGAATTGTTTCTTTTGAGCTATGGTGTTGGAGAAGACTCTTGAGAGTCCCTTGGACTGCAAGGAGATCCCACCAGTCCATCCTAAAGAAGATCCATCCTGAGTGTTCATTGGAAGGACTGATGTTGAAGCTGAAATTCCAGTACTTTGGCCACCTAATGCGAAGAACTGACTCATTTGAAAAGACTCTGATGCTGGGAAAGATTGAAGGAGGGAGGAGAAGGGGACAACAGAGGATGAGGTGTTTGGATGGCTTCACTGATTCAATGAACACGAATTTGAGTAAACTCTGGGAGTTGGTGATGTACAGGGAGGCCTGGCGTGCTGCAGTCCATGGGGCCGCAAAGAGGTGGACATGACTGAGCAACTGAACTGAACTGAACTGATGCTGGTCTGCTCAGAAAACTGCAATTTTCTTTGGACCAGAAAAAAAAAGGAAAACTATCACTTCACCTGCAGTGTCTGCCTAGGTTCATTTTTGTTTGCTTGTTTGGTTTTTAGTATGTGAAGTCTAAAACCAGGGAAACAACTGCTGGCAGAAAATGTAAAGCGCAATCGTGCACCCTTTTGGTTGACTCTTTGACACCATACCTTTTATTTATCTCAGTTATACCAGTGACTGGCACATGGGCAAATGGTGAACATTGAACAAGTTATCCACTCTTGTATTCTAGCCTAGAGAATCCTATGGACAGGAGCCTGGCAAGTTACAGCCCATAGGGTCCCACAGAGTCAGACACAACTGAGGCAACTTAGCATGCACGCACACATGAACAAGTAACAGTTGGATTCGGTTTAATTGGGCACCAAGCTTAGAACCTGCAAAATTCCTGGCACACAGTGAATGTATAGTATTTATTGCTGAATGCATTACTTGAATGATATTCTATTGAATACCCAAATTGGTGCCAACTTGATCTGATCATTTGTTCCCTAAAGCCCTCATTCTCTTATTCTTGACCTAAAGATGTATCTTAGTACTGCTTTACCCTTTCTTAATGCCTTTACTCCTTGAGTCTGACAATATAGAATTCTCTTTTGTGCCTGTGTTTTTAAAATTGTTTCTTCCCTTACTTACATTAAAAAAAAATCTATATTCTACATAAATGACATTTTATGTCAAACCATATAACTATACCACTGGAATCTACACAAATGGTATGTCTACTTGTACAGTATAGTACCCAGATTTATTTCCTTAAGAATTTTCTTCATATTTTATAATTTATCCCACCTCTCACTGACATCTTAAAAGGGAACAGCTTTTTCCTCACTCTGATTCATCTCTGTTGCATTGTCATTTCCCCTCTTTTCTGAACAGAAGTCAGGTACAGGTGCCAAACATATTTTGATTCTCATTTTAGCTTTTTCCTTTACATTTTATGATATCCAATTATTTCTTTTCCAAACCAATGTTTCTGACTTTTAAAGTAGATATGCCCATTGTAGAGAATATTTTAAAATAGATAGATAGATAGATGCAAATTCAAATGACCTCTGGATGGCAAATCACCTGCAATCTCAAGATCGTCCACTTTTTTCTATGTATATATGAGTATATTTTTCTAAGTGAAATTATACTGTAATATATTCTTCTGTATTAGGCTGTTTTAAACTGAATATCATATCATAAGGGTTTCCCAGGTGGTACTAGTGGTACAGTACCTGCCTGCCAATGCAGGGGACAAAGATGCGGCTTCAATCTCTAGGTCAGGAAGATCCCCTGAAGTAAGAAATGGCAACCCACTCCAGTATTCTTGCCTGGAAAATTCCATGGAAGAGAAACGTGATGGGCCACAGTCCATGGGGCCACAATGAGTTAGAGGTGATTGAGCACAGAGCATTCACATAATATCATAAATATTTTCATGGAAACAAATATTTCTTCAAACCTGATTTTTATCAATGTGAAATATATATTTAGCCAAGCCCCTTCTTTAGAATCTGGAAATATTTTATTTGTATTTCATTTTTCACCATTATAAATTAGGCCACAATTAATATTTAGCATATAAAAATATTGTATTTGTCTGATATTTTTTTCCTTAAACTCCTGAGAGAAACTACTTACTTAAAATTTATATACACATTTTTATAACTCTTGATTGTTATTATTGTTCAGTTGCCAAGTCATGTCCCACTGTTCACGACCCCACGGACTGCTTAGAGAAGAGCTACAACACATTTGTCCCCTTAAAAATATAATTTCTGTCTTTTCCTTCACATTATTATGGTGCCTCCCCTCCTTTATGAGGCTGAGAATAGAAGGCCATCATTGCAGACCTGTTGTCAGTAGCCAGCATGATGAGTCAGTCATTTTCATTTCCTTGCTGTTGAAAAACTCTCAATCCACCATTTCTGTGAATAAGATAATTTCCTTACTTTACTCCTGTGCTAATTTTCACTTCATTTTCCTCTTCAAACAATATTTGTTCATCAGTCCAATGTTAGAACATCACTGTGTGCCAAAGCCCAGGCACTGGGTGTGTTACAGTGATTGTCATGGTCCCTGCACTTTGTGGTTACACTTAGTGGCTAATCAGAGGTGGGGGCGGGGGGAGGACACGAGGATACATCCCTATTCATATTTCTTTGGGGAACATACATTTAAAAAATTATGTATAAATATTAATGATCACTCTTTGCAGATTTTACATTTCTGATGTATGTACATTATATATTTAAAACAAATATTTTACACTTATATGGATTCCTTTCACTCTTAACTATTATGATAATTCTAAATTTTACCCCTTTGAAGAACAATGGATTCCAGGTTAGTGTTCTTCTTTGTTACATACTGTATGCTTTCCTATATGAGCTCTGTGTATTTGTGTATAAAAACATGACAAATTAACTGTGGACATTTCTATGAAAGGACAGTAAAATTATAAATTGTGTTAATTTTTCTTACTTTGTTGTTTATCTATGGTTTCAAACTTTTTACCATGAACACACATCTAACCTATAATCAAGGGAGAAACATTTCCAAATTGAAGTTTGTTTACTCTGCTATGTCTTTATGATATATGGAGGTTACTAACCTCCTTTATGCCTGAACACATTTCTTTGGATAAATTTGTTTTGCTGGTTGGTCTCTAATTTTTTGTTTGTTTGTTTAAATCATGTGTTTTCCAGTGTCCTCTATGGAAATAAAATCACAGAACTCCCAAAAAGTTTGTTTGAAGGACTGTTTTCCTTACAGCTACTGTAAGTATTTGATTGGTTTTCATCTATTGAACCTAAATATTATATTTTACGCAGTGTACCATCTCGTATTTTCATGGAGGCGTCAGAAAAATTTGACCCAAAATGACACAGTTTAATGAAATGGAAAAGATTAGTGAAGCTAACATTGATGATGGTCATTTATTTGAAGTCACAATATTTTGAAACTGTCCCCAAACCTTTCTTTCCACAGTGTCATAAATGTGAGCGTCCTGGCTGTTCTATCATTTAAAGTTTATGCAATCTTTGCCTTTTATGAAATTTATCTGTTTTGATTTAACAGTACTTGGAAAGCAGAAAGACACGGTGATATGTTTATTCACTTTTGTCCAAAAAAATCTCTACCAGTGACAATACAAGAATAACATCCCCCAAAACAAAAATGGTCTCTAGTAGTCTAGGACGGAGTGTTAATAATATAATATGCTTCTGCATAATAATAAACAGTTAAAAATGTGAATAATAGTATATAATGATAATTTATATCATTATATGAATGACAATTTGTTTCGTGTGTGTGTGAGTATGAATCAGGCTGCGATATATAATATGCTTCTGCATGATAATAGTTAAAAATGTGAAGAATAGGATATAATGATAACCACACATTTATCAAGTAAAGAAAAAGGTCCACATTTGGGAAGTTTGTGGGATTAGGAATACATTTTTACCAAGTAAATGGTACAAACCTAAAACCAACAAATGCATACACTCAAAAGAGAAAATAGCATTCTAAACTTAAGCATTCTAAACTTAATCTTTAGTGAGAGAATCATCTGTCAATTTCCTGAATTTTAATATTTAAAGACCACTCTGCTTAGAGAATAGCTGCAACTCATTTGTCTCAAAAGAAGTATTCATGATACAAATTTATAAGAATAAGAATTGACTCCAGATGTCATAATGAATGCTCATATGAAAATGAGATTTTAAAAAATATATATGTTAATACTAAGATTGTTAGTGTTGGATCATCAAAATCTATTCAAATCCCCAAACATTTATAGAATTTCTCTTTTGGGGCACACACTGACCTAGCTGCTATGGAGGAAAAGATGAGTACGCTACAGTTTCTGCTGTCAGCTAGCTCACAGCCAGTTTACTTTAAAATGCTTAAGTTTAGAATGCTATTTTCTCTTTTGAGTGTATGCATTTGTTGATGTTAGGTTTGTACCATTTACTTGGTAAAAATGTATTCCTAATCCCACAAACTTCCCAAATGTGGACCTTTTTCTTTACTTGATAAATGTGTGGTTATCATTATATCCTATTCTTCACATTTTGAACTATTATCATGCAGAAGCAATATTATATATTGCAGCCCAATTCATACTCACACACACACATGAAACAAATTGTTAACAAAGCAATATTTAACCTTACTATATATAGTGCTGTCAATTCTGTTCCATTCTCTCTCTTCTTAATGCTGTATCACCCAATAAATTAATTTCCAGCAAATACTGACTTTTGTGACCTAGTGGTTATATTTGGGCATCAAACTATTTTACAGCCCCTGCGAGGAAGTTAGGTATAGCTGTGTGCCACAGCCAAATGTTCTCTATTTTTTATGTGCTTCTCTCTTAGTTCTTCTAGCATTGTTCTCTTTGCCATTTACTTCTAATCTCTTTTGCTACCACTGCCCTCTGTGGTATCGACACTTAAAGTTACACGTTTTTTTCTTTTCCTCCCATACTTATTGGTAGTTGATGTAGTAAATGGGTTAATAAACCCTTGGAATCTCTATGTAGATAAATCTCACTCAAAAAACCAGCTTTCTCACTGTGCCTTAAATTATATCCCTAGACTCAGCCTGCCAGGGCTAACAAGGCACAATTGACTCTGTAAGGTTAGCTGAGAATTTGATTCAGTTAAGCTTCTTAGATCTGTTGAACAGATGAGATATTTGGGAAAAGTAGATAAATGGAAGGAACAAAAGAAAGTAGTGTTCAGTATTTCTCCCCCAATTTCTGGACCACCTGAAAGTAAAGTAAGTACAAAATTCTCAGAGAAGCACTTTCTTTAGTTGTCTTCCAGACTCCCTACTTTGTCTCTGTCTTTAGCATTCTGCTGCCTGACTCCTCTTTTAGTTAGCTATATGCCATCTGTCATGGCCCTGAGTGAGGAGGCATGGGATTAATCAGTCAATACCTCAAATCAGCTCTATAAGCTCTTAGGAAGGGATTCTGTAGACCACAGAGAAGGCCAAAACTGCAATATCTAAAAGAAGATTAAAAAACAAAACAAAAACTCTGATCCCTGGTTCAGGAACTAAGATACTACATGCCACATGGTGTGGACAAAAAAAGAAAGAAAACACACCCGAATAGTATGTCCATAAAAAAAAAAGAAAAAGAAAAGTGAAAGTGTTAATCACTCAGTTGTGTCTGACTTTCTGTGACTCCATGGACTGTAGCCCATCAGGCTCTTATGTCCGTGGAATTTTCCAGGCAAGAATACTAGAGTGGGTTGCCATTCCCTTCTCTAGGGGATCTTCCCAACCCAGGGATCAAACCCAGGGATCAAACCCATGTCTCCTGCATTGAGGCAGATTCTTAACCATCTGAGCTACCATGGAAAAAGCAAAGGTGAGTTTAAAAAAAAAAAAGTGCAGCAAGGTGAACTACTACGAGGAAGTCCTGACTTTGCATAGGCAGAGAGTTGAGATCTTAAAAAAGCAAGTAAAACTGAAATACCCTGTGTTAATCACAGAGGGTCTGTTGGGCAAACTGGAAAACAGTATTCAGTGTGTTAGAAAGGAAGGCATCACACCCAAACCATATAGCACATATTTTTGAACTACCAAGTATTTGTTAAAATCCTAAGTATCAAAGCTCCGAACTAAATGGTGAGAGAGAAGAAGAAATATCAAAAAATTTTCTGCTCCCAGAAGGCTAAACTCTCTGCAGGCGAACATGTGGGCCTATATGAAATAGTTGACAAAACTAGGTAACACTGACTAACTTGCTCTGGAAAGTAGAGGAAGGAACATGTTAATTGGGTGGAAGTTGTATTCTGGAAAGTTCTTGCTCTGGAGAAAGTGAGCCTCCTCTGAGGTCTTGATAGGCCAAATGGTTGAGGCAGATGGAGAGCAGGACCCGTGTACTCCCATAGGTGAAGCAAGCATGAATAAAAGCATAGACAAGGTGACATGTAATCTGTAAGGATGACGTTTGCGCAGGATCTGTAAACCATGACTCCACATAATACTAATATTGGATATCAGTAAGATATATGAGAAAATGGAGAAGGAAATGGCAACCTACTCCAGTATTCTTGCCTAGAGAATCCTATGGACAGAGGAGTCTGGTGGGCTGCTGTTCATAGGGTCTCACGGAGTCAGACACGACTGAAGCGACTTAGCATGCATGCATGCATTGGAGAAGGTAATGGCAACCCACTCCAGTATTCTTGCCTGGAGAATCTCGGGGACAGGGGAGCCTGGTGGGCTGCCGTCTATGGGGTCGCACAGAGTCAGACACAACTGAAGTGACTTAGCAGCAGCATATGAGAAAAAAAAAGTTTGTGAAATACTGTGCTGCTGCTGCTAAGTCGCTTCAGTCGTGTCCGACTCTGTGCGACTCCATAGACGGCAGCCTACCAGGCTCCCCCGTCCCCGGGATTCTCCAGGCAAGAACACTGGAGTGGGTTGCCATTTCCTTCTCCAATGCATGAAAGTGAAAAGTGAAAGTGAAGTTGCTCAGTTGTGTCTGACTCTTAGCGACCCCATGGACTGAAGCCCACCAGGCTCCTCCGTCCATGGGATTTTCCAGGCAAGAGTACTGGAGTGGGGTGCCATTGCCTTCTCCAAGATACTGTGCTAAACAAAGTGAATTGGATATCTATACTGCAGAATAGAGCTTCCCTTTGGCTCAATGGGTAAAGAATTCGTCTGCAGTGCAGGAGACATAGGAGATGTGAGTTTGATCCCTGGGTCAGGAAGATCCCTGGAGGAGGAAATGGCAACTCACTCCAGTATTCTTTCCTGGAGAATCCCATGGACAGAGGAGCCTGGCGGGCTACAGTCCATGGGGTCACAAAGAGTCGGACATGACTGAGCAACTGAGCACAAACATATACTGCAGAATAAGGGCTTTTTCTGTGGTAATGTCACTCTCCAAGAGGGCTGTAAAGTAGTCATTTGAAAACAAATATTTATTGAGCACCTTTTATGTGTTAGACATGTGGGAAACATCAGAAAACAAAACAGACTAATATTCCTGCTGTCTGGACCCTATACCCTAGGGGGAGAGTTCATGCAAATGGCAGTCAGCAAGAACATAATAAATAAGCAAATCACACATACCTGCATGCCTGCTAAGTCACTTCAATCATGTCCAGCTCTTTGCGACCCCATGGACTGTAGCCCACCAGGCTCTTCTGTCCATAGGATTCTCCAAGCAAGAATACTAGAGTGGGTAGCTGTTCCCTTTTCAGGGGATCTTCCTGACCCAGAAACTGAACCCGTGTCTCTTACGTCTCCTACGTTGCCAGGTGGGTTCTTGACCACTGGCACCACCTAGGAAGCCCTAAATCACAACTCCTTTACTTTGATCTACTTTTTCTATTTTCTTAAATACATATTTCCTCCTGTTAAATCGCACATAATAGGGAGACATAGATTTAAGAAAACCAAAAAAGTAGATCAAAGTAAAGGAGTTAAGACATAGTATTGGAGAGAATGGCCAGAGATGGCTGAATGGAAGAGGTGAGATTTCAGCGAACTCAACGAAGCAACATGGTGAACCAGGCAAACATCTGAGAGAAGAGCCTTCCAGAGAAGAGAGTCTGGCAAGGAGATCTATGTGGCTGGAGCTGAAACAGCCATGAAATAGCATTCAGAAAGGTTTCCCAGGTGGCTCAATGGTAAACAATCCACCTGCCAATGCAAGAGACATGGGTTCAATCACTGAGTTGGGAGGATCCCCTGGAGAAGGAAATGGCAGCCCACTCCAGTATCTTGCCTGGGAAACCCTATGAACAGAGGAGCCTGGCAGGCTATAGTCCATGGGATCGCAAAGGGTTGGACATGACTTAGTGACTAAACAGCGAGAGTTTGGAAAAGGGAATCAAAGATCCCATTGGGAATTTTGGGCTATTGTCAGGTCTTGCGTTATTCAGAGCAAATTGGGAGTTACTGCACGGTTTTGGAGAGGAGTGACATGATCTGATCTATGTTTAGAAGTCTCACTCCAGCTACTGTTCTGACAATGGATTGGACTTCTTTTTCTTAGAGCAGCTCCAAGGACTAATGTTTATGAGAACTTTATGGAGCCTTTGACTGCAAAGGCTGGTTCTCACCCACCTTTATCTATTGCTGTACTTCTGCACCTTCCAGAGAATATCTTTGATAATTTTTTTGTTGGATAAATGTGTAAGTACCACTAGATTTAGGCAATCCAATCATTAGATATGACCCTGCTTTATCTGCCATGACCCCAAATCTTCAGGCTGTGATAGTGATACCTCAATAATGACAGATCTTAGTGTCAAGGTTAAAAGAAATGAATTTCTTGATTGGGTTTTCTCAAGAACAAGAGACTTGAAGGTGGGTTAATGAGGTACTACACTTTAATTAATTCTATGACTATTTGATCAAACAGATTACTGAATGCCAACAAGATAAACTGCCTCCGGGTAGATGCTTTTCAGGACCTGCACAATCTGAACCTTCTCTCCTTATATGACAACAAGCTTCAGACCATCGCCAAGGGGACCTTTTCACCTCTCCGGGCCATTCAAACCATGTATGTATATAGAATCAGGATCAAATTTGATGACCGTTGTTTTCATTCTGGATTTGAGAGTTGAGTTCATTGCAAGTCATGTGTAAAAGTGTTCTGTATGTGTTTCTGAAAGGCATTTGGCCCAGAACCCCTTTATTTGTGACTGCCATCTCAAGTGGCTGGCGGATTATCTCCATACCAACCCAATCGAAACCAGTGGTGCCCGCTGCACCAGTCCCCGGCGACTGGCAAACAAAAGAATTGGACAGATCAAAAGCAAGAAATTCCGTTGTTCAGGTAATTTCTTACTTTGTATGACATTTCCCCTGTGTTACTGAAAACAATAGTTAATGAGATGTAGAGACAGCTGACCTTCTACTGAATTGCCAAACATTACGGAATTGTATTTCTTTTTCTTCTGCCCATGAAGAAAAATATAAAGAGAACTGTAGACACCAATCACATAGAATCCCTACATGTAACCTTTTTAACACACTATCCAGCAGAAGAAACAAGGGATAAAAGATGCCTGGATACTTCAGGCTGTAATCCCAGGGTTTGAATTTAACAGTGGCCTTCTAGCTAACTCAGTGCCTGTTAAACCTCATGTTTGTTGTGTTGTTTTCCATTGAGCAATGGTGAAGTAGTTAATTGTCTTTCTCTTTCTCTGAGAAAGTGAACTGAGACTTAGTTACTTGATTTGCTTAGGTTCAGAAGTAGGGGGAGAAGAACACTCTGGATTCCTTGCTTCTCACAGGAAAGCAAATGTTTTGTTTCTAGCTTTACGTTCTCACATTTTGACCAGGACTGTGAGGATATATATTTTTTTTTCTAAAAGGCCATCTTTTAACACTTTGGGAATATTACATTTACTTATGAAAAGTGAAATATAGGTGCATTGTGTTAATATTAAAGAGAAAACAGTTCATTGAAATTTACTATTTGCTTTGGTATAATCCTTTCTATTTTCTCAAAATAAAATGCATTGTTTATGTTTTGGGTAGTACACTACCTGTTACAGGCGTTATTTCACATTCGGCAGTTAATTCATACTAAAAAGCTAATATCAAAATAAAGCCGTTTATTGTCCATGATTCTAGATGCATTTCCTACTCATGGTTATACTTCAGCCACTGCTGTGAATATACATTTTTTTCACTTAATTATCTATGGTAACTTTAGTCCATTCTTAATCTAATATAACTCATATCTCTGCTTGCTGACATTCAGGTGCATCTTCTATTTTTTTTCTCTTTTTTTTATTTAGCTAAAGAACAGTATTTCATTCCAGGTAGGTTTTGCTCGGTAGTAGGACTAACTGCAGACACCTTTTTCTCACTTATAAAACCTAGCTTCTAAAACTTTGATATGCATGCTTTCAAAAGTCCAGTGGATACTCTGTAGCTAGATTCTGCATAGATCACTAGTAACTGTTTCCTGAAAACCTGACCTTTGCATGCAGCTTCTGATGTTAAACATATATATTATTAAACTCCCACTTTTTTTTTTCTCTCTCTCACACTTTGGCACATTATCTGAAATTTCTCACAGTAGCTAAAATGTTTGAACCTATGGCTTTCTACTTAAATCATTTTCTCTCCTTATGTTGTATATCTGACCTTTCAACCTGTTTTTAAAATATAGCTTCTTGAGCTGGTTTTAAAGACAGACCTTTCTGTTGTCAAAGAACTAGTTCTACATGCAGTCACAAACACACAAAACTGTGTTTTCAGTCATGAGATTTACTCTTTTATAGAGATTTTTCTATACTAAAAAGGTATCCCTTACTTTTTGCTTTATTTGGTTTGCTGTTGCTTCACTTTTTATACCAAAGCATCAGCTTCCTACTGGTTTATGTGCAGCTGTACTTTGTTTGTGATCTTAAATTCTTGAATCTTTGGACTTATAGTATAACAACTCCATGAAAGCAGGATTGACATCCATCCTGAAAGTATCATGAGCACCCAGTGCCTTGAATAACTTAGTTGAATGGAGTATTTCTTAGAAAAATAATTGAAATATTTTACCACTGCAATCTTAACACTGTCAAAGCTGATGATTCTAGAACTAGCTCTTTGAAGTATGTTTCTTTACTTATTTCTTCCTTGCCTGCCAATTGTGTAAGATGCCTCTTGACTTGTTTGTTTTAAACTATTATTTAAAAATACATGTTAGTAACTCATTGGCTATATTTGTAATCTCCTGGGTATATTCTAGACTATAAAATATTTTAATAATTATAAATATATTTCTAAGTTGTTAGTATTAAAAAAACACCTTTTCTCTTAAGATTTCTAAGTTTGGTCTCTATTTTAAAGAGATATGCCTTGCTTGCCATCATTGAATTATAATATGAATAATTTTATGCATTTAACCAATTTTGTTTTATAACATAGTTTGACTTGAATGATCAGTAATATTTTGTATATTACACTGGCTCCAGAAGAAGTAACATGTTGAAAAGAACAATTGGCCTTCATTGGCAATCTTTTAAATTTATTATTTTTACCCAATTATTAAATAGAAAGTCATCTGATAACTATTACCCAGAAAAGGTTATATTGAAAACCAGAACCCCCCATAGGATAAAACATTGATATTACTTAAATGTCCAAATTAGAGAAGTTAATATTATCAAAATATTCAATCTATTACATTTCAATATGCTTTTTCAATAATTAGAAATTAGTATTTCAAATTCACCAAGTAAAGAACAAAATCAGGTTGTTTTCAAAATTTTGTTAATAAGATTCAGTTTAGTTCAGTCGCTCAGTCATGTCCAATTCTTTGTGACCCCATGGACTTAAGCACGCCAGGCTTCCCTGTGCATCAGGACCTCCTGGAGCTTACTCAAACTCATGTCCATCGAGTCAGTGATGCCACCCATCAAGTCAGTGATGCATCGAGTCGGTGATGCTGTTAACAAGATTAACAGCAGCCAAAATAGGTTTTGCAAGAAAAAAAAAAAGAAAAAAGAAAACCTCTATATCAGATATTGTGGCTTAATGGTCAATTTCTGATTATTCAGTTTACATGATTTAAAAGCATAATTCTAGAAGTCGGGACTCAGAAGAGTTCTTTGAGCCTCTGTTCCCTCTCCACACACCCCCAACCCCAATATTAATTAAAATCTAAGCTTATTGAGAGAGTAGTCATAAAATAAGTATTATTGTCATTGCATTGAATACAGATTATTTTCAATGTAAAATACCTCATGTATCTGTCATTTACACTTTATTCCCTGCATTTTCTTTATTTCATTTTTAAAATGAAAGCTTAAACCACAATACAACAGATCCTCATGTCATATCGTAAATGTCATGACATTAATTGCCAAATGTAGTGAAACTATTATATTCAACTTTGCGAACTTCTTCCGAGATCCTGATTCCATTTAATTCCATAATGTTATTTATGAGTTGGAAACGTCATTAAAAAGCATGTAAGCCGCAAAACCTAAGGTTTCGTCCAAATTTTCCAGTGGGAGTCCTTGATGATCGATCTCATGATTTGCATTTTATTTTATTTTACGTGTCTGTTTGCCTACCACCATTCTGGATGGCATCTAGATAGTACAGTGATTACTCAGAACAACATTTATTTTGTGAAGAGTTCATCTTTTAAAGGACTTGACAAGTACTTAATTTGTGCTATGCATCTTGTATGCCATTGCTTTTCCTGTAAGACCCCTGTGCTTCACAAAATGATTATGAAAGTTTACAAAGCATGACGGTTCCTGTCAAACCAGGCCATTCTCCAATAATTGCCACAGTCAGGGAGGAAGGACGAGACCTTAGTGAGTTATATATATATACTATGTGAATCTTACTTGGGTTTGCTCTGTCTTTCTTTCCTTCTGGGTGATCTTTACTTTTTCAGGAATTCACCATTTGGGCTGTAAGTAAAAGTGTCTGATCTGAAACATAATATCCTCCCTTTTCAATCCTGATGTATCTTCTTTTAGTCTCACTCTTTTGCGCCTTCTTATTTGTTTTTATTTTTTCAAGAAGACACCACAGATCTGTTGGGCCTCTCTGTTGTCCTTGTAGCGCACCTTCAACTTCTCCCTGGATGTTGTTCCCGAAAAAGCTGTTGTTTCAATTCTGCAGTTCTGAGGAACGTTGGAGGCACCTTTCAGTATAGCCCCTTCTTTGTGTTTCCAGGAACTCTTCGGTAGTAATACTCTTACTATGGTCATAAACATTCTTGCGGGAAGAATGCATGTCATGTAAACAGTATTACGTTTCCAGAACGTCTGTAGCTTCTCTCCTGCTTCCCTTCATCTTTCCTCTTGGTCTTACCCTTGGCCTAGTGGATGGTGTAGTGGTTATGTAGCGAGATTTTCTGTTGTGCTTGATCTAACCATGTGGTTGCCAGGTATGAGTAAAACATGGTTCCGTCAAGCACCATGGAACGTCACGCAGCTTTCTACAGCATGACAAGCTGCTGAGGCTTAAATCAGGATTTACTTGTCTCTTTTTATAAAATCAAAATGAACAAAAGAGGGCTTTTTAAGCATTTCTGAAGATTATGTGAGAGGGAGAGAATAATAAAAGACCATAGAAAATTAAAAAACCTGAGTCCATCTATTTGCCTTGAAAGCCCTGATTGAAAATGATATATAGGCATATGTTTATTACTGGATACATTTTCAATTCTTGACTCAGAGAAAAAAATAAACTTTTTCATGATTAGTAGCCATTGTGTGATTAGCTGTCAAATAGGCTAGAATGGCTCACAACTGGATCAGCAGAAAGTACAGCTGTGAAAAGCTCAACTCTGTTAATGTTTTCCTGTCCTGTGAATCCGGTTACTCTTTTTTCCAGCAAATTCCAAGCCCTTGTTTTAACCCTTTCCTGACATCCATTGACCAAAATTCCCCAAGTTGTCTCCCTGCTGCATAATCTGTAGTTACCTTACTTTTTTCTTCCTACAAATTAACAAATATTCTAACTTTCAGACTCAGTATCTTCTTTTTTGGCTTTAATCCTCAATAGGTACAGAAGATTATCGATCAAAATTAAGTGGGGACTGCTTTGCCGATTTGGCTTGCCCTGAAAAGTGCCGCTGCGAAGGGACCACAGTAGACTGCTCCAATCAAAAACTCACCAAAATCCCAGATCACATTCCCCAGTACACTGCAGAGCTGTAAGTTCATCTCCCAGAAAAATCCAGTTTCAGAAAGAGGGAATGAGAGCATCAAAACACTGGGATTCTTTTCTTGCCCTTTTATCTCAATAATTATGTTAATTTTAATTGACACACATTGGCATAACTCTTTTTTGTACAAGTGTAAATATTAGAGGCTCTCTTCCTTCCTCTTTCTGGGCAAGGTACAACTACAGAAAATAACTCTCAAAAATTCAGTTAGCACTTGATAATGCTAACAACAATGCATCCATTTGATACTTATTACTTGGGGGCTTCCCAAGCTGGTAAAGAATCTGCCTGCAGTGCAGGAGACCTGGGTTTAATACCTGGGTTGGGAAGATCCCCTGGAGAAGGGAAAGATTACCCACTCCAGGATTCTGGCCTGGAGAATTCCATGGACTGTATAGTCCATGGGGTGGCAAAGAGTCGGACACAACTTAGCTACTTTCACTTTCTTGGGTATGAGTTATATGCATACCCTGGTGACTCAGGTGGAAAAGAATCTGCCTGCAATGCAGGAGACCCAGGTTCAATCCCTAGGTCGGGAAGATCCCCTGGAGAAGACAATCCTAGAGAGAGAAGACTCTGTCGAGTATTCTTGCCTGGAAAATCCCAGGGACAGAGAAGCCTGGCAGTCTACAGTCCATGGGGTCACAAAGAGTCAGACACAGCTGAGCGACTAACACTTTCACTGTGTCCAAACCCATTTCTAAGCATTTAATTGATTTTTAATGTATTTAGTCTTTTCAGCAACCAAATGAAATAGTTTGGAGTCAACAGTTTGAATCTCTGTTCATTGTGAATTCAATCAGAGTCCTTTTTTATCAGCTATACTATTATAATTCACTGACTCATAAGTGGAAGGATTCAGTGATTATCAAGTATAAAACACAAAGGATAGTTTTCTTTTTCTGAACAGTGGATAACATAGCAGGAAAAACTGAAAATGATAAAGTGTGAGCAGATCTATATTTATAATACTAACATAGGGCTTAGCACATACAAGGTTCTAAAATATATTTGTTGAATTATTTATAGATTCTGTGTCCATCTGTGTTGGCCTTTACTGACTTATTTATAAAAGTATGACACTTAATGTTAGGGTTTCTAAAAAAAAAAAAAACTAATGAAACCTCATCACTTTTAGAACATCTTAGTAATGTTTATGTCTAGCACCATCTGGTATTTGTCATTAACTGCTTTGCAAAGTTGGTTGTCTTTTTGTGCCTGTATAATTCTTCCATGTTCAACTAGATTATAACCCCTTGATGACAGAGATTGTTTTGTAGTTTATCTCTCACAGTACCTATGCTGATGCCTGTTACTTAATGAATTTTAATCAGTTTACATATTTAAAAATTATACAGTGCTTTCAAAAAGATGACAGAAGCTAATTACCTAGTGTCTATAAGGATGTTTTTTAAAAAATTTCTGTTAGTACATGAAGCTATTTCATAGGTCCAGAACTTTAGAAATGTGTGGAGACCATGCAATAAAATCTCCAAACTGTGTTTACTGTCATGTACGGAGCTATATTTATGTTCAGTAACTCTGCAAATAATTCAAATTGTATCTTTCAGCATAATACTTAAAATAAGTTTACCTGTCACTCATGAATTTAGAAACTAGTAACTAGTTTATCTTTCAGCAAAGGTCGTGTTTGCTGAGAATGATGGCATTGATGGTAACTAATGATGGTAACTAATTAAGAAATTACGATTTTTAAAAATTAGTCCTGGGAAGAAAATATTTGCAAAATATATATCTGTAAGGAACTCATATCCAGAATACAGAAAGAGCTCTTGAAACCCAGTGATTAAACCTGAGACTACTCTGTCAGTCCACTGGTTAAGACATAGAGCTTCCACTGCAGAGGGCATGGGTGAAATCCCCCAGCCGAGGAATTAAGATCCCGCAAGACACGTGTGTGGCTGCTCTTCCCTCTCTCCACTGTGCTCAAAAAAGTACCTTACCAGATTAAAAAGTGATCAAATTATTTGTACGGACATTTCTCCAGAGAAGATATCTAAATGACCAATAAGCAAATAACAAAGCACTCTGGATCATTAGACATGTGGAAAATACAAATGAAAACCCCAGTGAGGGAGCACTTCACATCCACTGGAGTGGCTTTTAAAAAGTCAGTAACGGGTAAGAGGAATTGGGCCCCCCATACATTGCTGGTGAAAATGTAAAATTGTCCAGCCCTTTTGAAAAACAGTTTGGCTTTTCCTGAGGTAGCTAACATGGTTAAATGGCTTTACCATGTGACACAGTGATTTCACACCTGTGTATATAGCTAAGAGAATTGAAATCATACATCTACACAAAATCTTGTACACCAGTGTTCCTAGCAGGATTATTTATAACCATCCAAGTGGATGCAACTCAGATATCCATCAGCTGATGAATGGATAAACACATGTGGTATATCCACACAATGGAATATAATTCGGCCGTAAAATGGAATGAAGTACCAGTCTATGCTAAACGTGGAATGACCTTATAAAAAGTAAGCAAAGTGAAAGCCAGGCCAAAATTCCACATTTTGTATGGTTCTATTAATAAGAAATATTCAGAATAGGAAGATCTATAGAGACAGAAGATAAATTACTGGTTGCTAAGGATTGAGACAGCGGAGGGCAAGAAGTTCAGAGTGATTGCTGACAGGTAGGGGGTTTCTTTTTTGGGTGATGAATATGTTCTGGAATTAGAAAGCAAAGATGGTTGCACAAGTTTGTGAATATTTTTAAAACCACTGAATTGTATACTTTAAAAGGGTATGGTCTGGAAATTGTATATCAGTAAAGTTGTTGATGAAAACATTTATGGAGCAAGTGACTAGAAAAAATATGGTCTAAAATGCTTTTGGAAGCAGCAGTAAGAGTGGAAAAATAGAGGAAAAAACATTCTACAGATTACTGAATGATGAGTTGGTTTTGAATTTTGATTATTGGTTTTCTTTACTATATGCTGCTTAATATGTTTTATTTTGATCCTTACAATATGGGATAAATTGAAAAATATCTGTCCTTCCCACAAATTTTCTGATACATGTCTTGTATTTTTCTTTTGGATAATCATTAAATAATGTTATAATCCTGTACAAGAAATAAAATTTAATCTCTTCCTGACTTTTGGGAATGAAACTCTTCTGTTTCCGTTTTCCCGAGGCGCCTCAACAATAACGAATTTACAGTGTTGGAAGCTACTGGGATCTTCAAGAAACTTCCTCAGTTACGTAAAATGTAAGTCATATATTAGCCATCTTTAAAATTTTCTATACTGTTGTATTTTCTTATACCTTTGTAGTTTTATTTCGATTTCTTAGGAAATCAGGAAAATTAAAGATTCAAAGAAATGTCCATATGGTGACCACTTGTGATATGAATATAGGGTAAACTCTGAGAGAAACCTAAGTAATTTGCTCTTTTCTGTGTATGTCAGTGATGGCGACCAGGTTTTCTGTAGCAGAACCCTAGCTAGTGTCTTTAACGCTGACAGCTGGTCTGTTACATGGTCACAGCAGGAGTCCTCCAGTCTGAGTGCATTAGAGATGAGTTCAGTAATGTGTTGTAACTTCCTTTACCATTCCCCAAACCGTGCTGTTATTTCTCTTTCAGCACATTCATGCCGACTGTTTGACTTTTTGCTTCATTAAACTTTCATTAGAAGATAGTCAAAATTAATGATTGGTACTCTGGCTTGATAGCTCATGTGCGTTACTACATGTCTGCAACTCATATTTTAAAACAAGTTTCTAAGGTCAGCAGTTTCCACAACACTCAGACACTCATCCAGCCCCTTTGAGGATGATGGAAGGAGGGATAGGACAGAGGCCAAGAGTGCAGGGCCATGGAGCGCTGTCAACATAACAGGAAACATCAGGGGGAGCAGAGAAGCACACGTTCATGATATCTGTGCTGTCATATTGAGACTGATCCACAGGCAGAGAGTGGAAATGGCAGAGCAGACTGAATGTACTTCCTGTGCACTTGGCCTGCATAATACACTGCCTCCCAAAGAGTTTCTAAACTCTTAAATGTCCTCCTTTCTCACTGATGCTGACTGCTTTTTCTTTTTAGCTGTAAAATGCTTTTCAATTCAATACATATTTATTCAGAGGCTGCTATGTGCAGTGCTCTGAAAGGGATAAAATGACACCTAAAAATGTTCCTTATTTTGTGGGCATCACTGGTCTTGGAGTGAGCCTTGAGAAAGAAAAAAATCTCTAGGAAGGTGTTACCTGCCTCACCTGGATGTTCTTGCCCTCTGGGCAAGCATTAGTGTTTTGTATCATACAGAATATGATCAGTTAATTTGGTTGTTCTGACACATTATTACATGAGAGGTTATGGGCACAATCGCATATTCAGATACATTTCTGATGCTGTCTAACCCCAACACAGTCTAGTTTTTCCTTCTTTACTCAGCTGCCTTCTTTGAGTAATGAATTCATTAAACCATCTAAATCAGGGGCATTTCTTTGAAAAAAAGTTTCTTATTAAGTGTGGTGGCAAACATGAAAGTTTACACAATGTGGTACCTGACATCAAGGTTTTTATATTTCTGGGGGCCCTGGTGGATCCGTGATTGGGCTGGCACCTTTCGGCATAGATGTTTCCTGCTTGTATTATCATCACTTTGGCTTGATGGAATCAGGAAGTGGTGACTTTTAAGAGCCTTGGGAATGCCAGGCAGTGAAGAGCTTAGAGATTTTGTGGAAGATGCTTGTTCAGTAAAAGAATATGATCAGAGGCATTGCTTAGTGCCCTTGTTGTTAGAAATTGTTTCAAATATTTGTTTCAATCATTTTTACTTAGAAACTTTAGCAACAATAAGATCACAGACATTGAAGAGGGAGCGTTTGAAGGAGCGTCTGGTGTGAATGAAATACTTCTCACGAGTAATCGTTTGGAAAATGTTCAGCATAAGATGTTCAAGGGCTTGGAAAGCCTCAAGACTTTGTAAGTATGCTCATTTGCATTGTGATTTTTCTACCACAGAGTTGTCATTCACAGTTCTTTATATTCCTGGGAGGAACAGCTCCTGCTTTTCCTCACCCCCCATCTCTCTGTCTCTCTCTTCCTCTCAGTCTCTCTCTCACACACACGCAAATACATTTTTTAGAGGCAAACAGTTCCTGACTCCAGTACCTCTGGCTTCAATATGTTGCTTACAAATGATCAATAGAGTCTCTCCTGGCTATTGAATCCTCGGCAAAAAAAGATCATCTTGGTTCCAGTGCTTGTACAGATCTGGCTCCCTGTACTTCCTCAAAATGATCATTCTCTTTCCTTTTATTCAGATTCCCCCATCTAATACTATGTCTTGGCCCAAGGACACCATCTTCAGAACCAATTCCAAATCTGCAGAATAAGCCTAGCTCAAGACTACCTTCATCTGCCCTTTCAAGGTCTTAGTGAAAAAAAGAGAAACTGGCTGCTGGTGTCTCTTTTACTATCTATTTCAAAGAAAACATGTCTACTTACTCAGGGATAGGGAAGCTGGGAAAAGAAATCTTATATGTTTCTAAAAGGTTGTTGGCCCAGGAAAATGTGGCTTGAATTGACGAGTAAGGACAACACCTTGAGTTACTTGAATTTTCATTCAGTGTGTTTATGTAGTTTTTAATAACCTTTAAAGAATATAAATATGTTTGGCATAAGTGGTGGCCTAAGCATTGGAAAAACCACCAACAAAACTGAAATGTTTGGAAGGCAGGAAGGAAATTGTAAGCAAGAAGCAGCCCTTGGGAATTGCAATGGAAAGAGACCAAACTGCATGTCTCCCCTAAATGCTTACCCTATCCCGTTGAGGCACCAAGAGCCACACCCAGGGGAACTGAGACCCAAGGGAGTTCATGCCTGCCCTTTATCAGATGTGAGGGAGAGGACATTTCCCCAGTTAACATCCCACTCAAAAAAGCACCTGTCCATGAAAGGCACACATGCTAGCCTGGAGACAAACCACCCAGCACAAACAGCCTGCAACCTGCTGGCCCCTCTCATGGGCTAACTCGGGGTCCCGACAAAGTGAAAAATGTAATGCAAATATCCCTTTGTTCTTTTTATGGAGGAGATACTGGGAGTGTGTAGAAAGAGGGCAGAGAAGTTATACTACAGGTGGCTACATCTACTCCTGCCCCCATTCCCCTCTCCCAAGCTGTCTCAGGTAACTTGGCAAAACTAAGTCCTGCAGCAGGCAGCTTAGATAGTGGCTGAGCCACTGATGTTACTAGAGCCTTCTCCTTAAGGGGGCAGTGTGCGTCAGGGTGGGCAATGGGCGGTGTTTGCCAAAACTCAGTCTCTGTTCACCAGTGCCAAATAGAAAGGTGGAGAAAGATATTGGTGAAGTAGAAAAGAGTAGCTTTTATTGCTTTGCCAGGCTAAGGGGGCCACAGAGCCATCAAGACCATGTGACCCACCTTGGAGTGGGTAATGAGGAGTTTTATAGTGTTCAAGGAGGTAGGGTGTGATCAGCTCGTGGACAGTTCTTGGACTGGTTGGCATCAAAGTTAAGTTTCAAGCATCATCAGTTTTCTGGTTTCAGCCAGTTCTAGGGTCAGCAGATTTTACCTGAAGGGAGTTTACTTCCTATAAAAAATCAGCTTAGGAATATGTATCAGGCCTTTATCTGTATCTTTCAGGAAACTGGGAGTTCGGTGAAATTGCTCTGTGGCAGAATTATGGTCTAAATTATTACCAGTGCCCTAGCCTAACAATTCTTTAGGCTATTGTTTGTTTCCACATCTTCATATTTCACAATCATCAACTCTTGAGTTAGCATTTTACTTCAAAAGGCAAAGACACGGGGGCTTGTACAAGGAGCTTCAAGGGGAGGTCTGCCTGTAACTCTGCTTACTTTAGTCAGCCTTGGGCTGCCATAACAAGATACCACAGACTGAATGACTTAAACAACAGAAATATGTTTTCTTATTGTTCTGGAGGCTAGAATTCCAAAATCAAGGTGCTAAGATGATGGTTTCTGGAGAGAACTCCTTCCTTGGCTTGTAGATGGCCACATTCTCTCTGTGTCTTATATGGCTTTTCCTCTGTGTGTGGGACAAGAGAACTCTGGTGTCCTTTCTTCAGAGGACACCAGTCCAATCAGGTCAGGGCTCCACCCTTAGGATCTCATTTCATCTTAGTGAGGTCACTCAGTTGTGTCCGGCTCTTTGTGATACCAAGGACTATAGTCTGCCAGGCTCCTCTGTCCATGGGATTTTCCAGGCAGGAATACTCTAGTGGGTTGCTATTTCCTCTTCCAGGGGATCTTCCCAATCCAGAGATAAAACCCAGGTCTCCTGCATTGGCAGGTGGATTCTTTATCACTGAGTCACCTAGGAAGCTCCAACCCCTGATGGGACTGCACTTGGATATAGGGCCTATAGGGAGCTAGTTAAGGTGAAATGGTTGTTCAGATGGTAAAGTGGCTTCCCTGGTTGTTCAGATGGTAAGGCGTCTGCCTGCACTGTGGGAGACCCAGGTTCGATCCCTGGGTCAGGAAGATCCCCTAGAAAAGGAAATGGTAACCCACTCCAGTACTCTTGCCTGAAAAATCCCATAGATCACAACTGAGTGAGCATGCACACAAGGCTTCAGCATATAAGTTTTAGGGGAATACGATTCAGCCCATAAGAGCACTCTAAGGAGTTTATCAAAGTATTTTTTTCTGACTAGTCCAGTATGGCACCCCACTCCAGTACGCTTGTCTGGCAAATCCCATGGATGGAGGAGCCTGGTAGGCTGCAGTCCATGGGGTTGCGAAGAGTCAGACATGACTGACGGACTTCCTTTTCACTTTTCACTTTCATGCCTTGAAGAAGGAAATGGCAACCCACTCCAGTGTTCTTGCCTGGAGAATCCCAGGGACGGGGGAGCCTGGTGGGCTGCCGTCTATGGGGTCACACAGAGTCGGACATGACTGAAGCGACTTAGCAGCAGCAGCAGCAGCAGCTCCAGTCACAAGACTCTCTGAGACAAGTTCTCTAAATTCAGTTTTCACCTTCGTTATATATCTAGCAATGGTTTGTGCCTCCTGTGTTTAGGCATCTGAGGTAGACACCCACTAACTCTCTACTTAATCCCACTGTGCCCCAAGCTGTGAAACAAATCATTTAGAGACTAAATGTCTAAAGGTAAAGGTATTGAAAGGCCTTCAGTGGGTTTACTGGGACACAGCTATTGCTTTAAGTGGTATCTTTCAGCTTGGAGCTATGAAGATTTCAACAAGACCTCTCCCCCTTCACTGCCTGTCGACTTCTCAGCCCTTTAGGACTAGTAAACCTCTAGTCGTACATGCACATATTTCAGTGCGTCTTTGAAGCCCCGGCATTGCAGGCAAAATGTAGTACATATGTGTGCTTACAGATTTTTCCAGCAACAGAAAGCAAAGCTTTTTTCAACTTTTCCCAGAAGTCTGTGACTCCAATAAGATTAAGACCAAATGTTCTTATTTATTTATGACAAAGGATAGTGCTGATAGTCATACTTTTCTGTTGCGCATTTGTTTCCAAACGCAAAACAATGCCTTGATAAGGGAGCATTATCCTTTCTTGTTATCTGTAACTTAGCAGAATGCAAAAGCTGGTACTTCTAATTTATTAGAGGTCAATGTAGAATTTCAAAGGAAAGTTTTGTTGCTATTTTTGTTGTCTTCTAACAGGGTGCTCAACCCACATCTAGAAAAATTAAGGAAAATATTAACTTTTTAGCAATTCTGAATGAAGTTTATGGCAACTATTCATTTTTACAATGGATTTTAAAGAAGCTTTTCATTCCCTTCTAAGTCCTTCAAAGAAACAGTTTAAAAAAGAATTGAGAACCAACCAGAACTTTAGCCGTGATGAGGAAATGACAAAAGTTTTAATCCTACTAATGTCAATGACTAAAGAAAAAATAGTCAGAATTTCTTCCAAAAGAAACCTGTTTAAGCTTCATTGTGAGCAACTGGGATCTCTTAACTGCTGTCTCCTTTTAAATTCTAAAACTCAAATAGAATAATTTGTACAGCCTTTGTGGGAGCTCAGTCAAATTTGACTCCCTCAGCCACTGTTGACATTGACTTGGCTGTAAGTCCCTGTGATGCCCTTAGTCCTGTATCCGCTCTGGCTATTGATTCTTTTCTGTCTCCTTTCTGTTCAGCAGCAAATGTAATGTTACGGAGAATACGCAAATTACAGGGCTTCATGCCACCATAATTGTCCCATCAAAGGAAAACATTCTGCCCTCATTAGACGGGGTTGTAAGCCCATACTTGAGACTTTTGAGTTTGTAACCGAGTATTATCACTGACAACTCTAAGCATTTTGTTCTTGCACAGGTCTTAGTATGACTGGCTCTCCACATCTGTGGATTCTGCATCCACAGATTCAAGCACCTGCAGTAAATGCAGAACCCGCAGATATGGAGGGCCACGAACTTGGTATATGCAGGGGGTCCTGGAATCAATCTATCAGGGATACAGGGAAATGACTGTAGCATATCAGCAGTTCCTTGTGACAGGAAAACATTCAGAAAGCAGGAGTGAATGCTATGCATTTGCAAAGAGGGGTTATTGTGGTCTTCAGATAGGCAAAATTGATTGATATTTTATCTCCTTAATGATGTTGTATTTTTCCCCCTCAGGATGTTGAGAAGTAATCGCATAAGCTGTGTAGGGAATGACAGTTTCATAGGACTCAGCTCTGTGCGTTTGCTTTCTTTATATGATAATCAGATTACTACCATTGCACCAGGAGCTTTTGATACTCTCCATTCTTTATCTACTCTGTAAGTATGAAAAATAGTCTTCATTGATGTATTAATTAAGCCAGTGTATGATATTTATTACTTTTATTGATACCATTTTAATGCATTACTAAGCGTTTCATAAACATAGGATTAAAGACAGGTATTTTTAAGGACAAATTTATCATGTTAAACTTATTTTAATTCTTCTAACAATATTGCCTGCTATCTTATGTTAAAATTTAACAAAAATCATAGTATTTTTCAGTGAATTATTTATAACAGTGTGATATGGCTTAATTTGTAAATGGTAATCTTATAATTTGATTGAGTTGCAAATGAGAGAAATGTATTTTTTTCCCAGTGTTCTCACATTGGTGTCTTTGCCGTATGAGTATCATAAAACAGAGTTGATAGGCTTATTGCCAACAAACTGTACTCAAAGGATCATTCACAATGACAGGAGATATATTATGATGACCAGACCGACAATAAAAGCTCACCATAGGGCATTTACTATGATATTAAGAAGATATTAAAGAAATAGGGTGAGCCTATCCAATAGCACATTTTATGTAGACAGTCAAAGAATAAAGAATATTTGTAGGTCTACAGGCAGAACTCAGAAAGTGTCAAAAAACAAACTCTCCAAGACAAACAAGGGTATTTTAAGCCCCTTGTATGTAAGTATCTAAAAAAAGCAGTATTTGGAATGATAAATCTTACAACTGATATGGCTTTCTGGTAAGAGTGGCATCTAAATATACTAATTTAACTGAAAAGGTAGAAGGAAAAAAATCATGTTTAACATAGCTGAAATCCCAGAAGAAATAATTTGAAGGAAACATCCATCCATCAGTAAAGTATTTAATCCTCTTTCCACATAAAATGTGGCATTTTCCATCAAGTGACTAATTTGTGCATATTAAAGATGCCATGTTTATAAATAATGGGATTGTCAATAGGTTAGTGCTGAAGTGGTGAAATGCCAAAAGTATTGAGATTTGTAGAAATAAATTCATTTTTATAACTGGCATTTAATCAACTCAGCTGTCAGTTTAGATGGGAAACCTATTCCCTGGAGCAAATAAGAGATGGAAATCTTGAAATGACAAATTAATGAAATAGCTGTTGTCAGGTTAAACTCAATAATATAAGGTAATCAGCCTTCATCTTTATATTAAATTACTGCATTATCAGTGTAGAGAAGTTTGACAGCAAGTCAGATCTCTGACAAGTTTAAATTATCTTTAAATGAGATATCCATCAGGATACCCTGCATACACTCTGAATTGCCACCTTCACTTTATTTTTCATACAAAATTATTTGAATATTCTCATATAAAAATATTGTTTTTATTGTTTAAGTTCCAGACATAAATCTTTCTAGCCAGTGAATGCATCCTGTATGCTGTATGTGACTGAGCATGAATTGGGGGTGGAGTATGTTGTGGGAAAATGGTAGCATGGAATTTTGAGAAGTACAAAAGCAGACCCCTCAGTTTAACTCTGCATTGTTTGCATGTGATGCTTAGAAACCTCTTGGCCAATCCTTTCAACTGTAACTGCTACCTGGCTTGGTTAGGAGAATGGCTCAGGAAGAAAAGAATCGTAACAGGAAATCCTCGATGTCAGAAACCCTATTTCCTCAAAGAAATCCCCATCCAGGATGTGGCCATTCAAGACTTCACTTGTGATGATGGTAAGAAGGCCCAGCCAGGGCTTTGATCTCTAGACACTCTCTGGTGACTGTTCCAGTGCTATAGGGCATATGCAGCATTCATAGTTCAGGTAATGGATAGCTGCAGTAGTTATGCATTTTTTTGCTTTGTTTTGTGGTTTTATTTTGTTTTAGCAACAGGCACTTATTTGCTCCAACTGTACAGTCACATCTAACTCTACTTGATATGTGTTTCTGAACATTTTTAAAGATTTTCCAATTTTCAACCTGTGGTTGATACTATTTATATAGCTTCATTTTTGTTTTACTTTATTATTCCAAGCATCTATTTCAGTAATTACCATTTTTAAATGATAAAGGCAATTGAGTCATAAAATAGAAATTCTAGTAAATGTAACAAAAATAATAGTTTTTATTTTAGTACTCTCTATATATCATTGCATTTGATTCTCGTAACAGGCCTGTAATATAGGTAGAGTGTAGGTGCTATTATTTTTGCCAAAAAGTGGAGTTCACTTGAGCTCTATATTTTCAAATGAGGGACCCATACATTTTTTGCTAAGCTTTTAAAAAAAATCTGTCCCTTTTTGTCTCTTCATGTCTGCTTACAATTTTTCCATAATTCAGTTTACATTTATATATTCCAATTAAAAGTATAATTCTAATAACAAGTGTAAACAACTGAACAAAGAATGTAACATTATAATCATATTGATAATACTGTGACTTGTTTTCTGGAACTCTGCCCTAGGCAGTCTGAAAAGAGCCCTACACAGAACATACAGTGTCGATTTGTAAATCCTTAATGCCCTAAGCATAAGTTGTTGTATGGCTGAAGTCTCTTGTGTTTGTTAAACTGAAGGCATAAAATCCCTTCTGGCATCTTCAGAGCCACAAATCCGGTTTTCCTGTGTATCTTTTGGCAATTTAGGAAATGATGACAATAGCTGTTCCCCTCTCTCTCGCTGTCCTGCGGAGTGTACCTGCTTGGACACAGTGGTTCGATGCAGCAACAAAGCCTTGAAGGTCTTGCCCAAAGGAATTCCAAGAGACGTCACTGAATTGTAAGTAGAGCTTGTCTTTCCCTTTCCTGAATGAGTACTGTTTCACACACTAAGGGAAATGGAGACCAAACAAAAATCTTTTGAGTCTTATTTGCAAAGTACATTCATTCCGTGGGCCATTCATTAGTATCATATAACACCCTAAGCAAATAATATAAAAGCTCGTTCAGGTCCCCTTGGGAAAGGCTGGTTGTGTGTTTCTCTTTGTTTTTCACTGTGGGATTACCCAGTGCCTTTATTATGCAAAGGTGCACTGTGAGCTCTCAGAGAGGGTGTAAACCATAATGGGCCTCCCACACTTGGTTGTCTCCACAGCCCTTTTCTCATGGACTATCTTGCAAGGCCAACATTCTATTAAATGCACCTTGAGGAATTCTACATATTTAGTTTATCTGCAGTGATTGGAATATTTCATATGGTTAATTATTCTTTACCCTGTATCCCCTTAGAGAATATCTCACCACAGGGGATACATAAATATGTAGGATGTAGAAGAAGCTGACATAATCTTCCCACTTAAAAAGAGGTAGTGCCCTTTGGATTTGAATCAGAGTCCTTTAGGAAGGGTGTGGGGCCAGTGATCCCTAAAACTTGCAAAACTGATATATAACCACAAATTACATGGCCAGTATACATATCAGGATACTAAGCACCAGGCACACTTCCTTAGCTGCCCCCTGCTTTATATGTGGAATGGAATAAATCAAAGCATCAACTGCTTGAACAATGCTGCACGCAGGCTCTGTCTGATCCCAGTATCTCTATACCAAAGATCCAGGGCAAATGCTTGATATGTGATTGAGTCTTTTGCCTCTGTTTATTTTTCAACTGTGTTAAACTATGTATCAAAAATGGAATTCATGCAGATGTGTACCTATAATTCGTGCACAACAAACCGGCAACTTTGATAAACTTTTGGCAACCTGGAATATAAGTAATGAGATTCAAGAAAACACTTCAGTTATCAAAGAACTTGTTTTCAAATCGTGTGCAGTTTTACGAATTGTAATTTGGTCTTTAATTGACATTTACAGAAAAAGTATGTGATCATCCCTCTAAGAGTGAGCTGTTGTTAAGTGTTCATTTTCTCTCTCGGTACCAATCACAGTTGTTAGTTAACTGTGAGCCCTGCTTTATGTGGATGTGTGTGTGTAATTAAAATGTTAATTGTTATTTTGATATGTATTTATTTCAAAAGATTACCAGCCATCCAGGGTTGAGAAGTTAGATGCGTGTATTCTATAGGTAAAATATTGATTCTAAGAATAACCCAGCCAAGACCGTAATACTCAGCATAACACTTAGATCATCTTTGATGCTGAATCCCTTTTCTACCATTTTAACTGACCCTTACCTTTGACCTTTTACCAGATTCCCATCAAATAATTTTTAGTTCAGTTCGGTCGCTCAGTCGTGTCTGACTTTTTGCAGCCCCATGGACTGCAGCACGCCAGGCCTCCCTGTCCATCTCCAACTCCCAGAGTTTACTCAAACTCATGTCCATTGAGTCAGTGATGCCATCCAAACATCTCACCCTCTGTCGTCCCCCTCTCCTCCTGCCTTCGATCCTTCCCAGCATCAGGGTCTTTTCAAATGAATCAGTTCTTTGCATCAGGTGGCCAAAGTATTGGAGTTTCAGCTTCAGCATCAGTCCTTCCAATGAATATTCAGGACTGATTTCCTTTTGGATGGACGGGTTGGATCTCCTCTCAGTCCAAGGGACTCTCAAGAGTCTTCAACACACAATTCAAAATCACCAATTCTTCTACACTCAGCTTTCTTTATAGTCCAACTCTCACATCCATACATGACCACTGGAAAAACCATAGCCTTGACTAGACGGATCTTTGTTGGCAAAGTAATCTCTGCTTTTTAATATGCTGTCAAGGTTGCTCATAGCTTTTCTTCCAAGGAGCAAGCGTCTTTTTATTTCATGGCTGCAGTGACCATCTTCAGTGATTTTGGAGTCTAAAAAAATAAAGTCTCTCATTGTTTCCTCATCTATTTGCCATGAAGTGATGGAACTGGATGCCATGATCTTAGTTTTCTGAATGTTGAGCTTTAAGCCAACTTTTTCACTCTCCTCTTTCACTTTCATCAAGAGGCTGTTTAGTTCTTTTTCACTTTCTGCCATAAGGGTGGTGTCATCTGCATATCTGAGGTTATTGATATTTCTTCTGGCAGTCTTCATTCCAGCTTGTGCTTCATCCAGCCCAGCGTTTCTCATGATGTACTCTGCATATAAGTTAAATAAGCAGGATGACAGTATATAGCCTTGATGTACTCCTTTCCTGATTTGGAACCAGTCTGTTGTTCCATGTCCAGTTCTAACTCTTGCTTCCTGACCTGCATACAGATTTCTCAGGAGGCAGGTCAGGTGGTCTGGTATTCCCATCTCTTTCAGAATTTTCCACAGTTTGTTGTGATCCACACAGTCGAAGGCTTTGGCATAGTCAATAGAGCAGAAGTAGATGTTTTTTCTGGAACTCTCTTGCTTTTTCAGTGATCCAGCTGATGTTAGTAATTTGATATCTGGTTCTTCTTCCTTTTCTAAATCCAGGTTGAACATCTGGAAGTTCACAGTTCATGTAGTATTGAAGCCTGGCTTGGAGAATTTTGAGCATTACTTTACTAGAGTGTGAGATGAGTGCAATTGTGTGGTAGTTTGTCTTTTAATTTCCTTATTAATGTATATCTGAGAACCTGCTTGATTTGTCAGCTATCTGTCAGATAGTTGAATCTTCAATCTATTCCTGTATAAATTATTAAAAAGTAATTTTTTTAAAGAAAATATGTTCTAGAGATGAGGAAGATATTAACTCACCTTCTGTGCATTCTTGCTTTACTGCCCCAAGAGTTTATTCTTAGAACCATACCACCTCAACAGGATCCCTCTTTCCAGTAACATATATGCATGTATTAGAAAATTTCCATGTGCATATTATATTAAATTATTAAAGAATTTGACAAAAATAAGTATGTACCAGTGAACAATTCTGAACAAATGGTATCCATTATTTTTAATCATTTCCATGTAGTTTCCGTCTTAGATTGTTTTACATTTAAGCAACCTTAGGGCACTTTCTGAACATTTTTAGCTTGGTGTTAGGATGCTTTCTGGAATAAAGGGAAAGTCCTGAAGTATATGGGATTATGCTTCCCTCTAGTGGTTACCAATAATTTCTTAGCTAGAGAAATGAAAGAGGAGAGGAGTTGAAGTAAGAGTCAGAAAATTTGAATAGGCATAAGAACTCCTAACAAAAGCCTGACTCTTCATCACACATATTTTGATAACTTGTGCCTTTTATATAACTTTTCTTGTTTTAAAATATGTGAAATAGCTTGTCATCTTAGAAAATTGCTCAGCTACTTGTGTATCCAGCAGAAATATGAATGTCAATCTCAGATCTGGAGATAGGCCACAGCGCTGGAGCAGTAGGGCTACATGCCTGCTGTGGCAGGATTGTTTGTGGACACACCTATAACCAGATGGTGAAGTTGCTGAAAAACGTTTTTACTCATCACCCTCTACGTTCTGGGAAAGAACAGCCTTGGGAGGAGATGGAATTATTTTTATTTTTGTGATATCATGAATATACCTTTAAGGGTTTATTTCTGTGCTTTGTCTATCAGCCTTTATTTTCTCATCATTCCGTTGACTCTAATCAGAAAGAGAAATTTTACCAACATGTTTTATTTTATTATTACTCTTACATAAATGTACTGGTTTTGTGCATTCAGTTCAGTTCAGTTCAGTCGCTCAGTCGTGTCTAACTCTTTGCGACCCCATGAACTGCAGCACGCCAGGCCTCCCTGTCTATCACCATCTCCCGGAGTTCACTCAGACTCACATCCATCGAGTCAGTGATGCCATCCAGCCATCTCATCCTCGGTCCTCCCCTTCTCCTCCTGCCCCCAATCCCTCCCAGCATCAGAGTCTTTTCCAATGAGTCAACTCTTCGCATGAAGTGGCCAAAGTACTGGCCCTTCAGCTTTAGCATCGTTCCTTCCAAAGAAATCCCAGGGTTGATCTCCTTCAGAATGGACTAGTTGGATCTCCTTGCAGTCCAACGGACTCTCAAGAGTGCATTAGATGTCATAATTTTCTATGAAACCTCCTAAAATTAATATCACCAAGCAAATTTACAAGAGTAAAAACTATTTTTAAGATCTTTTAAAACTGAAATCTAATTACATTAAAATTCCCAAATATATCTGTTCAATCACCCATTGTTATTTACTAAGCATATTGATACAATAATGCAGTGAAGATTGGTCTTGTCAGTAGTAACAAGTTTCTGCCAGTAGTGAATGCATTTCATGGTATTGGTCCCACGTAGACACAAGTACACTGAAGGCTGATTAAAAGTACGGTTGACTGATTGGCGCTTCTTGCTGACACACAAATGGTTGGATACATGCCTTGCCTTCTTAGATAAACCACAAAGGACTAGACTCACCAGTCTCTCCTTGGTTTTATAATTTAGCATAAGTAATCCACAGAAGAATTCGACTAGATTGGACAACTGTGTGTGTGTTTTTTCTCTACTTCTGTTAAATAGCAGTCCTATCTGGGAACATTACCTCTTAAAGCCAAAATTGTCAAGTGTCTCCTTGCTTCAATTAAGAGTGAAATATTGCTCAACTATTTTCTGATTCACTACTGTTACTGTTTAAAAAAATAATATTTTCTTTGTTTTTAGGTATCTGGATGGGAACCAGTTTACCCTGGTTCCTAAGGAACTCTCTAACTATAAACATTTAACACTTATGTGAGTAATGTATGGTATTTTTCTGTTTTTGACATCTTATTTGCTTTCATGTAAATGTGGATAGTAGGGGCAGAAGATTTAGTGAACCTTTCAGATTCTATAAATTATTTTCAGTTAGATGCTTTTCGTCTTGCTCATTGTGGTTCTGGATCACTAGCTACATCTTCATTGATTATCAGTCGGGCAGTGGTGCATCTTAGAAGAAGGTCCTCTTCTGTGTAAAGTGCAAATATGATTAAGTCTAAGTATCACAGAATTATAGACTTGCAGTAAGTTGAATACTTCTATTGAAGATGAATGTGAGCTATTTAATGGAAAGGAAAGAAAAATGGAAAACAATGTTTACATTCTCAACTTTAAACAAAACAGAGCAGATGGTAAGGGCGTTACTGATACTCTATTATAAATCTAGGTTTTAGGCTTGATTCTCATATAATACATTATGAATTAAGGTATGGGTTTCCAGTATTTAAATTTATTTCCTAAAATCCATGTTTACTTACATAGTACTGAAGTACAGTTGACAAAGATGCTGACATTCTGAGTATAACCATCAAACACTGAATTGTTTTTAGTTTGGTTTGATGTCATCCTAAAGTAGCATCTCTCTTTCATTAATGTATGTAAACAATTTCTTACAGTCTTTAACTGTAAATACAATAGTATATTTAAACATACAAGCATTTCTTTTCAATCTAGTTATGTGAACAATATTTCTTAAAAGATATAATCTTCTGTATATAATGTCACACTTAGAGTAGCCTTGTTGATAACTGATAAAACTTGTAGCAAAACACCGTCTCTGGGGTCGCACAGAATCGGACACGACTGAAGCGACTTAGCAGCAGCAGCAGCAGCAGCAGTAGCAAAACAACAACAACAAAAAATCAGCAACAATATTGGATATAAAGGGAAATACTTTGTTTTTAAGTCTGTTTGATTTTAGAGTAATTAGAACTGTCTTAGATTTCTAGTATTCCTAGAAAAGAGGAATTTATTCCTAATTAGTGAATTCTAGAAACCTAGGTAACTACCTACATAGTTATGTTGCTCACTGTAAACTTTACCCTGAGCACATAGAAGCTGGTTAAAATATTGTTGATCCTTTTCAGTTTTCCCTAAAAGTATGTGGAAATCAAACACTTTGTGAGAAGTATATAGGACTATTAACTGACAAATGGTTAAATTAAGAAAAAAAGAATACCCTCCAAAATGTCTTGTTCTCCCTCTAGCTATTTATTTAATAGCAGCAAGAACTGATTACATACATTTGTTCTGTTAAATAAACCATTAAATTGCTGCAATTTCCAAAGGGTCAGTTCAGCAGAATTGGGTCATTTGTGAGACAGCATGTGATTATTTAAAACCAGTTTGGAAATGAAAAATGAAAATTTACAGATCCAGAAATGGTTTTACCAATGACTCACTATACAACTCTAGGCAGGTAACTGGGCTTCTCTGATAGCTCAGTTGGTAAAGAACCCGCCCACAGTGCAGGAGACCTGGGTCGATCTCTGGGTTGGGAAGATCTCCTGGAGAAGGGAAAGGCTACGCACTCCAGAATTCTGGCCTGGAGAATTCCATGGATTACAGTCCATGGGGTCGCAGAGTCAGACACGACTGAGCGATTTTCACTTTCACTTTCAGGCCAGTAATTACTGCTAGTATAAATGTATTTATTTTTTAAATTCAGCCATAGTACTTCAGCAACTAAGATGGATTATAAAGCTTCTGTAACATTCCCACCATTTCACAGTTTCATTGGTCCATTTTACTGATACTTTGACATTTTAATGTGGATAATCTGAAGCATCTTTTCTAAGTCTTGTACTTATTCATAAATTTTCTTCAGAAAAATATACTAAACATAAATACACACACATACATAAATGAACATAAATTACAATCCAAATCTTCCATTTATTCATCAGTCTTCTTTTAGTCGTATATTTGGCATTTTGTTTTAGAGAAAAATCAGTGAATATTCCCTAATGTGTACCACACTGTTTTATGTATGTGAGTGTATGTATGTATATATTCCCCCATTTTTTCTAAAGCAGAATGGAAAACATCATTATATGTTATATATTATGCTGCAGTATATATATTATACTTACAATATGTTACTATTAATATTATGTATATCATGTATACATTATATGGGCTTCTCAGATGGCGCTAGTGGTAAAGAACCCATCTGCCAAAGCAGGAGACATAAATTATGTGACTCAAGCCCTGGGTCAGGAAAATCCCCTGGAAGAGGGCATGGCAACCCACTCCAGTATTCTTGCCTGGAGAATTCCATGGACAGAGGAGCCTGGTGGGCTGCAGTCCATGGGGTCACAAAGAGTCAGATACGACTGAGGCAACTTAGCACAAGCAGTATACATTATATAAAATAAAAATAAGATCAAGTTCACTGCATATCATTTACAACTTGTGATACAAATTGTAAATACCCATTTAGCACGGGTAGAAAATTCACATCTCTCTCATTTACTCATCGTTTATTAAACAGACATTTACTAAGAACCAACCATGTGCCAGTGACTTTGCCAAAGGCAGTTTTTAATTATGGTGTTGTTTTTAATGATGGCTTTGTTAATGTAATTATATGAGGGATTCTTTCAGTTACCCTATTTGACTATTTGTATGTGACAGTGAAGATAAATTATAACCAATGGAACTTTTGACAACAAAGGTTTATTTCTCAGCTGTCAAATGTGTCTGTTGTGAATGGCCTCCACGTGATTGCCCTGACACCCAGTAATGGGCAGGGCTTCTCTGTGGAACGTCAAGAGCCTTGCAGAGGAAGGAGCAGAGGGTTAAGGGAAAAGTGAGCTTACTCTGAAGCTTTTGTTCTAAAGTTCAACGAACTCTGGTGGCCATACTTCACTGGCCGGAGCAAGGCATACAGTCGTTTCTAATTTCAGCAGGCTTGGGCATGAATAATGATGAATAATTATGTACCTCAAAGGATTACCCAATGTTTTGTTATTTCCAGACAAAAGCTAAGTCCTAACCAGCGCTGCTAAAACTGTGAACAGGAAGAACCTTCTCTTTCTAAGAATCACTAATATGTCAATGTCTATGTAACAACAGACCTGTTTTTTCTTTTTCTTTTTTAGAGACTTAAGTAACAACAGAATAAGCACCCTCTCTAATCAGAGCTTCAGCAACATGACCCAGCTCCTCACCTTGTGAGTATGAAAGTGTGATACTAAGTTAACTCCTTAATTCACTGGACACTCCTGATGTACAAAACAGTCTCTGCCCTCAAGGAGTGTTAATACTGTTGGGAGAAACAGACAAATAAAACCTCAGCAATAGATCCTATAAAAAGTGTTGGGTTCTATGAGAGAAACAAAGAATAACTTGCATTTGTGGCAGGGCTGGGAGAAATCCTTAAGATAGACTTCTGGAGGAAGTCACCTTGTGGAGAACACGGTTGAGACAACAATCAACGACAGCCGTAGGAAGCATTCTAGCGTGTATTTTAGAATTAACTGTGTTGTAGTAGTGAAACAGCACAAAGATTAACAAAATACTATGCCTTAGTGCCCTCAGATTTTTTAAGATGCTCAAATAACCTTTTCAGTTGCTTTGTTTTAAAAATGATATTTGGCCATTTGGGGATATCTGAGTAAAACAAATTGGCTTGTGTGTGCTTTCAGAATTCTTAGTTACAACCGTTTGAGATGTATTCCTCCTCGAACCTTTGATGGACTGAAATCTCTTCGATTACTGTAAGCATCTTATGCTTAACAAAATACTTTATTTCTTGAGGATCTGGGTTTTAGGTTGCTTTTTAGTAATTTAACTGCTTTATTTTGGGGATTTTTTGATTATATGCACTAGAATTTACTACAAATTTGGAAATGGAATATTATATCTTACTGTATCATTTCTCAACAGATTTTACTTGGACAACGTAATTTTTTCTTTTGTAATACATTGTTGCTTTGGTCATTTATTTGATAATATATGAGTTTAAGATACAATATTATATGGATCTAGCTAATTTTGAAAAAAATAGAAAAATTTTAATTTCTTTAAAAGTTACATAATAAATACAAAATATTTTTATTATACAAAATTTATCTTACAGTACATGAAGTAAAACATGGTCTTCTGTCCCAATTCTCTCCCCAGAATTGACAGTTAAACAGTTTAATGTCATCTTCTGGTTATTTTTTATATTTTTTTTATATGTTGATATATTTATGCCCACAGCAATATAACTTAAAAACCATAAGGTTTTTTTAAGTCTGTCATTGACTTTATTTAGGGATATCTTTAGATTTTAGATTTGCCATTCTATCAAACATAATATTCCTCAGCTCTTTAACTGCTACAGACTGATAGAATGAAGGAACCATAGCTTATTTAAGTATCCTCATCTTTACTGTCATTGGGTTGATTCCAAATTTTCATTATTTTATACAGTGCTGGAATGAACATCCTACACATCCATCTTACTGTCAAGCATATTAGAAGAATACCGACAGTAGTCATCTTGTTGTCCACCAAATGATTTAAAAATTTATTATTTTAATAGACTATTTCAAAGCATTCTTGCAAATATTAAATATTATAAATCTTTCATTTTTGTCATGTGACAGATGGAACATTATTTTACATTCCTTTTTTAATTTGCAATTCCAGTTCCTAGAGCATTTGAGTATATTTTGTTTATTGAATGTTTGTGTTTCTTATTCTATTAGCTTGATCATATTAGTTCTCATTTCCTATGGTTATTTTGTCTTTTCCTTATTAACATACCTGCCTTTATGCACTTGACTCTAAGTTTACAGGTCTTTTTTACAAGGGAATTAACATATTTATAGCTTATGTATGTTGCCGATACTTCCCATTCTGTTTTCTATATGTAATCTTTTTTTAATTGAAATATAGTTGATGTGTTGTATTGGTTTCTTATTGCTGCAAGGTGATTCGGTTATGTGTGTGTGTGTATACTTAAACACACACATACATATATATACATGTATGTATATACTATTTGTCAGATTCTTTTCCATTATAGTTTATTACAAGATTGAAAATAGTTCCCTGTGCTATGCAGTGGGACTTGTTTTTTTATATTATGGTTATATTTTATATTGTCAAAAATATATCACTCTTTTTCATTATGATTTCTGAGTTTTATAACATAGAACTTTAAAAAGCCTTCCATATCCCATGTTTATAAAAAGGAATTCATCTATATTTTACTTTAGTACAGTTTCAGTTTGATTTTTGCATTTAACTCTTCCATATAAAATTTATTATGCATATGATATGAAGTATGACTAACTTTTTGTTTCCCCAAATAGATATCAAGTTGTGTGAAGACTATCTGTTTAATATACCATTTTCTACACTGATTTTAAATAACTGTTACTGAAAACTCATATATTGGGGATTTTTCTGAACTCCCTGAAATAATAGGAAATTTAATTTTTCTTTTCCTTGTTTTTAGTTCTTTACATGGAAATGACATTTCTGTTGTGCCTGAAGGTGCTTTCAATGATCTTGCTGCATTATCACACCTGTGAGTATCTATTTCATGAATATGGGTTTAGGGTCAAACTCTCCCTGGCAAGTGAGTTTGGAACAAATGGTCCCCTGCCATTTTTTTATTGTTACATCATAAAATGTGATTGGTTCCATCTTTAAAGAAGATCTAAAGATTTTAAATCTAAATTCAGTGCTCTTTACAAGATAGCCTTAATTTATCCTTCTGCTCCTAACTCCTTGTTAGTTGAGTTCTCTGTGCTTATAAAAATATCTCCTCTTACAAACGTGGCTCCCCAGCTTCCTGAATCAGTAAATGAATGAATGAAAGTCTCCCAGTTGTTTCCAACTCTTTGTGACCCCATGGAGGGGGCCTGCCAGGGTCCTCTGTCCATGGAATTCTCGAGGCAAGAATATTGGAGTGGGTAGCTGTTCTCTTCTCCAGGGCATTTTCCCAGCACTGGGATCCAACCCAGGCCTTCCATATTGCAGGCAGATTCTTTACCATCTGAGCCACCAGGGAACTCTCCCAGCTTCCTAGTCTATTCCTTTTCTCGTAATATTCTCTGATTCTAAATATTAGATCACCTTCAATTCAGTCTGCCCAAACTTTGTTTATCCAAGTCACATCCCAATTGTCACCTTCTCCAAAAAGCCCACCCTGATTTGCTCAAACTGGATTCATTTATTGAGCAAATATTACTCAGCATTGACTATCTTTGTTGTTTAATTGCCCAGTTGTGTCTGACTCTTTTGCAACGCCTTGGATTGAGATTTCCCAGGCAAGACTACTGAAATGGGTTGCCATTTCATTTCTCCAGGGGGTCCTCTGTACCCAGGGAATGAACCTCATCTCTCCTGCCTGTGTCTCCTGCACTGCAGGTGGATTCTTTACCACTGAGCCACTGGGGAAGCCTAGCATTGACTATGGTACCACGTAAAAATAAATGAGAGAATGTTTAGATATTACTGTGTGATAGAGGGAAATGGCCAAATCCTCACATTGGGTGAAATGTTTTTCCTTTGCATTCTTTCTTATGACAGGTTGTTTATACTTCAATATTCCTTGGAAGTACAATAAAACAGTTTATTAATGAGGTCCAAAAAATCTCACTTGGATCAAATTCCTCTATTTCATTACTGTTAGATGTCCTGTTAAGACTGTGGCAAACCTGTAAGGAAGTTCAGAGACCAGCCCTGGAATCCAGAGCTTTGTCAGGCTGAGTTTGGTGTTACCCAGTGACAGTTTAAGCATCATTGTCAGTTGGCTCCTCCTTCTCCAGAAGAAGTTGCTATATTTTTTCTTCTCTTTGTCCCCCTCTCCAAAACCTACCGAACTCCAAGAAGATAAGAAGTTCAGATAATTGAGAGAAGGGAATGGGCAGAGAGTAGGAGCCAGTAGTCAACTGTGCTACATCTGCATTTCCCTTAGAGAGGCTCTGTTATCCGTGTAGGTTTTTGTCCATCTGACTGCTGCTTACTTTCAATATCCCTTTACATTAAACTACTAGGTCCCTGGGGGCAAGACCTCCATTTTTTTCACGTGTCAGCCTAGCACCTACCTCAAAGTGGACGTCAGGGCCACTCCTCTACAAATTCCACGGAAGCCACTTGCCTGAGAGTCCATGTGAATGAGACCCCTGGCTCAGGGGTGCAGGACTAAGAAATGGCCATCTGCTAGTACTAGGGTGCTGAACTAGAAAAGTCTGCCTAGGAAGGTGCTGCTTGAGCTGTGTGACGTTTCTCCCCAACAGTGAGAGCGATTTGTCAGGAGTCTTATTTTGTCATGTATTTCAGTTTATACGATTGTCTTTTACTCCCTGGGTCGTGGAGAGCTCTGCTCCATTCACTTTCCTTACTGTGTCTCTTGGCACAGTAAGGACTTAGGAAATGTCAGTAGAGATGAGATCCAATAGCTCAAAAACCTCAGTTTCCTCATTTTTAATTTAGAAGAAAGGTTTGAATCTGAAATACATGTAAGCATAACATTTACTTCACTCCAATTCTTGGCCAAAGTTGGACATTAAAACAGCTACAGTATAAAGTATTATGGTTTTGTAAGCATAATTGAGAGTCTCTTCATATAAGAATAATTTTGCATAAACCATATACCTAGAAATATTACTAATTTGAAGTTAATTATAAATCAGAATCAATAAGTTTTTAAATGCTTATTCATGCATATACTGTTTGTGCCCAGGCTTGGGAAGCTTATGAACCCATTGGTTAATGTCTCTGGCCTCAGTTTTTCAATCTGTAAACCAGTTACTAACAGTATTGATCTGATACCTCTTCTATTTAGAATAAAATGAGATAAGTAATAGAAATGGCTTAGCACAGTTCTAGTATAGCATAATGATGCCATAAATGCTAGCTATTATCTTGATTATTTTTCCTATCACTATAGCTGCTTATATAAATAGGCACCAGTTTTCCATTTTCTAATATGAAAAACTTTAAAGGGACAGAGGGGGTTCAAAATCAGCTTTGGGGAGCTAGCTTTATGCACCTTTATTATTTTACATCCATCCTTATTTTCTTGTCTTGTACTGATCTTTTACTCTAAACCATCCTTTCCAATCTTCTCCATCTACTTAAATCCAGATATCTAAAAGGTCAGACTTCTTAAACCACCAGGCTCCCAGAAAAGTTACCCTTTGTTGAGTTATAAATTCTTCTACTATACCACTTATAGTGAAAATTATTTGTAGGTATGAGTTTATGTTACTCTCCTCTGCAGAAGGAGTTTTGGATGTTAAAAATAATATATTACTCATAGTGGAGTCCTCAGAACATGGCATCATGATTGGATTCTAAGTAAATCATTGGTGAATGAAGGAAGTGTTATCTACACTTGGTGCATGCTTGTACCCAGTATGAAGCTGTCTGCAAATACAAGGAGACCTTATAAAGCTGACTAAGTGTTAACATGGGTGACAACTCACTAAATCACGCTGCACATAAGTGAGAAAACTGGGGAATCTTTAATCCCTAATGCCTCCATTTTCATTTTTATCAGCAAATCTATAGGGACTTTTAGTAAGCATCACCGAGTTACCTTCCCTTAGGAAATAACAATACTTCCATATGTGTGTGTGTGTGCGTGTACCTTTGTGTGCTCTTGTGGTGGTGTTTTCCAGAGCAATTGGAGCCAACCCTCTTTACTGTGATTGTAACATGCAGTGGCTATCCGACTGGGTAAAGTCGGAATACAAAGAGCCGGGAATTGCTCGCTGTGCTGGTCCTGGAGAAATGGCAGATAAACTACTTCTCACAACTCCCTCCAAAAAATTTACATGTCAAGGTATGGTTTTTAACCATTTGTCCTTCTTCTGTAAATGAAACTTGATTGTACTAATTTTTAAAAAGAAACAGAAAACCATGGGCTGCTAGGTTTCAGAGGGATAGCTGAAAAACTCCAATAAATAATTACTGTTTCCTCCTGTGCTTGGAGAAGACAGAACAGTTACATGAGGAGCGCTAGTAAAGAATTAGGCTTTTCAAATAAATTGCAGAAACGATCCATTGGAAATGACTACGTTTTCTTTAAAATATAAGGAGAAATGAAGAGTACGCAATTTCTGGAAATTCCTCTCATGGCCTCTAACAAGTAAAATATTTTGCTTTTGCTTTGTCTAAACGTGTGCCCTGCTCCTAGGGCTTCCAGGGCCCTGTGGCTTCCTGATGCCAGGTAAGGAGGCACGAGCCCTTCCCCATGTTCAGGCCAGACCTTCTGCCTCACCTCTTGTGCTGCACTCTGCCTGTGTTGATGGTGCTGTTCTCACTTGTTTGGATCCTTTTATTTTCCCTTCCTTTTATGTACTTGTGAATTCTATACAGTGCCTTAGTAACAAATATTTTCTTCTCTTATTACAAAACTAATCTATGTCCAATATAGAAAATCTAAAGAAAAGGAAAATGGGAACAATAAGAGACTGAAAAACTAAATGTAACAATTAAGGACAATGCCAAAAGATAACCAATGTGAAAGTTGTTTTGTGTATCTATCTTTCCACTTTTTCTAATCAAGTAAATCTAAATATCACAGCTAATTTTGAAAGAAATAAAAAGAAGATCCTCAGTATTTTGCATTGTTCTTTTTTCTTGAACTTTATTTTTCTCCTTGAATTTATATTTCCAATACCTCGGAGAATTGTATCCTTCTTTGCTACAAAAAATATGTATATAATTTGTATTTTTATAATTTGCTACCAGTAAAGATCTATGAGTTTCTAAGTTTTTCTTAGAAGTAATTGTTGCCAGTAATACTTATTGAGCATTGGTTGGGGCAGCATAGTTATTTATCAATATGTTAACATTTATATTCAAAATGTAAATTTTATTGGAAATGCCTCTCTGGGATTATGTGCATTGACTGTAAGAGCCTTTGCAAATAACCAGTGTTTTAAGTTATTATTTTATAATCTCTGACATTCTCTTGGGGACAGTGTGCCACATGGTTAATTTCTGGTGGACTGAGAGTATACCATTTTTGTAAGGTCAGAATGGAGATAGGGGATGAGAAAGTGGCATAAAGCTTACTTGCAGGCATATTATTGGGCAAAGTAATTCTAGAAGGGCTATATGGGCAAGTTGAGCAACTGCAGACTATTTTTACACTTCTCTGTACCCAGGGATGCTCATACTCCTCTTTGAAAAATGCTGGTGTTTATCTATAATTCTAAGCTTAGGATTTCATAGAGATATTTCTTGAAAAAATAATTTCATGATAATGTAAATTTGAGAAAAGCTACATACTTACATTCATTCTTAGAGCATCAGAGTCCACATTAACCTGTTCAATGTTCTCAGAAATCTGATGAATGCAAATGAACATACATGCATAAAATAAATGTCTGTTTATACCTAACTGGTTTGACGTTTTCCCATTAATAGTGTTGCTTGTTCTTAGTATAGAATGAATGGAAATAAGCTATACTAAGGGAACATTGGTCTGGATCAGGAGAGCCTGATAGAACTTTCTTCAGTGATAGAAATATTCTATACCTGTGCTTCCGAATATCGTAGGCACTAGCCACATGTGGTTGTTGAAATGTAGCTAAGGCAACTGAGGATGTGAATTTTTAATCGTATTTAAATTTAAATGTAGTTGTATGTAGCTAATGGCTACCATATTCGGTAGTGCTGTGGCTCCAGGGCTCAGAGGAAGACGTCCTTGCAGAGTGGCTATGAAAGGTTTCTTGCAGGAATGTTGGGCAAGTTGTTTGAACAGCAGGCAAATGTAAGGACAAGCTGAAGGAACAGGCAGGAGTCCAGCTGTGGTACAGGAAAATGTTGTACCTGAGGCAGTTCAGTCTCCTGGTCACTGAGTTATCAGAGTAACACTGCACATACTTCAGGGTGTACCTTAAACTGCATAGCTGCACAGCGTAGGCGTAATGTCTATGCAAGAAGCATAAACATTGAAAACTCAATACATATAGTGTGACTGCATTTAACAAGCTTTTAGACTTACTGGGTTCTTCTATAACATAATTTTAGAAAGATAGCAAACATTGAAACTCACAATGTTCTTTGCCAACATTGCCCAGTATTTGTCAAAATATTGTGAACCAGTCTCACGTGCTTTGCTAGAAATATGTACTTTACTAATTGGATTGGTAAGGGGCAAAGTATTCTAATCCATTCGTTAAAATAATTAACTCTGCGAAATCTACTGAGTGCTATGTTTTTGAGCTTGCATGCTTTATGAGCTTGAAAGTAATAAAATAATGTTGCTTTAAATATTTTATAATTTTGTTTTTTTATATTTTAATTAAACTTTTGCCATAGTTATGCCAGTTTAATGTTTTATTTATTCATAAAAGTCATGTAAGTACATATTCTTAATATTAAAGTTTATAAATATGTAATTTCAAATTTCAGCAGGAAGATGAATAGTCTTTATTTGCAAACATGTTTACATAGCTATATTTAAATAGAATTTAAATGTTTTCTCTGCTAGAAAACACTGTATTATTATTGTGAGAAATCAATTCTCTCAATACCATTTTTATCTTACGTTTGCAGAGTATTTTCTTTGTGGTATAATATCATAGTTTTAGTGCACAACAAAAACAAATGAATTGCATGAAATACATTATCAGAGTATATTTAATTAATACCCAGATTAGGACATTCTCGAGTGGGAAGTAGATGATCATGACTTGTTGTTATAACCTAGGTGTCCTGTTTTCATCTTTTAAATATCAGATGAAATTAGAGTGCTCAAGCAGAAAATGGAGATTTTGCCCTTTCCAGGTTTTCATTGAAAACACCAGCATGGAATGTAGAATACTGTTAATTTCTAATAGTCCCTTTATTGTTCTTGGTTCAGGAAGCTTTAGCTATACAGGCAACTAAATTGTTCATTTTTAATTTGCCATTTATTAAACACTTAAATGTGCTAAGAGTCAACCATGTGATGATAAATCACTTCAGTCGTGTCCAGTTCTTTGTGACCCCATGGACTGTAGCCCACCAGGCTGCTCTGTCCATGGAATTCTCCAGGCAAGAATACTGGAGTGGGTTGCCATTTACTCCTCCAGGGGATGTTCCCAACCCAGGGATCAAACCCACTTCTCTTATGTCTCCTGCACTGGCAGGCAGATTCTTTAACACTAGCGTCACCTGGGAAGCCACCGGAAAGAATGAACAGTCTAATGTAAACAAGTGGTATATTGCTTCTTTCATTCAACAAACAGGGCATGAGTTCCTATTATACAACAGGAATGGTTCCAAGATATTAAGAGTACAATAATAAATAAGACAGAAAAACTCTAGCCTTCATGGAGCTTATATTCTACCGATAGATACATTTTAAAGGATAATTATAAAACAGTATGGAAGTTTGGTGGTAGAAACATATATACAATGTTAATAATGTATACCCAAACCAAACAGTTGTGGAAATTTAACCAGTACCACAGATTTCCTCTTCTTGGGCTCCATAATCACTGTGGACAATGACTGCAGCCATGAAATCAGAAGATGATTGCTTCTTCTGATGGCAAGAAAGCTATGACAAACCTAGACAGTGTGTTGAAAAGCAGAGACATTACTCTGCCAACAAAGGTCCATATAGTCAACGCTATGGTCTTCCCAGTGGTCGATTGTGAGAGCTGGACTATAAAGAAGGCAGAATACCAAAGAATTGATGCCTTTGAACTGTGGTGCTGGAGAAGACTCCTGAAAGTCCCTTGGACAGCAAGGAGATCAAACCAATCAATCTTAAGAGAAGTCAACACTGAATATTCACTGGAAGAACTGATGCCGAAGCTGAAGCTCCAGTGTTTTGGTCCCTGATGAGCACAAACAACTCACTGGAAAAGTCCCTGATGCTGGGAAAGCTTGAGGGTAGAAGGAGAAGAGAACGTCAGAGGATGAGATGGCTGGACAGCATCACGGATGCAATGAACATGAAGTTCGACAAACTTTGGGACATGGTGATGGCCAGGGAAGCCTGGTGTGCTGCAGTCCATAGGGTCACAAAGAGTCAGATACAGCCGGGCCACTGAACAACAACCACCAGTACCACTCGGTCCATCAGGGGAACAGGAGACTGGTATAGTGTGTCCGGTGGAACAAGAATGGAACATAAATCAGGGGAAGCAGCTCCTGTGGGCAGGTGTCTGGTAGCCAGGAGCCCAGATCAAGAGGCGAGGATCTGATGCTCAACATATCTCATTACTTATCTGTGAAGATCAGCTAAGGGTCAGGAAACCTGGGACCATTTCATATCCCAGAATGACCAACATTCCACCACCACATGGTTGCTTTCTTCTGCTAATTTTACAAGTTAAGAATCCTGTAGGTTCGGGAATTTCTAGTAGAAACTTTCACATCTCTCAGTAATAATATTGTAATGTTGTCAGTTTTTTTTTTTTCCCTGATGAATCAATATCTTTTGTTGGAGGGTGTGTGGGAGGAGATATTCTTAACAAGCTCAAAGTCTTTTATTTTGTGTCTCAAACCTGTTAATTAATATTGACCTTAGTTATTTAAAATATGAAGGGGATAAAATAATTTAACACAAACTAGAAGTAATGAAAATTTTAATAGATCAGTTTTGAAATAGAATTTAAAACTCTATCAAATTCTTTTTACATTTCCAGATTTAGTCACTACCACATAGTTATAAATTTGAAATAACTGTAGCTGTAGGGCATTATGATTTTCTCATTGGCTAAAAAAATATTCAGGTTTGTACACAGCTATTTGCCAAAAGCACTATCTTTAAAAAACAAAGGCAATTTTTTTATTATACTTTTTTAAAAAACTTCAAACACTTGGGAAATTTTAACAGACATTTATTTTAATAGGAGATGAGAACCAATTATTTGTATTCTGTTCTTAAATGTTGTATATCCATATTATCTCTGAGACAGTAACTCCATAAAATAATTATTCCTCTTTCTCACTTGAGTGTGATTTAAGAAGTTAATTTTCTGGCCTAAGTTCATATGTGATTGTAGCACATGGCCAAGCCCAGGGATCCCAGAGGCGTAATACCCATCTTTGTGTTTTTGTCTAACCATTTATATAATGCGCATTTGTAGGATTTTAACCCCCTGTCATTTAGGGACCATCTCTACCCCTTAATAGAGATACCAGTGGGCTCTCTCTCGCCCATTTTAGTAGCTTCTTCTTAGCTTCTTTGTTTGCCCTCTTTTCACCGTGCACAGTGGTGCCACTGCTGCTGCTTGTACTTTCCTGTTGTCTCTTCATTCCTTTGCTGACTTCTTTCTCTTACCCCCTCTTTAATATTGACACAGTGGAGTTCTCTCCTCAGCCCTGATAATGAATTTCAGTCTCATGGCTTCAAGTATCCAGCCATGACTTTTCTTATGAACTTCCGATTCATATTTCCATTCACCTGGTGAAGTCCTGCCTTGCAGAAACTTAAAACACATATTCCAAAACATGCCTTCCCACTTTCCACATTCTCTTACAGCTGCATTCAGTAGTGGATTCATAGATCTCTCTATTACTGAACTGCTTGTTAGGTATTCCCAGTGTTAAGTATCCTCTACTTTTTTCCTGAGTTGTCTTTGAAACACATCTGACTTTACACACGGGGCAGTACTTCCACTGTTTGACTTGTGTGTCCAAGGGATATAGTTCCAAGAGGTTAGAATATAAAAATAAATGGACTTAGATAAGCTAGGTGGATGTAAAAATCACATTATAAGAAGGACATTTAGTTAGGTGGAATTGTAATCTAAATAAAATAGGAAGAGAAATCATATCATTTTAAGACATTTGGACATATAAGAGGATGCTGCTATTTGGAAATTCTATAATTCATAAACATCTTTTTAATTACCTTTCCCTCCAACTTATAAGAAATTATCTTCAAAGAGTTGATTTTAAAGAGAGATTTGAAAAAAGGAGAAGCAAATAGAATGGTTGCCATAGTAATCAACTTTACCAAGCTGAAGAATATGTTCCTAATTCTGATGCCACCAAAACCAAAACAGTTTGTGGTTAAAGAAATCATCAAGGGAAGCCTGTGCACATGGGAAAGCTTGCTTTGTGATTCTTGTAGCTAGGCCGAATTTGTCAGGAGAGCAACACATCTCCTTTCCCACACCCACAGGACACTGCAGATACTGAAAATAGTTGAGCAGATTTGCTATATAAAAAGCCAAACTTGGTCCTGGAAAAAAGTGGAGAAATTAGATAGTGCTTATTAATCAGATATGGCTCTGTAAATATTTATTAAATAAATCTTGACTGTGCTAAAATCAGGGCAGAGACTACTTCAGCCTGGAATTTTTTTTTTCTCTTTTATTTTTTAAATGCTTGACCATGCCAGATCTTAGTTGCAGCATGCAGGATCTTCTTTTTTTTCCTTCAGCCTGGCAGTTTTATCATCTGCATACTCTACTAAAATAATTCTTCATAACATACCCAGTTTTTTTTCCTAAAACAATCTCTAGCTTCTTGTCTAAATAATCAAACATAATTTTTGAAAAATGTCACATTCCACAGAATAAACTTAGGAACTGCCAACCCTGAATCCCTCCATCCAGACCACAGCCTTTCAAGGTTGAAAGCACAGACATAGACTAAAGACAGCTCTCCTTAAGGTCTTGGGAAGTGTCCAGATAAATGTTTACAGTCCTTGCATTTGCTGACTTGAGGTTTTGCTGATGTACGTTCTTAGCTGCTTTATCCTACGCCTTTGTTCCAAGATTCTTCTTTCTTCTAGCCCAGCTCAGGGATCCATTACGATTTATATATTTCCTTTCCTAGTGATGATTCTAAGTGTGATCACTTTAGCAAACACATAGTCATTTACTGTGGTGTGTGACATTAATTTAACTTACTGCTCTAACTTCCACCGTTCACTTCTCCAATGTGCTGAGTGGCTAAATTCATTTGATAAATACATTTGGAGTGTGAGGAATTAAGTTTCTGTGATGCTCAGTTTGGTATTAATTCCAGGAATTTCTCAACTGTAATTTTAAAATAATTTTTATTGGAATATAGTTGATTTACAGTGTTAGTTTCAGGTGTACAGCAAAGTGAATCAGTTATATATATACATATATACACTCTTTTTTATATTCTTTCCACATATAGATCATGACAGAGTATTGAGTATAGTTCTCTGTGCTATACACTAGGTTCTTAATAGTAATCTGTTTTATATCTAGTACTGTGTATGTCAAGCCCAATCTCCCAATTTATCCCTCTCCCTCCATTCCCCTCTGATAACCATAGGATTGTTAATATATCTGTGACTATTTCTGTTTGGTGAATAAGCTCATTTGTACCATTTTTTTAGATCCCACATATAAGTGATATCATATATTTGCCTTTATCTGACTTAACTTCACTCAGTATGACTGTAATTTGATACAAAAACTACATTAGTTATTCTGGTACCAAGAAAAAGCAGAGGGGACACTGGCAAGGCCTCCCCTAATGACAGGTATCACCCAGCTCAAACACCACCCCGTTCCATTAGCACAGTCCTCCCCAGAACTGTCGTTTATTCCCAAACAGGTTAAAAAAAAAAAAAACAAAACAGGAAACTGTGTCTAAATAAATTTCAGGTGTTTGTTAATAGAAAAACTGAGGAATATAGAACACTACCTTTTGGGTTTGTACTCTAAAACCACAATATGAATATATATTTCTTAGATTACGGTTTAGATATGAATAGTTTTAATGGCCGTGATGTTAATTCACATTTTCTTTCATATGAGTTTCTGTAAGTAGACCAAAACAGCTTACCAGTATAAAGCCTCTGTAGAAAAATGTGACTAAAGAAAGTTTATACCAGCAGACGTCATATGGCTTTTTGGGTGGAGGTATCTTGGAAGGTTACAACAGTGATAGGAAGGGAGTGGAGAGGGCTCAAATAACTAGAAATTAGAAATTATGTGCTGAAACATGCACTTAGAATTATGACTGTTTGTTCCAGTGAGGATAAAGAAACATAGAGACTGATGGTGAAAGCAAAAGTATAGTTTATGTTATACAATATTTGTATTTTAAATATAAAAATGGCACTCCACCAGAGAGTCCTCATCAGTTTCCAAAAGGCAGTCTAGTGAGCTTTTACAAATGGTGTGAAAATTATCAACAGAGCGCAATTTTATTGAGGACAGTACACTATCTACATTGTTAGCCACTTACAGAACAAATATGTGCAACCAAAGGAAAGTAACTTCAATTCAACCTCCATTTAATCTAGAACTTTTATGAGAGTTTTTTATTTTGTACCCCAAGAGGTGAGATTGCAAGTAGTGACCTCTTCAGTGGTTTCTTCTTTGCAATGAAGAAAGATACAGAAATCTTACCCGTCACATGCCAGTATGCTAACAAAACTAAAGGGACATGAGCAAGAATATAATGGAGGTTTCATTTTTGGTTTATTTTAAAAGTGGCACTGTTTTGTATCTCCTGCAGGAAAATAACAGTCCTGAACTACTATTAGCAGGACAGGTACATACTGTTGCATTTTTAATTACACTAATGAATTTCTACTTATTGATTAAACTTGCCCTCCAATCCCCCAGCACACACATGGGCACACATGCATGCTGCTTTGGGATCCATGGTGTACCTTTCCATGCAGCTGACAAATAGCTGAGTTGCAAGCACTGGCCATAAAAGCATCCACATAAGCTGTTCACCTAATGAGGGGATTGACCCTTTGACATTGGCATTGCAAATGTCAGATCCTAACCACCTAAGTGCACAACCTAGAGTCCCCCCTTGACATCTGAGGTTCTTACCATTGTCTCCCAATGAGGCGGCCACCTGTTTTGTTCTAAAAGATGATATGATCGTGCTGACTTCCATAATTTTTGTCATGGAAGATAAATTATTACTTTATAATAATTTTACAAAATTATTATTGTATAATAATCTTATACAAAATTTACTGGTACATTAAGGCACTGAAATCGTTTTAAGTGAACTGGAAACAGAAAGCATCCTTTTCTCATATTTTTCAATCACTTTTTAGGTCCTGTGGATGTCAATATTCTAGCTAAATGTAATCCCTGCTTATCAAATCCATGTAAAAATGATGGCACCTGTAACAATGATCCAGTTGACTTTTATCGCTGCACCTGTCCATATGGTTTCAAGGTAAGTAGAAGCTGTTGTGGGAACCAAGATCTGTAAAAGTAGTTCTCCCTGATGGGTATTTATTATTTGGTTTTGCTTTCTTTATGTGCTGAGAACAATTTTATTTGCACGCAACTTAACTTGACCATTTCTTCTCCAGGGGCAGGATTGTGATGTTCCAATTCATGCATGCATCAGCAACCCGTGTAAACATGGAGGAACTTGCCACTTAAAAGAAGGAGAAAAAGATGGATTCTGGTAGGCCATTAGTCTATGATCTGTGTCTGAAGGATCAAAACAAGAATAAGAAAACATGATTTTTTTTTATTTTTATATCCAAGGGCTTGGTTTTAAAAAGAATACCAGAAATTCAATTCATAAGGAAGGTATATATTAGTCCCTCTCATAGATATTAGAGATATTTCAGTATTAAAAACAGAATCATGGTGGAGAGTTCTGACAAAACGTGGTCCACTGGAGAAGGGAATGGCAAACTACTTCGGTATTCTTGCCTTGAGAAACCAGGAACAGTGTGAAAATGCAAAAAGATAGGACACTGAAAGATGAACTCCCCGGGTCAGTAGGTGCCCAATATGCTACTGGAGATCAGTGGAGAAATAACTCCAGAAAGAATGAAGAGATGGAGCCAAAGCAAAAACAATGCCCAGTGGTAGATGTGACTGGTGATGGAAGTAAAGCCTGATGCTGTAAAGAGTAATATTGCATAGGAACCTGGAATGTTAGGTCCATGAATCAAAGTAAACTGGAAGTGGTCAAACAGGAGATGGCAAGAGTGGACATTGACATTTTAGGAATCAGTGAAGTAAAATGACTAGAATGGGTGAATTTAACTCAGATGACCATTAATATCTACTACTGTGGGCAAGAATCCCTTAGAAGAAATGGAGTAGCCCTTATAGTCAGCAAAAGAGCCCGAAATGCATTTCCTGGATGTAATCTCAAAAACAACAGAATGGTCTCTGCTCATTTCCAAGGCAAACCATTCAATATCACAGTAATCCAAGTCTGTGCCCCAACCAGTATTGCTGAAGAAGCTGAAGTTGAATGGTTGTATGAAGACCTACAAGGCCTTCTTGAACAAACACCCAAAAAAAGATGTTATTTTCATGACAGGGGACTGGAATGCAAAAGTAGGAAGTAAAGAGATACCTGGAGTAACAGGCAAATTTGATCTTGGAGTACAAAATGAAGCAGGGCAACAGCTAACAGATTTTTCCAAGAGAATGCACTGGTCATAGCAAACACCCTCTTCCAACAACACAAGAGAAGACTCTACACGTGGATATCACCAGATGGTCAACACCGAAATCAGATTGATTATATTCTTTGCAGCCAAAAATGGAGAAGCTCTATACAGTCAGCACAAATGAGACAGGGAGCTGACTGTGGCTCAGATCATGAACTCCTTATTGCCAAATTCAGACTTAAAGTAGGGAAAACCACTGGACATTTCAAGTATGACCTGTATCAAATCCCTTACAACTATACAGTGGAAGTGACAAATAGATTCAAGGGATTAGATCTGATAGACAGAGTGCCTGAAAAACTATGGACAGAGGTTTGTAGCATTGTAAAGGAGGCAGTGATCAAGATCATCCCCAAGAAAAAGAAATGCAAAAAGGCAAAACAGTTACAAATAGCTGAGAAAAGAAGAGAAATGAAAGACAAAGGAGAAAAGGAAAGATATACCCATTTGAATGCAGAGTTCCAAGGAATAGCAAGGAGAGATAAGAAAGTGATCAGTTCCTCAGTGATCAATGCAAAGAAATAGAGGAAAAGAATAGAATAGGAAAGACTAAAGATCTCTTCAAGAAGATTAGAGATACCAAGGGAATACTTCATGCAAAGATGGGCACAATAAATGACAGAAATGGTATGGACCTAAAAGAAGCAGAAGATATTAAGAGGTGGCAGGAATACACAGAAGAACTATACAAAAAAGATCTTCATGACCCACATAACCATGATGGTGTGACCACACCCCTGGAGCCAGACATCCTGGAATGTGAAATCAAGTGTGCCTTAGGAAGCATCACTACGAACAAAGCTAGTGGAGGTGATGGAACTCCAGTTGAGCAATTTCGAATCCTAAAAGATGATGCTGTGAAAGTGCTGCACTCAATATGCCAGCAAATTTGGAAAACTCAGCAGTGGCCACAGGACTGGAAAAGGCCAGTTTTCATTCCAATCCCAAAGAAGCAATGTCAAAGAATATTCAAACTACCACACAATTGCATTCATCTCACTGTGAACTCCCAGATGTTCAAGCTGGTTTTAGAAAATGCAGAGGAACCAGAGATCAAATTGCCAACATCCACTGGATCATCGAAAAAGCAAGAGAGTTCCAGAAAAACATCTATTTCTGCCTTATTGACTGCCAAAGCTTTTGACTGTGGATCACAACAACCTGTGGAAAATTCTTCAAGAGATGGGAATACCAGACCTCCTTACCTGCCTCCTGAGAAATCTGTATGCAGATCAAGAAGCAACAGTTAGAACCGAACATGGAACAACAGACTGATTCCAAATTGGGAAAGGAGTACATCAACAAAGGAGTACAACAAGACAACAATATACATATTGTCACCCTGCTTATCAGAGTACATCATGCAAAGTACCAGGCTGGATTCAGCACAAGTTGGAATCAAGATTGCCAGTAGAAATATGAATAACTTCAGATACACAAATTACAGAAAGTGAAGAACTAAAGAACCTCTTGATGAAAGTAAAAGAGGTGAGTGAAAAAGTTGGCTTAAAACTCAACATTCAGAAAACTAAGATCATGGCATCCAGTCCCATCACTGCACAGCAAATAGATGGGGAAACAATGGAAACAGTGAGAGACTTTATTTTGGGGGGTGGGGCTCCAAAATAACTGCAGATGGTGACTCCAGCCATGAAATTAAAGGATGCTTGCTCCTTAGAAGAAAACCTATAAGCAACCTAGACAGCATATTAAAAAGCAGAGACATTACTTTGCCAACAAAGATCCGTCTAGTCAAAGCTTATGGTTTTTCCAGTAGTCATGTGTGGATGTGAGAGTTGGACTATAAAGAAAGCTGAGCACCAAGGAATTGTTTATTTTGAACTGTAGTGTTGGAGAAGACTCTTGAGAGTCCCTTGGACTGCAAGAACATCCAACCAGTCCATCCTAAAGGAAATCAGTCCTGAATATTCATTGGAAGGACTGATGCTGAAGCTGAAACCCCAGTACTCTGACCACCTGATTCAAAGAATGAACTCATTTGAAAAGACCCTGATGCTGGGCAAGATTGAAGGGAGGAGGAGAAGGGGACGACAGAGGATGAGATGGTTGGATGGTATTACCGACTCAATGGACATAAGTTTGAGAAAGCTCCGGGAGTTGGTGATGGACAGGGAAGCCTGCCATGCTGCAGTCCATGGGGTTGCAAAGAGTCAGACACTACTGAGTGACTGAACTGAACTGAAAAATAGACATTGAGGTATTCTCAGACCATGCGTGCTAAGTCACTTCAGTCATGTCTGACTCTGCGACCCTATGGATAGTAGCCTTCTTCTCTTGATGAAATTCTCCAGGGCAAAATACTAGCATGTGTAGCCATTCCCTTCTCCAGAGGATCTTCCCTACATAGGTGTCAAAGCCACATCTCTCGCATTGACATGTGGGTTCTTCACCACTAGAGCCACCTGGGAAGTCCTGTTCTCAGGTTAGGATGCTACAAAACCAAGCAATTTAAAAACACATGTGTACATTATATTAATCAAGTCAAATTAGGTCAAGACAAAGTAGTAGCTCTATTGTGCTAATTAATAGCCATGTAGTCCCCTACTGCAAGGCATATATTCATCTGTTGTATATTGTGTGTTCCTTTAAAACAGACAGTGTGTAATGATGAGACGTAGATCCCACTGAAACAGAAAATTAATGATTCATTTCCAAGTCGCAATATGAGTAGACAGACATGCTGTGAACATTTTTAATCTGGAGTTGTTTAATCTTACAGTACAGTTACTTCAGATCTACTTCATGAATCATGAAACAGAGTTCTTATAATGACACTAATGATTTCACATAAGAAGGCTAATCTACTACTAAAGCTTGTTAGAAATATCACTTTTTATAATACAATGTTGGCTCCCCTAGTGGCTCAGCTGGTAAAGAATCTGCCTGCAGTACGGGGACCTGGGTTCAATCCCTGGGTTGGGAAGATCCCCTGGAGAAGGGAATGACTACCCACTCCAGCATTCTGGCTTGGAGAATTCCACGGGCTCTATAGTCCATGGGGTCGCAAAGAGTTGTATACGACTGAGTGAGTTACTTTCACTTAATAATACATATGCTTCATTTCTACTTTCTGTTATGAAGTTGTCTCTTTTTCATCAAAACTTTACCCATAGATTATTCTGATACCTAGCGAGATTAAAGGTACAGTGTTTTATGCCAGTGGGGGATAAATTGTATTTGTCAAGGTTTAAAGAGAATATTCACATTTTATAATAACAAAGAAGACAAAGTTTTAGTCTTTGCTTTGAGACAGGTTTCTTTTTTGCTTTGAGATATCAAGAACATTACAGGTAGGGTAAAAAGTTGTAATTTTTAAAAAGTCAGAATCATTCCTCCTTATTTATGAGCAAAGAAACATGAGTTATTTTATGAGTACAACTCAAGATTAAGATATCTAAGGCTGTAAACTTTGCTCATGTTTTAGACCTGCGAATGTATTGGATTTATTGACTTACAGGACCAGGGGGCTATTTGCCATAGCAAATTCTTGCAGCCAGCATAAATTTTCTTTCTCAAATTGTTTCTGATCTGGGGGATAGTCCCTTAAATTGATGCTTGCATCATGTCATTTAAAAGCATTTTAAAAATCAATTTCCTGTTGTTAAAAGCTCTGCAACTGATGAGTATATTTAGTTTTTTCAATATTTAGACCATATGGTTTGAAAATGCCGGAAGATGTCTTTTATGTTTTCTTCCCCTGGTGTTCAGGTGTATTTGTGCTGATGGATTTGAAGGAGAAAATTGCGAAATCAATGTTGATGACTGTGAAGATAATGACTGTGAAAATAACTCTACATGTGTCGATGGAATTAATAACTACACATGTCTTTGCCCACCTGAGTACACAGGTAGGAAAAGGGAAATTGCTATGCCATCAATCTGCATTTGAAAGCGCCACTGGAACTATATGCTGCATGTGTGTAGTAAACCATTGTATTATTCAATAATGATTCATGTTTTGGAAATTAGGTGTAATGTAATAACAGAGTTAAAGATGATTTCAGCCAACCAAGTAAAAGTCCTGGCAAGCTCAGTTATAACACAGGCATCTTCATAAAGTAACGCTTTCCGGCACAAAGAAAATTATTATACTGAAGCTTTCAGTCCCACAACTGAGTGACATTTTCATGCAATGCACTTTTCCTGTGCAGACCAACCCACCAATATGTATTTGAAAAGGGAGCATTTCTTTACATGGGCAAAACAGAATTAAGCATTTGAAATTCTTCATGTCCATATTTGTTTCTTCATTAGAAAGTGTTTGCCTTTAGCACTCTCATCCTTCAAACTAAGTCACAGCCAAGAATATATACATCGATCACTTTGGATAATCTTATCAGACCATTATCTCCCTTTCCCCTTTTTTTTCTGTCCTGATACAGAATGTCAGGAATAAGGGTGATAAATCTCATAAGACTATCCAAGCTGATAAACTTCTGCCCTGGATAAACCAATTTGCTGTAAAGTCAACTTCAAGTTTATGACTTACTTATTCTGTCAGAATATCTGTTTTGATTGATTTTTGTGGCTCTGAGTAAGAAACTTCATAGTTTCAATCTTGTTTTATTTAGTTTTAAAGTTGATAGAGAAAAGGAGAATGTTACATGTTTTATTTGTAAGAAATAAATGGAGTAGTAGATTCTGTCACTCTATTCAGAGTTACCATTTTCATTTGGCTGGGTATTTTTCATTAATTGTATTTATTTCCATATATATAGTTAAGAATATCAGAGGGTAAAATAGTTCCTTGGATGACTGAGGTGTTAACATCTCTAAACATGAAAAATGGAAGCACGGCTGTATGATTAATTTTCCCAGGGATTCGTTAGAAAAGCATTGAAATTTAAGCTTTTATGGCATACTCAAGCTTTGCAATTTAAGAGGTACTTTTCTTGGTGGGAAAATGCTAAATAGAATAATGAGTTTTTGTTTTGACATCCTGGGCCTGTCTGAGAAATTCTGCAGCTGCCTTTTCCATGGTATTATTTATTTTCCACAACAGTGAAGTACCTGATGCCATATGATGTAATAATACTGTTTCCAGTAGAAATTTGAACATGTTGTATCACCAATTGCTCTATTACATATAAGCAGCCCATGAACTCCTTAGTGGCCAGAATTTGAATTCTTTGTTATGTTACATTAATTAAAGATACTGAGTCGGTCTAACATGCACCCATTCTAATGTGGCCAGAGAGTTTAGGTGTTACATAGCTTTGACATTTATATCAGTATTACTTGTGTCGCACCTCAGGTACTTGCCATTCATATGAGTGCACAAATTCTGAAGCCCTTGGAGTTACTCTGAGATTCTGAGTTTTATCGGATTGGGGAATCCAGTCTTGTACAGGCAGCCCAGTACTTGCACTAAAATCTGGAGCTAGAACCTTCTTAGAATATTATTTTATCCCATCATTGTTCTGATCATTATAGAAATAACTTAATTCCCTTAATTTAGAGGCCTCCTTAAACTAGCCTACTCTGATGAGGACAAATTGGACCTGAGAATTTCAAGCATGGTTTGGTTAGCCAATGTGTTCCTGAGCACAGACGCCAGGAATTTTTCTATATTCCCTTACCAACGACAGCCTGGGCCTGACCACACCACTGCGTTCAGGTTCCTACATGCCTTTTTCTCATGATTTACATAAAGCAGCAGTTTCTTCTGAACTGGTTTCCATGTGTCCATCTTTGGCTGTAGATTTGCTATGTTATTCTGTATCCATTTCTTTGAGTCTTTGTTTTTACCTTCTCTTCTTTCCTTTTCCCAGGCTCCCTTCCTACACTTGATCTTCTTGAATGTTTTCTCCACCTTAAAGTGATTCAGTTCAGTGCAACTTCCTCTGAGAAGTTATTACAAAGCTTCATTTCCCTGCTGTCAGAGCTCTTTCTTTGAAACATATGCAAAAAAAACCCTCCAAAGCTTAGCACAAACACTTTTGAACCAAAATGTGACATCTCAAAAAGCTATGATGTGGGAACCTGCCAAATAGTCAAGAGCTATTTGGTGCTTAATAAGAATTGAGACTCTTTGGGGTTTTTTTTTTTCCTCCTGGTCTTATCTATTGCTAATATCAATTTGCCTTAATCCAGGCTAAGAATAAATAAAAATATTGCATTCAATAGAAAGTTCATAGCATACAAAACATGAAGCTATGATCACTGTAACTGTGGGTTGGATTTTGTGGGAAGTGAAGAGTTTTGCGAATTAGCATTGGAGCAGATATCTAAACCCGGCAATGTTTGTATCTCATCTACTAGCTATAGCATTTTTGTCTGTATGTGAAATGAGTTCATTTACAAAATATCAAGCAACCATCTGCAGATTTTGAAATCAGTGGCACATAAGTGGCCTTTAATTATAGGAAGGTATAATTTGGACTCCAGAGCTTTATCCAAGACTGCTTCATCCAAGTCTGCAGTTAAGGAGGCATTTCCTTATATTGTGGCTGCACTGTTTGAGATTTAAGTTTGGAATCTGATTAATGAGCCTAAGATCTTGGAACAGAAACCCTGCTGTGCCCAGGGAATATAATAATGTTGTCACTGTTTAAAAATCATTCAAGTTGCAAGTTGCTTTACTGCTTGGAGACTTTTTTACTCTATCTCTCTAAGGCATTCAATGAGAAAATGAACTCTTTACTAGGAGCAAATAAGACTTCAAAGGGAAAGCTCGTAAATTACTATGGTGAAAATTTTTACATTTAGCACACATGTCAAGAATCAAAATGGATATGATTTGTTAACAGAGAAAATTCAGAGATCTGAAAGCAGTCTCAGAACGAGGTCATGATGTGATGAGCAGGCTATAAAAGATGGCTACCAATTTTCAAATTAAATGAACCACCATTGGGAAATTTATTAAATATATTTAAGCCCATGTAACCAAAATACCACAGTACATAGTTATTGATTTGTTAGAGGGCAAAACTCTGTCCTTTCCTACTTCAGAGATTGACAACATAAATTTTCAGAGTCAGTATTGTCTGTCTGTTTTGTAACCCTTACTCTCCCTTCTCCACCCAAGTCCTCCAAACCATTCTTTTCTACATAATTCAACCCATCATCTGTCCAATGTAGAGCATATGACTGTTGATTGCTAGGATTCTTTAGACAAGATTAATCTTTGAAAAGTTTTAATTCACCATGACTCTAAATTAAAATGACTGTGTTAAGGATTAAGTAAGACTCTGAAATGGCTAAACAAATAATTTAAAAATCCATTCCAGGATTTCAATGTTAGCTTGAGAGTTGTGTTTTTTCTTACGGTTTATCATTTTTTAAAAGCTGTTATTATATCCTTTCTAAAAACAAAGCATTTCTTGAAAGTGAATTGTCAAAGAATTCCTCAAATTAAATTAGCTCAAAAGTTATAAAAATGAACATCGTCAACACGGCACCCTTGAGATATTGAAAACCTTGACACCTTTTCCTACATAAGCTCTCGTATGAATTCAGGTGTTGCACTGAGAAATGTGGTTTTGCATGTCTCCTAAGAGGCGGAACCTTGTATCTGCTCTGAGACTGTTTCTTAATTAACCCTCTTCTCATAGGACCATATACAAAGTTGAAACAAAATTGATCACTTTTTAACCATGGATATTGCTTGATGGGAATGGCATATGTTCAATAAGTGAAAGTTTCCATACAAGTTGGGCATGTGAAGACTTAGAATGTATTTTGCAGAAAAAATTCAGAACATTTTAATCTTTCCATTATCTCTTTGTTTTCCAAATCTCCAATGCCCACACACAAACCATTATGTGCACATCTTACGAGTAGAGCTGCCTGTTGTTAAGTCGCCTGGTTTAGCTGGGGTCTCTCGCTCCCTGTGGTGGCGTCTGCCTTTTGCCTCATTTTCTCCCTGTGTGTGCGTTTGGCCCGGCTGTAGGTAAGCACTGTGAGCCGTGCTTCAGCTTGCGCTCACCCGGGGCCTCTCTGTTGTTAACGCTGCGCTTCGGCTGCCTGTGCTCTGCTGTGTACTGCAATGTAAAACGTCTCTTGTCTCTTCTGTCTTTGTTGCTGCCAGCTGCTAATCTGAATGAGGTGGAAAAAGGTTAGTTGCCTTTTAAGTCTATTACGATTTTATTTTAGTTTCCCTCTTTCTTTTAAAGCTATATAGATTTCATGGTGTGTATGTGGTAAAAGGAATGTTGACTAAAATGAAATCTGATATGAATATGTCAAATCAGTCATTCAGATCCTTGATATGTGTATAGCTATACTACACACTTAAAAAAAGGTGTCTGAAATGCACTTTACCAATTTCTGGAAGGCTGCAGTGGGCAGAAGAAGTGGCAAAAAAGAAAGACTAATGCTTTCTAGTTTCTTCTTATCTCTATGCTTTTCCTTTTTTAAAGACATTCCAAATATATTGTTTTTATCATGAAAAATGTAAGTCAATTAGTGCAGTAGGTAGACTGTAGGTAGAAAAAATGTTAAATAGTGAGAATTTTCTTGTATTTTTAAATTAATATCTTCAGTAATTTGAAACATGAAAAATATTAAGAGGTATATACATTTATTAAAACATTTTATAGGATAAAAATTACAAAGCCCAAGAAGTTGTTTGTTTTTTTTTAATGACGTCAAACTCATAGAATATCACGTGTACTAGGCAGTATTTTTAAAGCATAAAAAGATCGTATTAAATCCTTGGCATTTATGGTCTGCATGATTTTCCAAATATATCAGGGTCTGGGAAAGGAAGTCCTGTAGTGACAAAGGTGATCAACGTGTCCTGGGAGTCATCATGGAATCTCTGTTGAATTTTTATCTTAAAAATTCAGAATTATACCTAATAACATTGTATTTTTACTCATTCAGCTTACCACAGTTTCAAGTGCCAAGTTCAGCACATTCTCCTAAAAGAGTGGCTTGTCTTGACAGTTCCAGTTGTATGTGTGGCATTAGCAGTATGATTCAAAGACTAACATGGACTATGTTATGTAGTAGCTCTGTCGCCTCTTCATTTTTTTTCTGCTACGTTGTTCAGATGATTTATTGCTTGTTCACTTACTATGTGCAGAGTTAAGTTAAAAAGCATGAAAAAAAGTTTTGTCTTATTTGAGAATGTAAAAAATATAGTCTCTACATTCTCTGTGGATTAATGCATCCAATACCATCCTTGGTCAAATATTGTCTTTTTTACAAGTACTAAAGCAATTGGTGGTTTGGGACAGAGACTTCCAAGGCCTGATTCTATCTCAGGAAACACAATGGCCATTATTCTGTCACAAGAATATGTCCTTAAATAGTTATATATATACATATTCTCAGGAGCAAGCTTGACAGTATGATAGTGTTTTAAATCATTATGTGGTTTCATGTATTGGCTAAATTTCATGCTTGTGTTTATAAAAGATGTCTCATTTCCAAGAACCTGCTGCTGACTAAATTTGCTTTAAAAGCAGTCAAATCATTTTCTATTATTTGAATCCCAAGCATAAGTTGAAATGAAGTTTCAATGTCTTTATAGCACTCCGAGTGATCACTCGGTGATTTTCGCAAGTAAAAAGAAACTCTGTAACTAGCTGACGTATCTTTAAATTGGACTCTGTTGTTGTTGTTGTTATTCAGCTGCTAAGTTGTGTCTGATTCTCTGCCACCTCATCGACTGTAGACCACCAGGCTACTCTGTCCGTGAGATTGTCCAGGCAGGAATACTGGAGTAGGTTGCCATTTCCTTCTCCAGGGGATCTTCCCGACCCAGAGACCAAACCCATGTATCCTGCTTGGCAGGGGGATTCTTCACCACTGAGCTACCTGGGAAGCCCCAAAGAACTCTGTAAATTTGAGCAATAACTTCTATAAAACAGGACTTCCCTGGTGGCTCAGATGGTAGACTCCGCCTGCCAGAACAGGATACCTGGGTTCAGTCCCTGGGTTGGGAAGATCCCGTAGAGCAGGAAATGGCAACCCACTCTGGTATTCTTGTCTGGAGAATCCCATGGACAGAGAAGCTTGGCAGACTACAGTCCGTGAGTCACGAAGAGTCAGACTCGACTGACCGACTTTCACTTGTTCACTTGTTTTGTATAAAATAGCAACAAAGTACTTACCTGAAGATGTGTGTATCCTCAGTCACTTCAGTTGGGTCCGACTCTTGGTGATCCCGTGGACTGTAGCTAACCAGGCTCCTTTGTCCATGGGGATTCTCCAGGCAAGAATACTGGGGTAGTTGCCATGCCCTCCTCCAGGGGATCTTCCTGACCCAGGGATTGGACCTGCGTCTCTTATTTCTCCTGCGTTGGCAGGCAGGTTCTTTACCACTAGCGCCACCTGGGGGTAGGGGTCCAGATGCAAACAAGTGTCTAACTGAACCCATGGCCTGCATTCTAACTTCGGGTCCTTCCCCTGGAATTAGTCCCTTCTTATTTGCTGCCATCTTCCAGATTTGGCATTTTTCACATCCCATAGTGGTTCTGACTCATCGTTAGTGCCAAACAAGCTTTCCTTCTGCTGTCTCCTCAGCTGGCTCTAAATAATTGACCATCATGCACATTTGAGAAGGGTAAATCCATAGTCACAAAATTCAGATGCAGAGAAGCAATCTACTTAATCTACACATGAAAACAAGAAAGTGTCTAATTGGTGCCTGTATACTTATCCTGATGACCAGGCTACCTTCCATTACATAGGGCAGGTGGAATACTGATGAATTTATGAAGCTAATGGGGAAAGCTCAAATTTCTTATCCAGGCACTAAAATGTATCAACTCTGGGGCCTCTCACAATCTTTAATGACATCTGTCCCACTTCATTTTGAGAATAATGAGAAGAATGGAAGAATGTATAACAAAACACTTGAAAATGTTAGATGTCTATACTCCAGAAATATCATGGGCTGTCATAGAGGACAAGTTCAAGTTTTCCATCATTTAATTTCACCTGTCATCGCTACAGTGACATGGTTTAGATGATTGATGTCATTCTCAATGATGGAGGAATTCTAACAAACTTTTGATAGAGAAAATTCTCCCTAAAATAAGCTATATTCATGAAGGAAATTTATCCCCCAGTGGTTTTCAGTACTGTCTTTTTTAAAAAGTTTTTTTCATTTTATTTACCATACTCACATCCAAAGGAAAAGATTTATTTATGAATAAGTCTTTGGTTTTCTTTGCCCTCTTACTATACTTTGAAGTATAGGGAAATATTGAATACTGAAGAACTCTTCAATTTGGCTGCCCTTTTTGGTTTTTTTTTTTTTGTGTGTGTGTGTGTGTATATATTTGGATTTTCATGATCTCTTATTAACAGGGGCTCCTCCTCTCATTAATTATGCCTCAGGATGTGTAAAGTCTATTTATCAGTGTCAGTATAGTTGCAGTTGTACTCGCAGTCTGTTTTAACTAGAGAGAGTACTTTGGCAGTCTAATTATACTGTGTGGTTTGCATTCATCTTCCAACCTTTCAAAGCCTTTTTAAATGGATTTGAATCTTAGAAAAGATTTTAAGGATCCTGTTTGCTCTGTAGTTAATAGACAACGCCCATTGAGCCCAGAAAAACAGTTTAGCTTAACCAAGCCTTAGTCAATATAATTTGGACTGATTTATTCTGAAAACAAAATTAAATATTTCTGCAGTTTTTGTGTTTGTTGGAATTGGCTGCATTATTTAGACATAATGTTCCAGTGAGGAAGTACTGAAAAACACCTCCCTTTTATTTATTTATTTGAAGAACTAAATTTTTCCATTTAAAAAGATTCAAAAGATATTGAGAAAATACATTATTCAGGATACTGTGCTCAGAATTGAAAGTGATATGAGAATACATAAAACATTAGCCCTTGTCAAGCTCATTGGCTTTGATTCTTCATTGCAAGTTCAGATTAGGTCAGTTATTTCACCAAAACGAAGCAATCATTTCTCATTCCAAGAAAGTGAATGGCAAAATATAGCTACTTGACTATTTTTTAAATAAAGAGAATAGTTTCTGAATACAAAGTGTAATCAAACTTTCTGGCAAATGAGCATTACAGAGCAACCCATTTCATATCATATAGAACAAAAGTGAGAATATAAAATGGTTTTCTTTTTTGAAACATATTAATTCCCATATTTATAACATATTTTCTTGAGCCTTCCTGTTTTGAATTATGATAAACTTTATCTCACAAGAGACTGCACTCTGGCAGTGTTCGTTATGCGTGTGTCCCATTTTGCACACCCTTTGAACCAGGAAGACATTTATCAGTGGCTAATATATCTTCAAAAATTCACAGCCCCTCAAGATCAGTTCTCTGTATTTCTGTACTAACAGTTGGATTTGCTTAAGTTTAGAGATGTGGGTATGCTCTGGATAGTTTACTGATCATATTATGAAGGTCAATTAACTACTGCTAATTGATAGAACAAATTTCAGGGTAGTAAACACAAGTAAGAATGCATCAGATTATTGTTAAAAGGAACCTTTAAGAAGAATTTGGAGAAGACAATGGCACCCCACTCCAGTACTCTTGCCTGGAAAATCCCATGGACGGAGGAGCCTGGTAGGCTGCAGTCCATGGGGTCGCTAGGAGTCAGACACGACTGAGCAACTTCACTTTCACCTTTCACTTTCATGCATTGGAGAAGGAAATGGCAACCCACTCCAGTGTTCTTGCCTGGAGAAACCCAGGGATGGGGGAGCCTGGTGAGCTGCCATCTATGGGGCTGCACAGAGTCAGACACGACTGAAGCAACTTAGCAGTAGGAAGAGAATTAACTCTGTTATAAAAATAAGAAGCAGAAACTCTCTGTTCATAAGTAATTCTTTACTTACTGATGGAAATAAATTCATTTATTATTATCACTACTGATAAGGATACTGACTATCCAGATTGGGGACTGGGCATCTGCTCATGTTAATGTGCTCTGGTGCCTGGGATTATAACAATGAGCAAACCAGGGAACAAATAGGACTGGCCTGGTTCAGTGAAAGAAGAGGAAACAAATACTTTTCTTTCAGATCCAATTCAATTAACCTGTCCTGGAATGGCTCCCATAATCCCGAGCCATTCCATAATCCCATCAGCTGTGTCCACCATCTAATACAGTCCATCCGTCTCCCTTCAAGGTCTTTGAGAGGGGAGAGGATTGTATTCTTTATATGAATAAGAACAAATGAGAAATGTACAATTTTTAAGGAATTGCATGGAATTTTTTAAATTGGATAATGAAAAACATTCAGGTCTGTTTATCTTAATCTTTCTCAAACGTGCCATTTGCACTCATACTTCCTATTGATTCCAGAGTTCATCCTTTCTGTTTCCCATTGGGATAGTCATCATTTGGCAGACAAGATTATCAGGATATCTGAGTTAACAGGGTAGCCTATCAAGTCCAGCCTGCAAGGGCACACACGAGGCTGGGATCTCAGCACACGAATCTGCTATCAGTGTTCCTTACTCTCTCTTCTTTCTTATATTATCCCTTATGCCATCTGGGTCTCCTTCTCCTTAACATGCATAAAGTATTTTCCTCTGAAAAGCAATCAAATAAGTGCTGTCTTTCACATTTTTCAACAGCCATTGAGTATCTAATTTGTGACAGATAATTTGCTGGCAAATACAATGACAATGAAGAGATACAAAACTATAAATAAAGCTATCCATCCCCTACCCTCAAGTAGTGTAACTTTAGGAAGTGAAATATCAATTTATTTCCAGTAGGTTGCTTTTTGATACCTTTCCTTGCTGTGCCAATTCATGTAGAGTAGAATTAGTAGCATTTTGCCAGGTTTTTCTTGATTGAAGGAAGAGCTCACAATGCAAATATTTGAAGAATGATGTGTTTGACCCTCCAGAACTCTGTGGCTTGGGGATGCCGTCAGGAATTCAACCAGACTTCCTCCTTTGTTATAAGTGTATTTGAAAATGTCATAACAGATTAAATTTAACACTAGAATTCTGGTTCAGTTATCCAGATTGTGGTCATAAGTTACCTCTCCATTTTTATTAATACCAATGATCCTTTCATATTAAAAAAGAAACTAGCTTGGTAGAGTTTATCAATAGGAATAAGAACAGGCTGCCCCGGAATCCTTCCCACCCCCTTCATACATCCATGGTCCCCCAAATGGACCCTGAGTTTATTTCTGTTTCAGAGAAGAAAGAAACTAATCTGCTTATATTAGCAAAAAACTAGTGAGAGTTAAGCATTCCAACAGTGTCAAATGCCTCTACCTAAAATCATTTGTTATGTTTGTAAATGTGGCCAACCTGAATGTACAGTGCTAATTTTTGGAAAAATATAAATGAGATACTTACTAATTGAAACCCACACTTTCTTATTGCTCAATTAGTGAAAAAAATGAATAATCAACAGAGTTGAGTTGGAAAATTCCTGGAACTCTGATCTAGGGACAACCTCTTCTCTGTTAAGCAGGCTTTGAGAACTGAGTAAGCTTCTGCAAGATATGCTGTTGCCTAAATTTCTTGGTAGATGGAAAGCAACTAATTGTCAATCCAGCAACTCTTCAAAAATGTCTTCTTTTCTAAATGGCACAGTTTACCTTGACAAGAGAAGTCTCTTTAAAGGTAATAGTCAATTTTGCATCTGTGTGGTATATTTTTCAATAATAAAATAATAAGTTATTCAGCCAGTTTGTAGGGCATGATGCTGTCCGTATACCAGTCACTAAGTGAAACTTAAGGGAAACTTAAGCATCTATCTTATGTCTCTATTTTTTTCCAGATTTTAACTCCTCCAGAGTAAGGACTTTGTCATGCACATCCTTTTATTTGCTGAGTCTAGTTCAAAATAGTTTCTCCCCAATATATTATTATGAAAATTGTTAAACTAAAGTTAAGTTTGAATTTTGGTCAAGTTAAACAACCTTTCTCCTTGTTCATTGTTGGGGAAGCATAAAGAGTATTTCAGACATGGGAGCAAACAGTCACATGGAATGAAATATAAAAGGAAAGAGCTGCAGAAGGGAGGAAGGAAAGGAAGGGAGGGGAGGAAAGATGTAAGAAGAAAAAGAGTGAGAGAAGAAAAGAGATAGTTGCATAAGCTGAAAGTTTTATTCCCCACTATAAACCGCCAATAATTTAGAATTTACCAGCTATTTTGGTTTACTAGTGCTACTATAACAAACTATCACAAACTGGGTGATTTAAATTATAGGAATTTAATGTCTCACAGTTCTGCAGGTTAGAGGTCCAAACTCCAGGTATCAGTGGCATTGGAGCCTTTTGGGAGAAGGACCTGCTGCAGACATCTCTGCCCGGCCTGTCGATGGCCATCTTCCCTCTCTGTCCGCTGTATGGGCTGCCCTCTGTGCCGGGTTTCCTTGTCCTATAGGAACATCATGGGCTTCCCCAGTGGCGCAGGGGTGACGATTCCACCTGCAGTGCAGGAGACAGGGTCAGTCCCTGGGTTGGGAAGATCCCCTGGAGGAGGGCATGGCAACCCACTGCAGTATTCTTGCCTGGAGAATCCCATGCAGAGAGTAGCCTGCCAGGCTACAGTCCCAAGGATTGCAAAGACTCGGACAGGACAGCACAGGCACCTGTAGGAACAGCAGCCATACCAGATTAGGGCCCACCTGCAGACCTCATTTTAACCTGATTGCTTCTGTAAAAACCCTATCTCCAAATAAGATCCCATTCTGAGATACTGAGGGGCTGCACCATATTTTTGAGGGGAAACTAGAGGGGGGACAAATTCAACCCATGACACTACCTCACTATATTTCAAGCTCTGGATTTTTGCCCCAGAAAACCTGATCTTTTCAGTGTTCTCTGTGTCACTGAAAGGTAGTTCCAATCTTCATCCCAGTCTTCTAGAAATCTAGAAGTTCCAGACAGCTTCCTCTCTCCCCTATGCCCACCCAATCCAACACCAGTTCCCATCTCTCTTGTTTCCCAAACGTCTCTCCAGACTATCTACATCTCCTCTACAATCACCTGAGTACCAGCTGTGTCATCTCTCACCCATTTGTATCTGTCTCCATGCAATCCATCCTCCACCAGAGCCAGAATGTTCTTTCCAAGATAGAGATGTCATCTGGCCATCCTCCATCATAAAACCCTTCAATGGCACCCACTGCTCATTAAGTAGACATTCTGCCTTGTAACCCCTGCTACCCTCTGTGACCTTCTCTGCCACCATGCTCTCCCAGCTCACTCCCAGTGTCTCAGAGCTCATGTTTTCCATGTCACCTCCTGCACAGAACCTCTGCCAGTGCTCTTTATCCCCTCTTCACCTGCAATCCAACCCCTACTTCTTCAGAAGAAAAAAAAAAAAAAAAACTCCTTTACAGTCAGTTGCCCTTCTAGAGCAAACCAGAGCACTTATTAGCTTTCATCACTCAGGTTATTTTATAGTTACTTGTGAAATTATTGGATCAATATCTTTCTCCTCCTGCCATGTATGAGCTCCATGAGAACAGGGATATCATTTTTTGTTATTCACCATCATACTCCTAGCATTAACACAAGTCTTCTTATATAGTATGTACTCAAAATATATAGTGATGTTAAAATCTGGTGGTTGGCTACCAGAATCATTTGTTTAAAAAAAAAAATGCAAAGGCAGATCTCACCATAGATATCAGGCAAGAAGTTTTTTAGAAGAGTTCTAAAACTATTTCAGTGAGTGTGGTAATAAGGAATGCAAATAAAAAGATGGCTTAAGATACCAGAAGTACAAATGAAGATGAAGGAAGGGCCGCATGTGTTTAAGAAGTAGAGAACTTTAAAATTAGTTCCATGGATCTAAACTGAAGCAGGACACAGGCCCGCTCCAGGCACTGTTTCCCGTAGGAACCATCAAGTACATTGAGATTGCTGCCTCGTTGCAGTAATATGCACAGTGTTGGTACCTCAGTGGAATTAAGGTACATGCCGACACTGTTCTTTCTTACCATTGATGCAGTAATATTAGGCATGATGCTTCCTTTGCTGACTTGCTATCTGCCTTATCTATCTCCTTAGAAGCACTTTACCTTTAAAAAAGATAGCCACAGTTGACCTTGCACAACTTCAATTCCAGAACCTCATTTTACTTATAAAAACCGGGGGCCCAGAACAATGAAATAGTTCACTTCTCTGCAACCAGTCCATTGTTTTATATCAAATAAGTCGCAGGAGATTATTCCAAGCAGTGACTCAGTAACCCACATGTCATTTCACCCAAGTAATAATTGTTTCTCCCCAGGATCTCTTTATGCTGGTTCACTCTTTACTCCAAACGGAGCATTAACTCTGATGATCCAGCTTTTATTGCTCCACTCACAAGGTGACTGTAGCATTTGTCACCCAAATCAGGGCATGTATATGTGAGTGCATGGGGACACTATTGAAAATCACCCTGGGACAGCAGCTATAAAGCAGGAGTGTCCGGAGCAAGCCAGGACATGCAGTCATATTACTGCTGCATCAGATTCTTCAGAAAGGCCACATATACAGATGCTCAGTAAGCAGTGAATTACAGCTTCTTCTGGGCTCTGAGCATAACTTGTAGGAGAGGGCATCACTCCTGCCTTACTGCGTCAACAGCTCTCATTAACATAACTGTAGAGCTTAATCATTTCAAACCTCACTGTCTGCCATACTTAACTGACAGACACAATCAGGAAGAGGTGATCTAAAACCTAGATGTCACTTTCTTACCAGAAAAAAAAAAAAACCCTCTGTTTAGGACATGTGCTGTTCTTTCTTCACTATTTTCAGTTGATCGTTCACTAACTTTGGTTATCTTGAGAAGGTAACAGTACATTCCCTGGTTGACTCCTCTGTTTCTTCTCTAAAACACAGGCAACCAGCCAACACATACACAGAGCTTTAGCTTCTCATCAACAGAAAACACGGAAAGCTAGAAGCACAAAGAAGATTAATTTGCTCGTGTGATCAAAAGTGAAATCACAAATGCCAGGCAATGATTGGGTTCCATGCTTATTGTTTTGTCATTGGGGAATTTTAAGGGCTCAGGATGAAGTGAAATAAATAGGATTTACTGGGATTTTGTGGAGTTGGTTGGAGCCAAATTATGAATCCAACGTTTGCCTAGACTCTGTCTCTTGATAGATTTATGAGCACTGAAATTTAACCTGTGTCCAACCACATTGCCCTTAACCACTCCAATGTCCTCACTTAGCTTTCCCCCAATGCCATGTTAGAACTGAAAGACCTGCTTATAAATTAGTAGATTACAGCTCACCTTTCCATCCATTCTATTACCTCACACACTTCATCATTTCAGGAGAGGAGGGAGCCCTTGATATGATATCAAGAAGGCCTTGGATCATCAAAAAAAAAAAAAGGAAAAGAAACAGATTCAGTTAACTTTCCTTTCCTTTATTTTCCCCCTAATTTTTCCACTAACTCAGTACTAGCTCTGACTATACATACATCAAAAAGAAAAAGTACATAATATCCTCTCAATACTCTGAGGTTTGGGAGAAATAGTTGAGTAGTAGTAACAATTAAAAGCATATGAGTGCATTACTGTTAGAGCTTTTTGTTTCCATTCTTCTCAGAAATCTAACACAGTGTTCAAATGTCTAGTTTTCCTTTTACTGGTTTAGGACTAGATAAACCTCCCTGCATTTGTCTATGGGCTTGGTTCATTTCCCATTTAATATTAAGCTTCTATCTCTTACCACTGTGAGATGTTATTTGAAAGCTGACTTTCCCCAAATACAGCAGAACACAATTAGAAGAAATTCAAGAAACAGTTCAATGAAAACACTTATTTTTAATATTTAAAAAGTGTTTAGAGTGATGTTTAAAGGAAAGAACATAAGCTAGTTATTGTTAATGATGAGTGGCTAATCATTAAGTAGAAATTAAAGAGATAAAATATCTAAAGGCGGAAGTGAAAGAAGTTGAATATAGGTCAACAAGATAGAGTTCCTTCCTTAAAAGGCATGAATGTTTCTTTCACTAAATATTATTTTATGTCATTATTCCATACCCTAGAGAGATGTAACAGAGAAGGCGATGGCACCCCACTCCAGTGCTCTTGCCTGGAAAATCCCATGGACGGAGGAGCCTGGTCGACTGCAATCCATGGGGTCACTAAGAGTCGGACATGACTGAGCGACTTTGCTTTCACTTTTCACTTTCATGCATTGGAGAAGGAAATGGCAACCCACTCCAGTGTTCTTGCCTGGAGAATCCCAGGGACGGGGGAGCCTGGTGGGCTGCTGTCTATGGGGTCGCACAGAGTCGGACACAACTGAAGCGACTTAGCAGCAGTAGTGGCAGAGAGATAGAAAGACCAATATTCCAAACATGCTGCTCTCAATGATCTTCCAATCAAAGAAAAGAAATGAGGTAAACACTAATGAATACCCAGTGCATCCAAAGCAGTACAACCCCACAAGCCTACCTTATGTGATTGTCATGAACATTAAGCGATTACATATTTAAGTTTAAGGTAAGGTAAGGTAAGGTGAAGTTGCTCAGTCGTGTCCGACTCTTTGCGACCCCATGGACTGTAACCTACTAGGCTTCTCCGTCCATGGGATTTTCTAGGCAAGAATACTGGAATGGATTGCCATTTCCTTCTCCAGGGGATCTTCCCCACCGAGGGATCGAACCCGGGTCTCCCGCATTGGAGGCAGACACTTTAACCTCTGAGCCACCAGGGAAGCCCGATTACATATTTATGCAATGTTTAATTAAAGCAGTCTGATACACAGTGTGCATGCATGCTCAGTCATGTCCAACTCTTTTTGACCCCATGGACTGTAGCCCACCATGCTTCTCTGTCCCTGGAATTTTCCAGGCAAGAATACTGAAGTGGATTGCCATTTTCCTTCTCCAGGGAATCTTCCCAGTCCAGGAATAGAACTCAGGTTTCTTGCATCTCCTGCACTGGCAAGCTCTTTACCACTCTTTACCACTGAGCCACCTGAGAAGCTCCTCCCTGATACATAGCAGTAAGCACTGTTATACATGTTTATTAGTCAATAAATAAATACACAAAATACATGTGCCTTAAGAGAATCACAAGCAAACATGACATATAAAAATTATTGAAACAAATTGATGTATAATGCCACCCTTAATGACATGGAACAGATGGTTGAAAAGATCCAGGAAGATTTCATAAAGAATAGGTTGTATAATGGATGAGAAAATTGACAGCAGAACTTATTAAAGTTACTAAAGCAAAAGGAAGCACCGTTAACCCAAGCGTAGAGTTGAGATAAATTCATAAAATAGTGAATAGACACAGGCGACAAGAACATAGGATGAAAGATTGGGCTTTAAAAGTGAGGCAGACAGTAATGGGAAACAGATAATGCTTTGTAATATTTGTTAGTATTGTCATATTTGGTGATACTTAAATGAAGGTAAGTCCTTTGGAAGTAACCAGCCAGCTTTACCAGAGTCAGATGTGCATCTATGTGATGGTCTCAGTGATCTATCATACACAGCTTCAGCAATTAGCATTGCTGTTCTGATGGCTAATTAGTATAGTTATTAGTATTGATTAATGTGCTGCTATGGATTCTGAGTGGCTGAACTGAACTGAACTGATGGATTCTTATGGGCTTCCCAGGTGGCTCATTTGTTAGAATCCACCTGCCAATACAGGAGACGAGGGTTCAGTCCCTGGGTCAGAAAGATCCCCTGGAGAAGGGAATGGATACCCACTCCAGTAATCTTGCCTGGAGAATCCCATGGACAGAGGAGACTGGCAGGCTACAGTCCATGAGGTCACAAAAGAGTCGGACATGATTGAGCAACTAAACAACAACAACATGCTATTCTTTTAAGTTAGATTTCTTATAAAATAGTGAAGTCTTGATATTGAGGTAGCTTTCAAATTTAAGCTGGCATGCCTAGTCTTAGGGCTTCCGTGGTGGCTCAGAGGTTAAAGCGTCTGCCCGCAATGCGGGAGACGTGGGTTCCATCCCTGGGTCAGGAAGTTCCCCTGGAGAAGGAAATGGCAACCCACTCCAGTATTCTTGCCTGGAGAATCCCAAGAATGGAGGAGCCTGGTGGGCTACAGTCCATGGGGTCGCAAAGAGTCGGACATGACTGAGTGACTTCACTTTCACTTTCGCCTAGTCTTAAAGCTGTTGTTTAGTCAACAGTTTCTTAGATTGATCTCCTTTCTCACTCCTTACCACCTTAAGTTTATGGAGAAATACTTAACAGAGAATAAAGGGTTAATTCCTGTTTTCTTCTCTTAGAAATGAAGTTCTTTCTCTGTGTTCTGTCTCCAGCTCAGACTTTCTCTACTGGTAGATTGGGAGCTGATTGAGAGCAGAGTCCATTACATCCATCCTTATAAGCCCCAGCATCTAGTCCAGTTTCATCTAGTAAATCCTTATGAACTGTGGTTTAGAATGTCTTAATTGGATTGGATTGGGTTGGATTAGATTAGATCACAATGAATAAGAAGTAAAGCATTTCCTCTTATCATTTTTCAAATAACTTATTTGGGTATAAAGTGAAGCATACATAGAATAATATTTAAACTGCCTTAGATATAGACTCTTGTAAAGAGTCTGTATCTAACTGGATAGATTTAATCTGAAAACTGACAGCAGTTTCATCACAGTAGCTTGATAGATTATAATGAATACATTCCATCAAGCAGTATCATTTAAAGTAATACTAGTTGAAAGTAAAAAGCTTTAAATAAACCCTATTTAAAAATAGCTCATCATGTATATGTTGATAAAAATTCTTTGTATCACAGATTTAAAGACACAGAAAGTCTTCTTATAAAAGAAATATATGAGACTTTTAGTGCAATTAGTTCTCTTTAAAAGACAGGAAAAAAACTAATTATACCACATTGATGTAATTCCAAGCTAAGTACATGTATGTAAATCATGGGAAAAGATCCTTGAAGTTAAATGATATACCAAATTTAGCTGTTAGGCAACTATTTCTCCCATTTGGCTAAGTATTCCTTAGAAGAACAGTCCGTAACAAAGAGATTTGCTTCAAACTCCTGATTTTTTAACCAATGCTGCTTTATACACTTTGAACACATAAAAGTTCTAATTGTTTCTTGGAAATGAACAACAGCTGCCTATAGATGTATTGCTTATTCATTTATTTACTGCATATAAAATCATTTAAAGGTAAGGTAGAAAAGGAAAGAACTTTTAAATCTTATATCTTTCCCATTATCTTAAAAATCCACACAATGATCAGGAAAGTGTTCTCACTGAAAATCATATTTGATCTAATGTGTCTGAAAATAATATTTGATTGTGTTATTTGTATATGAAATATCCTGATAGATAATCAGACATGCAATTCAGCACAGAGAGTCTAGAACAGACATGGTTATGCTTGTAGTTCTTATTTATGGATGACAATTATTCTTTATAAACTAGTTGATGGAAAGAAGCGTACATTCTCTATCTTGATTGATTCTCCTTTTGCTGTTTTCTTTCTGTCATGATGGATGTAGCTGAGGCGTATTTCTGTTGAGCTTTTCCAATAAGTCATAAAAGGGAAACAGTCTTTTTTTCTGGGCTTATAAGACCTTGGAGACCCTGAAGATTTGAGAATTATTTTTTTTTCAAGTGTAAAACAACAGAGTGAGCCAGATATAAAAGGATGCCTACCAAATGATTCTATTTACATCAAGATCAAAAGCAGGCACAAATAATCTATGGTCAGGGTAGTGGTTACTTATCCTTGGAATCAAGCCTCTGGTAAATGATGATGGTAAATGGTGTGTTTTCAGATATGGATGCTGGTTATATGAATGGGTTCAGTCTGTGACCATTTGTTAGCTGTTCATTTATCTTTTGAATATATGTTATACCTCAATAAAAAGTCCAAATAAAAAGGAATGAATAAAAGTAAAGGCATTCATATTTCCTTTTCCTCCAGTATACTACATTCTAAAGGGGTTCCTACCACTCTCAGTTTACAACAGTTGTGTTGTCCCAAGTCATAGAAGTGTTTAGCAGCAGGACCAGCATTTTGGATCTCCTGCTTCCGTATCTTGTGATTTTTTAGTTTTGCCAATCACAAGCTATGCTTACCTCTCAGACCCATGACACGGCCTGCTGGCGGGAAAGCTTTTAACCTTTCTCTGTGACCTAATGCCATTTGCCCTGTTCACAGGAGAGCTGTGTGAGGAGAAACTGGACTTCTGTGCCCAGGACTTGAACCCCTGCCAGCATGACTCCAAGTGCATCCTGACACCAAAGGGATACAAGTAAGTCTGAGGCTGCACTGAAGCTCCTGCCGGGGGGAGGAGGGCCTTTCTTTTTTTAATTTATTTATGTATTTATTATTTATTTGGCTACACCACATCTTAGCTGTAGCATGCATGATCTTTGATCTTTGTTGCAGAATGTGGGATCTAGGTCCCTGACCAGGGATTGAACCTGGGCTCTCTGCATTGATAACTCGGAGTCTTAGCCACTGGACCACCAGGGAAGTCCCAAGGAGGGCCTTTGTTTAAGGAACCCTCTTCTTTCAGGATCTAGCCTCACACCTTTGCTCTTATAGGGCATTTTCTCCAGGGTTATTGGCATTTTTATAAATGTCTATTTACAATATGACCTTTTTTTTAGTACACCAAAGAGTTTCCTTTTGTTCTGTGACTTTTCAAGGGAAATTTTGTATGAAATAAAAGGGCCTTTGAATGTGTGTGTCTGTGTTTAATCACTCAGTCATGTTGGACTCTTTGCAACCCCATGGACTGTAGCCCACCAGGCTCCTCTGTCCATGGAATTTTTCATGCAAGAATACTGGAGTGGGTTGCCATTTCCTATACCAGGGGATCTTCCCAACCCAGGGACTGACACACATCTCTTAAGTCTCCTGCAGTGGTGGGTGAATTCTTTACCACTGGGCCATCTGGGAAGCCCAAAGTAGTCTTCAGTTCAATTCAGTTCAGTCACTCAGTCGTGTCTGACTCTTTGTGACCCCATGGACTGCAGCACACCAGGCCTCCCTATCCATCACTGGAGTTTACTCAAACTCATGCCCATTGAGTCGGTGATGCCATCCAACCATCTCATCCTCTGTCGTCCCCTTCTCCTCCCGCCTTCAATCTTTTCCAGCATCAGGATCTTTTCAAATGAATCAGCTCTTCACATCAGGTAGCCGAAGTATTGGAGTTTCAGCTTCAACATCAGTCCTTCCAATGAATATTTGGGACTGATTTCCTTTAGGATGGACTGGTTGGATCTCCTTGCAGCCCAAGGGACTCTCAAGAGTCTTCTTCAACACCACAGTTCAAAAGCATCAATTCTTCTGTGCTCAGCTTTCTTTATAGTCCAACTCTCACATCCATCCAAAATAGCCTTTGATTGTGTTTAATTAAATTCATTTGAAGACCCAATAGTGAAAGGCGTCCAGCCGTGCCCAATTCTTTGAAACCCCATGGACTGTACAGTCCATGGAATTCTCCAGACCAGAATATTGGAGTGGGTAGCTGTTCCCTTCTCCAGGGAATCTTCCCAACCCAAGGATCAAATCCAGGTCTCCCACATTGCAGGCGGATTCTTTACCAGCTGAGCCACCAGAGAAACCCAAATAAATTCTTAATATCTACTAGATGCTTTGTTACCTGAATGGAAGTCATCTTTGGTAAAATAAGTTTAAATTAATGTAACTGAAAATGTTTGGTCTGCAATAATACTTTAACTACCCAAATGGAGGAAGACAGAGTGACCATATGTCCCAGGTTGCCTTGGTACAGTCCGTTTATGTCTGTTGTCTCAGTGTAATTAATATTTAGTGTCTCCTTCACTCATGTGCGTGTTTCGTGGGATGATAACCGTCTAGTCAAGGCTATGGTTTTTCCAGTGGTCATGTGGTCATGTTGGACTGTGAAGAAAGCTGAGCACCGAAGAATTAATGCTTTTGAACTGTGGTGTTGGAGAAGACTCTTGAGAGTCCCTTGACTGCAAAGAGATCCAACCAGTCCATTCTAAAGGAGATCAGTCCTAGGTGTTCTTTGGAAGGACTGATGCTAAAGCTAAAACTGTAATACTTTGGCCACCTCATGCAAAGAAAAAAAGACTCTGATGCTGGGAGGGATTGGAGGCAGGAGGAGAAGGGGATGACAGAGGATGAGATGGCTGGATGGCATCACCAACTTGATGGACATGAATGTGGGTGAGCTCCGGGAGTTGGTGATGGACAAGGAGGCCTGGCGTGCTGCAATTCATGGGATCGCAAAGAGTCGGACACGACTGAGCAACTGAACTGAACTGAAAGCATCCAGTCATGCCAGCTAGCAATCTTTCTGAAATATGTTTGGTAGCAAAGGAAATTATTCCTTTGCCACAATTCTGTAATATTTTTGTTTGTTTGTTTTGGGGGTGTTGTTTTTTTTTTTTTGCCCAAGCTAATTTATTTTTAATTGAAGAATTGCTTCACTATATTGTGTTGGTCTCTGCCATTCATGACCATGAGTCAGCCATAGGTCTACATGTGTCCCCCCCGTTTAACTTCCCTCCCACCTCCTACCCCTTTCCAGCCTTCCAGGACGTTACAGAGCCCTGGTTTGAGTTCCCTCAGTCATACAGCAAGTTCCCATTGGTTACCTATTTTACACATGGAAGCATATACACTGTCACGTGTAGAATTCTGTAATATTTTAAGGATCTATCAACAGCAACTTCTTTTCTTAGACAGACAGTAGTTTAGAAATCATCTTGTAGGAATCCTTTATTTTAAACCTGAGGGAACCATGACCCAGAGAGGTCCATGGCTGTCAGAGGTCTCAGTGTTGCTCAGTGGTACAGATGGAACTGGATTTTATACTTCCCAGTTGGGTGATTTTTCTACTACAGGTTACCTCTGAGAAGTTTTACACTTTATCACCATGGTAGGTTGTTTGTTACAGAAGGTAAGCTGGATTCTCAGAAATGTTACTGTAAGGTTCAGGTTGAGTTGTGCTTACAGGAGACAACTAGCAAATAGCAATACTTGTTCCTTTTTTAAAATTTTTTTAATTTTAATTGGAGGCTAATTAGTTTACAATATTGTAGTGGTTTTGCCATACATTTACATGAATCAGCCATGGGTGTATATGTGTTCCAATCCTGAAACCCCCTCCCACTTCCCTCCCCATCCCATCCCTCTGGGTCATCCCAGTGCACTTGTTTCTTGATCCAGTATTTATTGAGCATCTGCCATGGGTCAGGGCATGTGCTAATATTGCCATCTTTTGTTTTTATGGAGCTTTATGGCTATTCAGTCTCTCATACTCAGGCTTAGTTGCTATAGGATTCAGAGAATTAAAACTTACTCAGGTCAGGAACAGTTTTATAAGAATAGATGGATTAGAGCTGGGACTAACATATTAATACTTGTCAACAGATTATTGAATATTCCAAGTTGAATGGGAGATGAGGTCATATCACCTGACCCATACTGCCTTTCGAAAATCAATCTGAATAAAATATTTATTCTCAAGTTTCATTTACAGAATATTTTAATTCAATTTGATTTAAAATTCATTATTTTAGAATATACAGTTGCAGCACCTGTTCATTTTATTTGATGTTTTTTTAGAGAAAATATATTTGATTCTACATTTCATTATATTTTAGTTTCCAACTGTATGTGGGAAAAACAAAAGTCTTATTGAAATCTTTATTTTATACAAAATGCTTCATTGCATTTTGTTCTTCCAAATCCACAAGTATATTATTTTAACTCTTAATGTCTTTGATCTCCCCTTAATGAATTTGGCAAATTGAACTTCCATCATTTACATAACAAATATTATCATTTCTTAGAGAAATTAATCAGAGCAGATGGTTTTCCAAAAGGACTTATTTGCAGGACAGGTTTCACAAAGCTTTGTGAATTATAATTACAAGATAAACTGTTAGTCAAACCTAATGGAAACCATTCAAAAATAAGTTCATCTTCAAAAAGGCTAACCCTTAGTTCAGTATCTTCAGTTACTATCAATTACATTGCATGCTCCTGATAGTACATTTTACTGGATTATACATTAACTGATTTAGGAACACATTGTTTTCAGCAGTAATTTGTGAGTTTGTATGTAGTTTAGCAGGAAACAGGATAATTCATAGTGTTTGCTATTACTCCCATATTATATATAATTGCACATTGTGGGAAAGGAAGTTGCAAAAATGTAAGTGGACTTAGAAACCAAAATTATATGAAGCTGCTAAAGAAAATCTCTACCAACAAATATTGTTTGGACAAGTTGTACTGTTCCTTCAACTACATTTTCTTATTGCTAAGCTAATAGAGCTGGTTTTAGTTCTCTTGCTTTATTCTATACCTCATAAATCTCCTAAATTGCTTTGAGATATTTTTAGACTATGATATGCTGTAAGTAGAATTTTCAAGCGTACATCTTACTTAGTCAGCTTTGGGGCTTCTAAATGATATATTTTATAGTCTTTGCTTTCTTCCTTGTTCCTTGTCAGATAATAGAGTTCAGGGAATGTGATACATTTTATTGATAATACAAACTTTAAGGAACTCATAATTAAATATTTTCTTCCTGTTTTGAAACTGCCTGAGGAGTCAAAGAAAGGCCAAAATGTTGATCATGATGTGCCTCTGAGTTCTAATGGGCTTGAAAAATAGTATCTGTCGAGAAAAGAATATAAAATAGCTCTTTGGTGAATACGTGGTTCTCTTATCTTTTACTTTGATTTCTCTTCTCAGATAAATAATTCAGAGTGTTTCAAAGCATTTCTTCTTTCTTTTAATGCTCTGTACTTGAGCAGCTCTGCTCACATTAACATTGATGGAAGCCCTTTTCTCAGGCCTTGTCCATCTTGTTGAGAATGTCTGTAGCCATTTAGAATCCATTTAACTTCAGGCTTGTTTACTTTGCTTTGTTATGATTTAGCACTAAAACCACTGGCTCTAGAGCAAGCATGCTTATGCAGTGAGCTCATTTTATTTCTTAATTCATACATGCAGGGCTGTCTGTGGTGCCCTTAGACGGTATATACTCTCATTTATATTAATTCATCAGTTCTCCAGTAACTCCTAAATCCTGATTTTGCATTTTCAGGCAAAACTTTTGGCATTCAATAATATTCACATTCACTAGAGTGTTTTTAACTATCCTCATTCACTTACATCTTAATGGCTTTGAAATAGAAAAGTAAATAATTAGTACAGTCTAAACCATGAAGACTTTTTTTAAATTATAAAGACTTATATAGAATTATTTTTTAAAACCTGTTATTTACTGATCATGCATTATATATAAAATGCTATGCAAATTATTTTGTAGATAATGTTTTTATTTAAACTTTTAACAAACATCTGTGAGATGGAAATTACTATATATGTGTTATAGATGGGAGGAACACACATAGATTAAGCAGTGTAGTCAAGATTACATACACTTCACAATGAAACCAAAATATGAACACAGCTCTGCCTAATTGCAAAGTCCAAATACTATTAGGCTAAAATAATTTCCTGTTTTGTATTAAGTCAGTAAACCCTTTCTTAAACTCCAAACAGAAATACTCATGGAAACCAATGTGTAAAGCTAATGAATCACAGCAGTAAAGTGTTGTTGGGTGGCGGGGTACAGAGGGAAGCTGCCAGAAGCCCCCTCCCTATTTATGGCCATATCTGTAAGAGTTCCAATGGCTTCACAAAGCATAGTTTAATAATCGCTGCACATGCCATATTGCTTTTCTCTGAGCACCTTTAAAGTACTGTGTCTTGGTTTCATAGATAGAATTCCAGTGGTCAGCACTGATGAAAAAGTTTTTAAAGGGAACACCGAGTAACTAATTTAACAGCAGAGAACTATGGTTAGAAATTCAGGCTTTCTTATCAGATTGCTTGGGTTCAGTTCCTGACTATGGCACACAAGTTGGATGTCCTTGGGCAAGGCACTTAATCAGTTTGTGTCTTGTTTCCTCACTTGTAGCAAGGAGTCATGGTATCACCAATGTCACATGCCTGTGGAGAGAATTCAGTGAATCCATATATGAAAAAGTGACTAGAACAGGGCTTGAAGCAATATGCTCAAAGAACATCAGCTGTATTATCATCCCTGGTTCTTCACCAGCTGTGCAGCTCCACACCACCAAAGTGAACAGTCTGAAAAGCTGTCCAGGGTTGGGTCTCAGGAATTTAGTATCACCTTCCCTGCTCTACCCAGTTAGGTCAGCCCCCATTCTGCCCTAACAAGACTCTGGATTCATGGTGAATTAGAGAGTATCTAATGCTAATATGTTTGCTTTTCATAAAATTATATTTTACTCTAGTGTATCCAGTCTCTATTGGAAAATTTAAAATGTTAATTGTTCTTAAAAATTTCCTTAAGGTTCTTAATAAGTTTTACAACACAACACTTTCATCATGTCAGTACTCAGATGAATTAGCTGGAAATAGAGGATACCATGGCCAAATAGAGTGAGAGAAGAAGAGAGGGAGGGAGGGAAAGAGGAAAGAATGAACCCCAGTGCAATTAGTCTAATCTTATTTGGATTGCGGAGGCATACTGTCATCTGAGAGGGGAAATTGCTGTTCCTCTGAGAGATCACAGTGAGAAAGCATGGAAAGCTTTGCAGATCAGTACTGTTTTCTAGGCATCTGTTAATGTTTAGGCTTTATGAGCTTGTTCTAAATACGTTTTCTCAAAGGCAGTACCAGTTTCCTAGCGGAAATGCAACTGTTGTGCTCATTTTGGCTCAGTTAGGTTTGAAACTATTTACCTGCTTGTTCAAACAGATGTGACTGCACTCCAGGGTACATAGGCGAACACTGTGACATCGACTTCGATGACTGCCAAGGTAACAAGTGCAAGAACGGAGCCCACTGCACTGACGCAGTGAACGGTTATACATGCACCTGTCCTGAAGGCTACAGGTAAAAGTGCAAGCGAATATTTGTATTTAAAGTATTATAGGACTCAATTCTTATTGGCAATTAAGTAACATCTAATCAACGTATTTTTTTTTCTGTTCATTCTTCAGTGGCTTGTTCTGTGAGTTTTCTCCACCCATGGTTCTCCCCCGTACCAGCCCCTGTGATAATTTTGACTGTCAGAATGGAGCTCAATGCATCATCAGGATCAATGAGCCAATATGCCAGTGTTTGCCTGGCTACCAGGGAGAAAAGTGTGAAAAACTGGTCAGTGTGAATTTTGTAAACAAAGAGTCTTATCTTCAGATCCCTTCTGCCAAAGTCCGGCCTCAAACAAACATCACTCTTCAGGTAAGGTTCCCCCACTACCAAGAGCTGATCTCATCTGAAATCAGCTCAGCTTCCAAGCATAAATGTGCGTGGTGGTTTCTGAGTGATGTTGTTTCTTAAACGGACAGTTACATACTGCATAGCATAATGACAGATGCCACTTGTGTGAAAAGTTCCTGTTAGTCTCTCTAACATTTCTGTCTGTCAAACCTAAACGGACACCACGTATTTTTATTCACTACTTGATCACATAAAATACACAAACACACACACACACACTCACACTGAGAAAGAGAGCAGCAAAATATCTTTGTTTTTGTGCTTAGGTAATGGCTTAGCATGAGGCACTAGTGGGAAAGAACCCTCCTGCCAATACTGGGTATGTAATAGATGCGGGTTTGATCCCTGGTTGGTTCGGAAGATCCCCTGGAGGAGGGAATGACAACTCCTCCATTATTCTTGCCTGGACAATCCCACGGACAGAGAAGTCTGGCAGGCTATAGTCCACAGGGTCGTGAAGAGTGAGACACAACTGAAGTGCCTTAGCATGCACACATGGACAATGCCGTTTGATTCATTTATTTCTGTGGCTCTGCAGTCCAGGTTATACACAGTGGGAGGGTGGGCGGAGTGGGGTGCTTTCCTTAGGAAATCTGCAGCTGACAAGAGTACAAATGAGACAGAAAACACCTTGACAGAATATTTAGCCAAGTGTCATTTAACTTCCACTTGAATTTACAAACTCAAATTTTAAGTCTTTCCACCAAGTCACCATTTACCTTTGAGCAAGTCATTCAGACCCCGATAGACAAGGTTAGACTAGATTAGGGATCATAAATTTACATGGGGCAGATTGCGGCTGCATGTTTGTTTTATCTGTTCAGCAAGATATTTCAATATGTTTTGAATTCAGATGTGTGTAGCCAAATTCCCATGACCCCATTCCTTATTTGTTTTACCCTGGCACTCCAGCAAGGGGCCAAGGCTTCTTGAGAAGTCACGAGGAATGGGACCCCGGAAGCCAGGCTGACGGTCTTTAAAAAGCCTGCCTCCCTAATTTCAAGCATTTGCCACCCAAGTTGTTATGAGAAGTACTCAGTGGTGTTTGGGCTAAAGTCCTAACTTTTCCTGGTCCTTGAAAACCTGAAAAAATCAGAAAGCAGAATAAAAACAAAGATTTCCCCCAATCATGGCATAATTTAATATGCAACATGAAAATCCATTGTGCTCAATACAGTCGCATTTCACATATGCCATAACAATTAAAAAAAAAAAATCCATAACAGGAGCAAAAAGAGCAGGTAAGTGAAAATCTCCCACAAAGGAAGTTCTAAGCACATTCAGTAATGTCAAGAGTTTCTTTTTTTTTTTTTCCTTTGGGGACTGGCTTCCTTTTTAAATTAATTTATTTTTTAATTGAAGCATATTAAGTGTTTCTTATTATTGTTTTTAACAGAAAAGAAATGTAATCATTTTATTCCTGATTAGATTTTATCAGTGTTGGCTGAGACAATATAGCTTAATATATAAGAAGGGAAACTTGATTCACATTAGGCACTGTGAACTTGATATGGAAAATATATTTCAATTTTAATTTTCTGAAGTATAAATTCTGTAATGTCCTTATTTTTGCATATTTCATGACATGAATCTTTAAGCTTTAACATTGCTAATATGCATGGAAAGAGAGTAAATACGTGTTTATGAATGTAGAAAAACGTTTTGAAGTTCTTTATGAATTTATTTATAACAATGTAATCCAGGAACAGGTCATCTTTCAAGCAATCATTTCAGTGTGTAGTAGTATTTTCTCAGAGCCATAAAGAAGAAATAAACTAAAAATCGCTTCACTAGGAAGTCTTGTTTCTTCTTAATGAAGTATGTATGAACAACTATTCATCCTGCTAATTTCAAGGTTACTTCCCACCAGATTGCCACAGATGAAGACAGTGGAATCCTCCTGTATAAGGGGGATAAAGACCATATTGCTGTAGAGCTCTACCGAGGACGTGTTCGTGCCAGCTATGACACGGGCTCCCACCCGGCTTCTGCCATTTACAGGTGAGGATCTCTCAGTTACTGGTAAAGGTGAAAACAGTTGCTTAATGCAGAACTGCTTCTCTTCTATTATTGTGTTATGGGGAGGGAAGGAATAATTTGACTACAGCAAACTTTGTAAGTATATTAGAGGCCTGGCAATATCAGATAGCATACTCAAGTTGGATAACTGAGGAAGGATTTATTAGATGACTATTTACAAAGATTGGTTGGGACAGTGGAGTGATCTGAAATTAGTAACTTGGGATATTGCTCCTGCCCATGGGCTTGAAGGAAAGAGGGAAGACAGCAGTTATGGAAGTCAGTGCTCAGAAAACGAATTGTGGAGAGGACAGCCTGACAGAAAGAAGCATCTCCACCTTCAATGGACGAATGCTTTCAAGCCTCAGGGAAGGAATCAGGGTTTTAAATACTCGATTTCCCAACAGCCTCCTGCCCATGCTTCTTTCTGGCCAGTCAGATGCCAGAAAACATCAGACCACCCACTGATCTCGGTAATGTAGCTCACACATGAGCCTCTCAGGGCTCAGCACAGGGAGAAGATGGATGGAGAGTAGTTCTAGAGAAAGAGATGCAAGATACCCAGCACAGGGAAAAATTTAAAGTTACTATTCATGCAGTCTGTATTTATTGAGCACTTGATGTGTGTAAGGCATAGTTCTAAGCTTTCAGCAACAAAGTTCCTGCCCTTAAGAAGCTTACACATAAGAAGCCAATGGACACCTCCAAGATGTGTATAATCATATCATTCATTTTGGAAGTTTCTAATAACATACTGAATTGATGATATACTGAATGCAGTAATGATATACTGATATGTGAATGGAGGGAGATACACTGCTCAAAGTATACTTTTTGCATAACCTTCAGAGCCCCTCCTTTGGGTCTCAACACCATTTGGCAGACAAGTTACCTAGTTATCGAGTTTATTTCTTCACATGTATAAATAACTGCCACCATCTAGAGCAGGATCACAAATTCATAGGCAGTCAGTTTTTCCAGGTGGAAAACTTAAATGAACTGTAGGCTAATTGCAAACAAATGATATGTGTTCTCATTCTTTTATTCTTGAAAAACTTCTAACCTTTTAGAGAAGCATTTCTGGATTACAAATAGCCTTGGTGTTGGCACCATAATAGGCGTGGTTGTAAGCAGAGTGAACTAAAAGCAAACCTTTGTCAAAACAGCACTAGACCTTTTCTACTCGGGTCTCCCTGAATGCTGCCACGTGAAAATGTGGACCCAGGTTTTGCCAGAACTTCTGATTTTTCAAGAAAAAAATGGACACTTTAAATATAAAGTTTTCCTTCCTTAAATATGATTCACATTTTTTAAATGCCATTTGTGGCAAACAAAACACATTTGTAGACCAAACACACGGGGCACCAAGCTTGTGGGTATTGACTGAGACATAAAATGGAGATACTGGCCTCTATGTTACTGACGTCATGCTTATATATTCTCCCTGTGCTTCACATGTTATTTAATCTTTCACAATGGTTCTGGGAAATTAGATGCCAATTGTAGCCATGAATGGAATTCAATAAGTCCTTTTCGTGGTAAGCTAACCCACTTGGGAATGTTTAGAGCCTGGAAACAAACACATAATTATTGGTTTCCAAGTAGATTACAATAGTTACTTCATCTCTAAATGGTGATGAATTCGTGCCAATATTTTCAATGTTGCTAGGTCTTAAATTTTATAGCCTCAATTTGTTTCAGCTCCTAAAAAGATTTCAGAGTATTGATTTTATGGTTCATTTTTGGTGTTTTGTTTGTCTTATTTTATGCAATGAAACAGCATAGAACTCTCAGAAACTATAGTAAAAGTTCTTGGAGTTGGCTTATTAAAGCTAGTGTTCACATAAAATACACTTAAAATGCTTCTAGATGAGTTGTAAAAACCCAAGTAATTATGTCCAAAGGAGGACTTACTCTAAAGAGCTTATTATGAGTTTATGTTCATTACTATTTTTGCCTAACAATAGAGTATACCTTGTAACATCTATAAAAAAAGAATAGTATCATATCACACACTTTTTGTTATGAACCAGAAGTAGAGGTTTCTGCTTGAAGATCATCTAATAGAGACATCTGTTATGAGGGCCAGGGAAAACATAGCATTTGTTTATTTCTTGCTCTTAAGTTTATATCAAAACAATCAACAAATGTTATTGCATTATTTTTAAGTAAAAGAAAAGAAGCAACAGTCACGAAGAATTTGAATAGAGAGACCATACATAGATTGATTTATTGATCTATTGATATAGATAAGGTACATGTATATATATATGAATATAGTAGTATTCCAAATAAGTAGGAAAAAAGTTCCTGTGACATAGACACTATTAAGAACATTAAATTATTTCAACACCTTAGGAGAATCTAGTTTTTGACAAGTAATAATCATAGTGTGAGAGCTGGACTATAAAGAAAGCTGAGTGCCAAAGAATTGATGCTTTTGGACTGTGGTGTTGGAGAAGACTCTTGCGAGACTCTTGGACTGCAAGGAGATCCAACCTGTCCATCCTAAAGGAAACCAGTGCTGAATATTCATTGGAAGGACTGATGCTGAAGCTGAAACTCCAGTACTTTGGCCACCTGATGCAAAGAACTGACTCTTTTGAAAAGACCCTAATGCTGGGAAAGATTGAAGGTGGGAGGAGAAGGGAACGACAGAGAATGAGACGGTTGGATGCATCACCGACTCAGTGGACATGAATTTGAGTAAGCTCTAGGAGCTGGTAATGGGCAGCGAAGCCTGGGGTGCTGCAGTTCATGGGGTCACAAAGAATCGGACATGACTGAGCGACTGAACTGAACTGAACTAAATCATAGTGGCTAAGACGCGTTCAGATCTAGGCTTGTTCAATTGCTATATATAAACTGTAGCAAGGTATTTAATTTTTCTGTGCTTCAGAATTCATAATATTAATTTTTCTGTGCTTTAGAATTCTTATCTGTAAGTAATAATATAGTGCTGCTGCTAAGTTGCTTCAGTCGTGTCCGACTCTGTGCGACCCCAGAGACGGCAGCCCATGAGGCTCCCCCGTCCCTGGGATTCTCCAGGCAAGAACACGGGAGTAGGGTGCCATTTCCTTCTCCAATGCATGAAAGTAGAAAGTGAAAGTGAAGTCGCTCAGTTGTGTCCGACTCTTAGCGACCCCATGGACTGCGGCCCACCAGGCTCTTCCGTCCATGGGATTTTCCAGGCAAAAGTGTTGGAGTGGGGTGCCATTGCCTTCTCCGAATAATATAGTACCTACCCCATAAAGTCTCTTTGAGGATTTGATTCTACACTTAGCTCTGTCCTCACTTTTACCTTACTTTGTCTTCATTATCATCTCCTTCTAACAATAGAGGAAAATCTTTCTGGTGTCTATTTCTGGAGTGCAGCAAGAGTTAAAAGTGCATCCTCTATCCTCTATCCTAGAAGTATATCATGTTTTTAATTTCTGTGAAGGGGAATTTGGAAATAGCTTTCCAACTTCTGGAAAATTATCCCAAAGGTATAGCTGGAGACATAGAAATGATGTACGCACAAGGTAATTCACTGTGGTGTTGGTTCTAAAAACAAAAGTTAGGAAACAACCCAAGTTTCAATGGGCAACCACACAATGGAATATACTGTAAAAGGAAAAAGGAGTAAGGGAGGGGAAGAGAGGAGAAAGTTCTCTATGTAAGACATTGAAAGACTTCCAAGGTCTGTTGCTCAGTTCAAAAGAAAAAAGTGTAGAGAGCAGTGTCAAAGCAAAGTAAGGTAGAGAGGAGTGTCTTTGTATTTTTATTTTCATGTACTTTCATAAAGAAAAAACTAGGGATAGAGAGGAAAGAATGTGATGGAGTCACAACTGGTGTATAAATACAATTTTATATCATTCTGATTTTTGAACCATTTGAACATCATTACAACTCAAAACCAAAATTGAAGCAATGGAAAAGAACAGGTACTCTAAAGACAGTCTGCCTTGATTCAAGTCCCAGATTTGCTATTAACTGTGTGTCTTGGTCAAATTCTGGTCCTCACCTGATAAATGGAGATAATAAATCACAGTTTCATCTTTGTAGGACTGTAGTAAAAATTTTATGATTCGATACATGTGGAGTATTTATAATGCATACCAAATAATAAGTGATGATAGCTGTTTGGATCATAAGTTCAGAATGTCCAGAACTAACTTCATTTCCTTTGCTTCACCCTGGTACATTCCTAATTTCATTGAGAGGCATCACCATCTTCTTGGTCATTGTATGTATAATGAATTATTCTTAACCTTTTTCTTTTTTTCACCTTCAACTTGAAATTTGTCTGAAGCCCTATTTCTGCTCTTACTAATTTTCTAGTATTTATTTAAATGCCTCTGCCCTTGCTCAGGCCTTCTAAGAATATGCACTCTGATAAAAAGTACCACATCTCCATCATTACAGCCAAGCCCATCAATAATACTGTTGCCATCAGCTTTCACCTAAGGGGCTTAATAAATATTTTCTTTGGTTGAATTAAATTTTCAAATCTTGATGTGTTTCCACTTTCTATAACTTTATTAAATATACATTATACTAATGTTTTAAAAGGGAATACTTTTACATATCCTTACCTTGGAGAATTTGAGTTCAGTTCATTGAATGATTTTATGTTACATGAAATATACCTTGGTAGGACTTTGTTTCCCAAATTATGCATTATTTAATGTGCTATTGGAGCATCACATATGGGAATAATTTTGTACACCAGGTGCATTGTTTGAATTACCTAGTTAATTTTCTACATTAATGGGAATGGATTTTGTTTATTTTAGTAAAATGAAATCTGTTGAATTAGGGGAAATTGGCATCCATTAATATTTTTTCTATTGTAGTGTATTTTGGGTTTAAACTTTTTGATCTTAGATGTCAATTATTTTCCCAAATGAATTGACATGGGAACCATTATTTCATGGAAATACATTTAGAGGTAGTACTTAACAAGTTGTAAGTGTGTTTAAGAAAACCAAGATGTAGTACTGGTTTCTTTTCCAGTAGAACTAAAGTGGTGTTCACATTCCCTCATTATATTTCTTACATGATTTCCTGTAGACATGTACACTGTTAACAGGGCCTGCATACATGCACTGGTGTAGAGCAATTGTTTTCACATAAGCTGCGCCACAGTCACCTGAAAGGTATGTTAAAATACAGAGTATTGGGCTCCACCCTCTAGTTTGTGATTCAGATCCCACATGAGCCTCAGTTTTCATTTCGTTTCCATCTGATCTTCCGGGCCAGGGACCACAGTGTGAAAACCATTTGTGTGAAAGTAATTGTGTGAAAACCATTCATGTGAAAGAAAAATCTGAGCTGTGCTCTGAGAGCTGATGGTGTGCATTGCTTCTCTTATCCAAGTTTCAAGACTTCATAGTTGATGTCAGCCTTGTTGGGAATATTTTCCACCAGAGTAATCACCAGATGCTACAAATCCGGACTCATTCTGTTTTTCAGAGAGCCAGTTATTAAATATAAGCCTGCACCCTGCTAAGAGAGCTAATCAGCAGCAACAAAGATGCCATAAGCAACAAATGGATGTATGTAGAATATGGCATGCATGCCTAATTGTTAGAATGCTTAGAGAATAGCATAAAGAGGGACTTATTAATAGTGCTGTGGATGAATGAATGGCAGCCCAATCTTGAAGCCAGCATCAGCAGTAGTCCCTCAGACAGGGACGGAGTAACACAATTTTCTCAAGTAGGCTGATAATCACTTGCCCTTCAAAAGACCTTCTTTTCATCTAGATAGGCAGAAACTTAAAAAAAAATGTTAATCACAATTGTCTTCTTCCTTCTTTAGATTCAAATTAATGTCATTTTCTAAACCAGACAGCTTCTTTGAAAACATATCATTACTATTTAAAAATTAGGAAATCAGATGTACACGTTACAAAAGCACAGGACCAGACCATGCCTTCATCAGTTTCATTACTCAGGGAACCTGCACAACTTCAGAGGACTTGCCTCTGCAGACTGTTAGGCTTGCTTAGCTACACAGCCTCTGGGTTATGCAACATACAGGCTTACATTAAGAAAAAAAGAATTAATATCATTGGAAAGACAGGCAGTAGAAAGACTTTACATAGTCTTCTTTCCAAGGTAAATAACTCAGCAGTGCTTGACAGGCTGTATGGGAAGGCACCACTTTTTATCAGCTTTGTAACTTTGACAATTTGCGCTTCCATTTCATGGGGAGACTTGGAAGTAACTAACGTAAAGTGCCTAGTCTAGGCAGAGTAGGATAATTGGTAATGCTGAGATTTATGGATACTCTTCATGTTCGGATACACTGATGCTGAAGAATAAGGACTCAGGTGCAAATACTATTATTTTACATGTGACTCCTACCTTATGTTCAAATGTAGAAGTTTCTCTCTATTTTTAGAGCCTTTTCATTTAAATTACATACATACAGTCTCCAACTTATGATGGTTCCAGTTAATGATTTTTCAGCTTTATGATGGTGGAAAAGCAATATCCATTCAGTAGAAACCATACTTAGAGGTTTGAATTTTGATCTTTTCCCAGGCTAGGTATATGTGGTATGATACTCTCTTGTGATGCTGGATAGTGGAAGCAAGCTAGCCATGGGCTCCCAGTCAGTCACCAGTGTAAACAACCAGTATACTTACAACTATCCTATTCTGCTTTTCTACTTTCAATCCAATATTGAACAAATTATGTGAGATAGTCAATGCTTTATTATCAAATAGATTTTGTGTTAGATGACTCTGGCCAACTGTAAGAAGCAAGAGAGATCCAGAAAAACATGTACTTCTGCTTTATTGATTATGCCAAAGGCTTTGACTGTGTGGATCACAATAAACTGTGGAAAATTCTGAAAGAGATGGGAATACCAGAGCACCTGACCTGCCTCTTGAGAAACCTATATGCAGGTCAGGAAGCAACAGTTAGAACTGGACATGGAACAATAAACTGGTTCCAAATAGGAAAAGGAGTATGTCAAGGCTGCATATTGTCATCCTGCTTATTTAACTTATATGCAGAGTACATCATGAGAAACGCTGGGCTGGAAGAAGCACAAGCTGGAATCAAGATTGCCGGGAGAAATATCAATCACCTCAGATATGCAGATGACACCACCCTTATGGCAGAAAGTGAAGAGGAACTAAAGAGCCTCTTGATGAAAGAGGAGAGTGAAAGAGGAGAGTGAAAAGCTGGCTTAAAGCTCAACATTCAGAAAATGAAGATCATGGCATCTGGTCCCATCACTTCATGGGAAATAGATGGGGAAACAGTGGAAACAGTGTCAGACTTTATTTTGGGGGGCTCCAAAATCACTGCAGATGGTGACTGCAGACATGAAATTAAAAGACACTTACACCTTGGAAGAAAAGTTATGACCAACCCAGATAGCATATTGAAAAGCAGAGACATTACTTTGTCAACAAGGGTCCAACTAGTCAAGGCTATAGTTTTTCCAGTGGTCATGTTTGGATGTGATAGTTGGACTGTGAAGAAAGCTGAATGCTGAAGAATTGATGCTTTTGAACTGTGGTGTTGAAGAAGACTCTTGAGAGTCCCTTGGACTGCAAAGAGATCCAACCAGTCCATTCTAAAGGAGATCAGTCCTGGGTGTTCTTTGGAAGGAGTGATGCTAAAGCTGAAACTCCAGTACGTTGGCCACCTCTTGTGAAGAGTTGACTCATTGGAAAAGACTCTGATGCTGGGAGGGATTGGGGGCAGGAGGAAAAGGGGACGACAGAGGATGAAATGGCTGGATGGCATCACTGACTCGATGGACGTGAGTTTGAGTGAACTCTGGGAGTTGGTGATGGACAGGGAGGCCTGGCGTGCTGCAATTCATGGGGTTGCAAAGAGTCGACACGACTGAGAGACTGAACTGAACTGAACTGAAGCCAGTATAAGTGTTCTGAGCATACTTAAGGCAGGCTAAGCTTATGATGTTCAGTTGATTAGGTGTATTAAGTATATTTTCAATTTAACCATATTTTCACTTTACAGTGAGTATATTCCTCAGTTGTAAGTTGAGGAAGATCTGGAATTTGCTCCAAAATACATTTACTTGATAAATTATTTTGTAAAAACTTCTTCTGTAAGCTCTTATGCAAGTACATAAATACATTTAATCCCATTTGGCTTCTCATTTCTTTCCACTTAAACAATTGGGCAGGGAAATTATTTTATTAGCATTCCTACTTCACAGATGAAGCATCTTTAGCCCAGAGATACCAAAATGAGATGGCCAGTTGAATTTGTCTGGTTTCTGATTCCTATTCCACTGCACAGAGTATGCCAGCAAATACTTTAAAGTTTTTAAGGCAAAAAGCAGGGGTTCACATAAGCGAAGGAAGTGAATTATTTATCATCACTACTGAAATACCTTAAGATTAACCATGGAGAAAGAAATATTGTCCTTGTTAATGTGTCCTGCAGATATAAAGGCAATCAAAGACAATTTAAGACCCCTCTTCTTTTAAGCCCCAAGTTTTTAAACTCTGTAGCAAAGCACGAGACAATTGAGTAACAGCTTTCACACATCCATCTAGAAACACAAGAAAACAAATCTCAGGTAATAGATGAGTGTAGTAAAACTGAATTACATAATACGGTAGTAAATGCAATTTATGTTCCCAGTGGAAAGGTTCACTGTTAAGTGGTTCACTTGCAACTTTTGTGAGTCGTGGAATGTATAGTTCCCTAGGGAGAAGTGAGAGTGTTTGTCAATACTTATCAGGACCCAGAAGGATGTTACACATTGCAAGTGGATAGGTATGAGATGACCATGATAGACTGTAAAATCAATGATGGCTCAGTTTTATTCTGCAACAACTGGTGTGTCAATCACTGCTTTTGTTTTAAAAGGGTATATAGATAATAAAGAACTCCTGGACAAACCCCAGATCTCTGACTTAAGGAAACAGCATGAAACACTAATTTGGAATACTCTTAGCTTGGCCGTATTCTCTTCAGGCTCCATCCACAGAAAATCATCTTAAAACCAAAGAACCTAAAAACATTAATTTCACAGTTCTTATCTGTTTAAAAGCTTGGCAAAGCCTCACTTGATTCCTGGGAAATATAGATGGAATTAAGTTCACTGATAACTCTTACCAAGTTCTGGAATCATCAGATTAGACATTGAAAGCCTTTGGGAAGAGAAAAATGTAGTCATTCTGAATTTCACTTATAAATGGGAAAATAGGATCAAAAAACAAGTTTTACATCTATATATCTCATATGCATTTTCATAATCTTCAGCTCTCATTATAAGTTTATTACATATTTTTTTCCAGTTCAGTGATTTTTAGTAAACACAAGTTTGCAACCAGCATAGAAGATTATTTTCCATAGAATTTTATTCCTGGGCGAGTTGGGAGAGAAATCATCTATCAGCGCCTTGTTACTAACACAACATTGTAAGTCAGCTATACTCCAACAAAAATTTTTCTTAAAAAGCTTATTACTGATGAGAACACGTGCCATTTGTATGGCACTAGTGCTTGGATCTGGAGAAGGCAATGGCAGCCCACTCCAGTACTCTTGCCTGGAAAATCCCATGGATGGAGGAGCCTGGTAGGCTGCAGTCCATGGGGTCGCTAAGAAGCAGACACGACTGAGCAACTTCACTTTCACTTTTCACTTTCATGCATTGGAGAAGGAAATGGGAACCCACTCCAGTGTTCTTGCTTGGAGAATCCCAGGGACGGGGAAGCCTGGTAGGCTGCCATCTATGTGTATGCACAGAGTCGAACACGACTGAAGCGACTTAGCAGCAGCAGCAGCAGTGCTTGGATCATAGAAAAAGGAAGAAAATTCCAGAAAAACTCCTGCTACATTGACTATGCTAAATCCTTTGTGTGGATCACAACAAACTGTGGAAAATTCTTAGAGATGGGAATACCAGACCACCATACCTGCCTCCTGCAGGTTAAGAAGCAACATTTAGAACCAGACATGGAACAAAGAACTGGTTCAAAATTGGGAAAGGAGTACATCAAGGCTGTATATTGTCACCCTGATTATTTAACTTATATGCCAAGTACATCATGAGAAATGCTGGGATGGATAAAGCACAAGCTGGAGTCAAGATTGCCAGGAGAAATATCAGTAACCTCAGATATGCAGACTTTGCCACCCTTATGGCAGAAAGTGAAGAGGAACTAAAGAGCCTCTTGATGAAGGTGAAAGAGGAGTGAAAAAGCTGGCTTAAAACTCAGCATTCAAAAAACAAAGACATCGGCATCTGGTCCCATCCCTTCATGGGAAATAGATGGGGAAACAATGGAAACAGTGACAGACTTTATTTCCTTGGGCTCCAAAATCACTGCAGATGGTGACTGCAGCCATGAAATAAAAAGACGCTTGCTCCTTGGAAGAAAAGCTATGACCAGCCTAGACAGTGTATTAAAAAACAGAGACATTACTTTGCCAACAAAGACCCATATACTTTGTGACAAAGGTCCATATAGTCAAAGCTATGATTTTTCCAGTAGTCATGTATGGATGTGAGAGTTGAACCATAAAGAACGCTGAAGGCCAAAGAGTTGATGGTTTTGAACTGTGGTGTTGGAGAAGACTCTTGAGAATCCCTTGGACTGCAAGGAGATCAAACCAGTCAATTCTAAAGGAAATCAACACTGAATATTCACTGGAAGTACTGATGCTGAAACTGAAGCTCCAATACTTTGGCCACCTGATGCAAAAAAACTGACTCATTTGAAAAGACCCTGATGCTGGGAAAGATTGAAGGCAGGAGAAGGGGACAACAGAGGATGAGATGGTTGGATGGCATCACCAACTCAATGGACATGAGTTTGAGCAAGCTCCAGGAGATGGTGAAGGACAGGGAAGCCTGACATGCTGCAGTCCATGAAGTCGTAAAGAGTTGGACACGAATGAGCGACTGAACAACAATAGTGCTAGCATTGTGTGCTTGTGTTATTATATTTCTACCAATCTTTAGTGTCATCTTACAGTCAATGTTAAAAGTAAAGCTGAACTAATTTAATTTCCTCTTGAAGAAGATCCTGAAATAGTATCCAATTATTTATATAATGATGGTGATGCAGATGATAATACCAATGCATATCATTTAACTTTGCACTTTCTATAGGCTAGATGTTTTGCTCTGAATTAAAAAAAAAAAATTTCACAGGGATAGACCTCAGCTAACCATAGGAAGGGGGAATATTTGTTAACATTTACTGAAGAGATGACTGAAGTTTATTAGCAATTAAGTAACTTATCTGAAGTTAAACATTTAATAAATTCAAGACCAGAATTCAAATCCAGGTTTATCTGCCTCCAAAATCTGTATGTTTAACTAGTAGTTGCTATTACTATTCAGCATATGCCTTTTGAAGAGTCATATTTAAGATCACTAACAGTTGATATGTAGCTTTATTTATAAAGTATCTTCTTTGTATATTGGACTTTCTAGAAGGCTTAGTGGTAAAGAATCTGCTGATCGCTAGTGGAGATGAAGGAGACATGGGTTCGATCCCTGGGTCAGGCGTATCCCCTGGAGGGGCAAATGGCAACCCACTCCAGTACTGTTGACTGGAGAATTCCATGGACAGAGAAGCCTGGCAGGCTACAGTCCATGGGGTCGCAGAGTCAGATGCGAGTGAGCACACCTGTAGTTGGAAATGTAGTGAAATTTGCTCAATCATGTCCCCCATGAAATATACAGTCCATGGAATTCTCTAGGCCAGAATACTGGACTGAGTAGCCTTTCCCTTCTCCAGGGAATCTCCAGGGGATCTTCCCAAGCCAGGGATTGAACCCGGGTCTCCTGCATTGCAGGCGGATTCTTTACCAGCTGAGCCACAAGGGGAAGCGAGCCTACCTGTATTCCTTGTATATTATCTCCTCTGTTGATTTTAGTGGTGTCATTTGTTGGGATAATTAAATGTGTATGGGGCAAAAAATTGCTTGGCACATCTAACATTTATTTTTTTAAAGATGATATCTGAAACAGGTTATCAAAATCCCCACATATGTGGACACTTTTAACTACTTAAGAGCAGAGAACATCAAGTGTTTTCACAGCTGTACATTATGGTTTATATTGTCACATCACAAAAAACACTTTGGTCTATGCTGGCGAACAATGGAATATGATTGGATTCCTTTGATAAGAACGATACAGAAATGTCAATACACGTTTTTCATTATTTTCCAGGCTTGACCTATTTGCAAATTTAAGTGTCAGTGCCTGGAAATTTAAGCAGTCATTTTGCTTAGGGAGGGCCTCGCTGGTGGCTCAGCGATAAAGAATCCCCCTGCCAGTGCAGAAGCCACAGGAGACTCAGGTTTAATCCCTGGGTCAGGAAGATCCCCTGGAGGAGGAAATGGCAATCCACTCCAGTGTTCTTGCCTGGGGAATCTTGTGGACAGAGGAGCCTGGTGGGCTACAGTCCATGGGGTCACAAAGAATCAGACACAACTGAGTGCCTGAGCACGCATGCACACTTGCTTGGGGAGTATTAGGTATTCCCAGTCTTCCTATTATATGTTCCCATATTTCCCTTTTTGAACCATTTTTCCAGTCTTTCCAATCAATATCTCAAATATTCATTCTTTAATTTTCACTATCAGTCCTATTTTTTTCTTTGTTTGCCCCCTGTTCCATTGGCCTGATATAACACTTGAACTAAAGGAACAGTCACCTTTAAACTTTATAGCACCTAGTTACTAATTGCCCCTAACTTCATTTTTCAGTTGTCATGTTCTATTTACCTAAAATTCTTAATCTTTTTGTTTTTGTCCTTTTTATGTATTTCCATAAGCCCTCTCAAAGTTTTTAGAAGGTGGCGGTAATGATTGTTAGACCTGGCCCTTTAAAGTTATAGAAGAGAAACTGAAGAACCATTATCATCACTAGATTCTCTAGATATGACTCTGTTAAGCATTCCAATTAATCTGCTATTCCCGCCTCTCCACTGAGCATAATCATCTTCATAGTAATATCATTTGATGGAAAATCTTCTGAAAATTGCAAATAAAATGAGGGTATATTTTCAATTAACAAATTTCAAAAACTACAGTGATCTTACCAAATTGCCTCTTCCTGTATTTATGTGCATGTTTGATTCTGGTAGGTGTTACTGTGTAGTGCTTAAGAGTGCAGAGACCAGTGATCCCCTAACATCAATGCCTAAAGAGTATATTTGGCACAGCTGTTGGCTCCTTGTGTTTTGAACACAATTTGGAGTAACAGCAGCTGAAGATGAAAAACTCTAATAGCATTTAAAATGCATACATTATGTTTTGTAATTTCTGCAAACCAGAAGATTGTGACTAGATAGTAATAAAATGTACTCATTTCCACTTATCCCAGTGGGAGGGCTTTCCTGGTGGCTCAGATGGTAAAGAATCCACCTGCATTGCAGGTGACCTGAGTCCAACCCCTGGGTCGGGAAGATCCCATGGAGAAGGAAATGGCAACCTACTCCAGTATTCTTGCCTGGAGAATCCCATGGACAGAGGAACCTGGTGGGCTGCAGTCCATGGGGTTACAAAGAGTTGGACACAACTGAGCAGCCAACACTACCCCAATGGGAGAACTTTTGTATTACCTAAGAAAACTTTTGTGTTATGTAAGAAATAAAAAAGGATTGTATCTCCCTGAAAGTATTCATTTTAAAATCAATTACTTATCTTTATTAATGTTAGATAGGAGTATATTTTCCCCAAAAGAACTTGGTCCAGTTTGTATTGTACCTCCTTTTCTTTAATAAATAGATAATTGGAGAATCAGCTAAGGTATTGTGTTTGTTTTTTGTTTTAGTGTGGAGACAATCAATGATGGAAATTTTCACATTGTGGAACTACTTGCCCTGGATCAAAGTCTCTCCCTCTCAGTGGATGGAGGGAGCCCCAAAATCATTACCAACTTGTCAAAGCAGTCCACTCTGAATTTTGACTCCCCTCTCTATGTCGGAGGTAAGCCCTTTCTCAAATTTCATGGATTCCCAAACCCCATGATTCTCATCACAGATTAATCCTGAAGTTGTTGATGCCTGGTGCCATGGTCATTGACCAATCATTGATGAACAGCAAGGATAGAAAAGAAAGAGTCCTAGATGGGTATAAGAGTCTATTTTGTAATGCTGACCCTGGGTCTAACTAATATGTAGTCGGGTGGAGAAGGACATTAATGTTTCTTTTGTGTCTATCACTTGCTAGCTGATTTGCACATCAGATAATTATTTGATCTGGTATATGGAAAAAGAAAGCTGGTTATAAGTCAAATCAGACAATGAAAAAGATGAGAAAACAAGTCTGATGCAAACTGAGGAGTACATGACCCACCCCAGCTCCCTTAAGGAGGGTAACACTACCAGCTTCAGTCAGATGTCACTATGCTTGAGTGTCTTTACTGTTAGTCACAAACTCATCTACAGGATAGGATAGTTATTAATGAAATCAAATGAATGAATGAACAAATTAAATTCACAAATTGTATTGGGGCAATGGGAAGTACTTCTGTTGAGCTCAGACCTTAAGGGGAATGATAAAGAGAGAAGGTTGGAAAGGTGGTTTAGGGCTTGAAAAGACAGAGTGAAGACTATTTTTAAGCAACAAGAAGGCAGATGAGCAAATATAAGGAATGGACAGAGATCTGAAGGAGCACAAAGAAAAAGAACCGCAGTAGGGAAACCTAGCATATTGAAAAGCAGAGACATTACTTTGCTAACAAAGGTCCATCTAGTCAAGGCTATGGTTTTTCCAGTGGTCATGTATGGATGTGAGAGTTGGATGGTGAAGAAAGCTGAGCACCGAAGAATTGATGCTTTTGAACTGTGGTGTTGGAGAAGACTCTTGAGAGTCCCTTGGACTGCAAGGAGATCCAACCAGGCCATTCTAAAGGAGATCAGCCCTGGTTATTCTTTGGAAAGAATAATGCTAAAGCTGAAACTCCAGTACTTTGGCCACCTCATGGGAAGAGTTGACTCATTGGAAAAGACTCTGATGCTGGGAGGGGTTGAGGGCAGGAGGAAAAGGGGACGATAGAGGATGAGATGGCTGGATGGCATCACCGCCTCAATGGACGTGAGTTTGAGTGAAATCTGGGAGTTGGCGATGGACAGGGAGGCCTGGCGTGCTGCGATTCATGGGGTTGCAAAGAGTCAGACATGACTGAGTGACTGAACTGAACTGAACTGAGAGAATCCTTGCACTCTTGCGTAAATCTGGAGGAGTAGATATAACCCGGAGATAGAATTTCAAATTTCAAGCAAATGAGTAAGAAAGCATATGATGGTGAATTGAGTTGCATCGAATTAAATTACATTGAAGTGAGATGAATTGACTGATTAAATCAACTCATTTTATAGATAAATAAGCCAAAGTTTCTGAATGGGTCAATGTAACCAATTTTTTCACCATGACAGATATTTTCAACTTTACATCAATTATTTTCACAAGAATACCCTGGGGATGCTACATATTTTTCCCAACCCCTTAAAGCCTTCCCTAAAAGCAGTTTTGAAAAATTTCTGAAATTCCAGAGCACCTCTGATTTTAATAATTTTAGCAGTAGACAATCTGAACACTCCTATAGAATTTCAGTTGTTTTTTTTTTTAAATAGTTAAAAGTCTTTGGTACAGTTCTGTAAAGATTTATTGAACACCTCCCATAAGCTGAGAACTAAGTTAATAGAGGCATAAAGAATAAAAAACTGAAAAAGAATCATCCCTTCTGTACCAAGGGAGTGGAGAAGACCATCACATCCTCATGAAACTGTAATGCATTGTAATAAAAGTATCTTATAGAAAGTCTGGGCAGCAAGATGACTGATCTGTTTGCTTCATGGGAATCACACTATGGGATTCATTAACAGGCAAGAGCCTCCGCTGTTGCCTGTGGTTGGAGAGAAAAGAAATTATATTTGCTAAGCACCTGCTGTGTTCTCAGCATAATGCTTCTTTTACAGTCTTACCCCCAGAGAATGTAGGAAGTAGGTATGATTTTTTGTTTTTAATCGCTAAGGGATTATCTCAGGGACTCCTAGAACATGTCCAAGTTCACAAAGCTATGAAGCTATGATAGAGACCTCGTTTGAGTTCAGGCCTCTCTGCACCCAAAGCCACCTGCATTGACATTCACTTCTTACACAGTCTAACTTCTGTGGCTTTTGGTTTGTTTCCAGACTTGTCCTTCACCTGATTTTTTTACACTTTCATTAGAGATCATTTCACTGAGTCTTCTAAGATCCCTTTAGAATGTGGTTACAAACATAAATAAGTATGGAATGGGAGTGCTTGGGCCAGAAGCTTGATGGTGCAGTGGTTAGGATTCTGCTTCCAATGCAGAGGGTATGGATTTGACCCTTGCTTGGAGAACTAAGATCCCACATGTCACATGGCATGGCCAATAAGTAAGGAAGTAAAGAAGGCAGAGCACCAAAGAATTGATGCTTTCAAACTGTGGTGTTGGAGAAGACTCTTGAGAGTCCTTTGGACAGCAAGGAGATGCTAAACTATTCAATCCTAAAGGAAATCAGCACTGAATATTCATTGGTAGGACTGATGCTGAAGCTGAAGCTCAATACTCTGGCCACCTGATGTGAAGAACTGACTCACTGCAAAAAGACCCTGATGCTGGGAAAGACTGAGGGCAGGAGGAGAAGAAGGAGACAGAGGACGAGATGGTCAGATGGCATCACCGACTCAATGGACATGAGTTTGAGCAAACTCCAGGAGATAGTGAAGGACAGGGAAGCCTGGTGTGCTGCTGTTCATGGGGTCACAAAGAGTCAGACATTACTTAGTGACTAAACAACAAAGAAAGTAAATAAATAGAATTCCATGTTTTTAAGAAAGAACATTTTTCAAAAAGGGGGAAAGAAGAGTTTTTAGTCAGCACTGCCAAAGCCTTTGACTCTGTGGATCACAATAATCTGTGAAAAATTCTGAGAGAGATGGGAATACCAGAGCACCTGACCTGCCTCTTGAGAAACCTATATGCAGGTCAGGAAGCAACAGTTAGAACTGGACATGGAACAACAGACTGGTTCCAAATAGGAAAACAAGTATGTCAAGGCTGTATACTGTCACCCTGCTTATTTAACTTATATGCAGAGTACATCATGAGAAACTCTGGGCTGGAAGAAGCACAAGCTGGAATCAAGATTGCCGGGAGAAATATCAATAACCTCAGATATGCAGATGACACCACCCTTATGGCAGAAAGTGAAGAGGAACTAAAAAGCCTCTTGATGAAAGTGAAAGAGGAGAGTGAAAAGCTGGCTTAAAGCTCAACATTCAGAAAATGAAGATCATGGCATCTGGTCCCATCACTTCATGGGAAATAGATGGGGAAACAGTGGAAACAGTGTCAGACTTTATTTTGGGGGGCTCCAAAATCACTGCAGATAGTGACTGCAGCCATGATATTAAAAGACGCTTACTCCTTGGAAGAAAAGTTATGACCAACCTAGACAGCATATTGAAAAGCAGAGACGTTACTTTGCCAACAAAGGTCCATCTAGTCAAGGCTATGGTTTTTCCAGTGGTCATGTATGGATGTGAGAGTTGGATGGTGAAGAAAGCTGAGCGCCGAAGAATTGATGCTTTTGAACTGTGGTGTTGGAGAAGACTCTTGAGAGTCCCTTGGACTGCAAGGAGATCCAACCAGTCCATTCTAAAGGAGATCAGCCCTGGGTGTTCTGTGGAAGGAATGATGCTAAAGCTGAAACTCCAGTACTTTGGCCACCTCATGCGAAGAGTTGACTCATTGGAAAAGACTGATGCTGGGAGGGATTGGGGGCGGGAGGAGAAGGGGACGGCAGAGGATGAGATGGCTGGATGGCATCACTGACTTGATGGACGTGAGTCTGAGTGAACTCTGGGAGTTGGTGATGGACAGGGAGGCCTGGTGTGCTGCGATTCATGGGGTCGCAAAGAGTCGGACACGACTGAGAGACTGAACTCAACTGAACTGAACTGAACTGAGTCCTTTCCTGGAAATGGAACATTCTGTCCTTTTGACCTCATTCTAGGAAGCAGTCCAGTTACCGAGGCCAGACAGGCAGACTAAAAACCCAAACTCACGTCTTTCAATCCACAGCACTTAATTCAGTACCTGTTGAAGTGTGACCAGGCCCATTTTCATCAGATTCACCTGAGCTATATGTTTACATTTCTGTGCCCACCCCTTCCTTCTGGGTCAGAATCTCAGGTGGGGAAAGAAGGGGACCTGGGAAGCCTCCTTCTGAACAGCACCCCCTTTGGTGGGTCTTAGGTATTTCAAGCTGGGAAACAGGTGGTGTGTCCATGGGCATTACAGATGAGAAAACTGAGCCCCAGAAGAGAGGACATGACTGGCCCGAATGCACACAGTCCAAAAATGCAGGCTTTGATCTCTAGCCTAGTGGTTTTGTATGAGCCACTGTCTGACTTTGGTGCCTGCTAGACCTCGAATCATTCTCCTTTGAATGGGAGAGAAGAAGCTACCCAGAGGGCAGGGCCCAGAGAGTACTATGGTTCTTGGTCCCTATAACCAACAAACCTTCTAGAGAGTGAGAGCCATGGTCTTTCCCAGCTTCAGGACCCCAGCCAGTAACTCAAGAGTCGAGTGCAGGGGAGCATGTCAGCTCCTCTGAAGACCTTGGCTCCATCCCCTCCCCGACTGCCTCACGTAGGATCCCATCCAGGAACTATTTCAGGGTCTGGCTTAGGTAATGGAAAGATTCCTCAGCTTTAACAAATGAGGGTTACCAGATGACTGTCCCTAGTGGAATATACATGTGTGTATATATGTGTATATGTATATATTTATCTGTGTATATAATTTGTATGTGTGTTTGTGTGTGTATATATATATATATATATATATATACACACATATACATGTAGGACTCAGTATATGTATATATGTATGTATATACACACACACATATATATATATATACACACACATAAATATATATATATATATATACACACACACATATATATGCATATATATCCCCTGGAGAGGGGCATGGCAACCCACTCCAGTACTCTTGCCTGGGGAAATCCTATGGACAGAGAAGACTGGCAGGCTACAGTCCATGCGGTCACAAAGAGTCGGACATGACTGAAGCAACTTAGCACACTACACATATATATGTGTGTATGTGTGGTGTGTGTGTGTGTATATATATATATATGTGGGGCTTCCCTGGTAGCTCAGCTGGTAAAGAATCTGCCTGCATTGCAAGAAACCCCAGTTCGATTCCTGGGTTGGGGAGATCCCCTGGAAAAAGGCTAGGCTACTCTCTCCAGTATCCTTGCCTGGAGAATCCCATGGACAGAGGAACCTGGTGGACTACAGTCCATGGGGTTACAAAGAGTAAGACACACTGAGCGACTAAGCACTTACACACACACACACACACACACATAAACACAAGATTGCAAATTCTGGTTTTGGAAGAATTTCTTTTATAGCCCCAATTTCTTGGAATATGAATGTTTCACCCAATTAGCAAGGGAATAAATAAGATGTGAATGAGGTGCTATCCTGATAGGAAGCAGGGTGAGTTTTTCCGGCAATGACATCTGTGGCTGAGCTTGGGACGTTGCCAGTGTTGCGCTAGACTAGTTGCCAGCTTAAAATTTGTCAGGCCTGGGGCGAATGGTCCTTGTGAACCTCAGCTCTCATCCTCTGAAAATCAACGGGCTGAACTGTGGCCTGAGATTAGGGAAGTTTGTCTTATCAGCCTAATTCTAGCCTAGTCTTACTAGTGACATTGAGCATGTCCTCTGAGCTCTCTGGGCCCTGGGGTTGGTAAGGGAATAAAAACTACTTTGTGAAACTCTAGGCTTCAGGGGTGTGTGTCCAGGTTTGGAGTTGGGTGTGGAGGTAAAGGAGCAGGAATCCCTTTCCCATTCCCACTTACTTTTAAGTACAGTGACCCGAATTTAGATTTTATAGATTGGGGGCAGGAGGAGAAGGGGACAACAGAGGATGAGATGGCTGAATGGCATCACCGACTCGATGGACATAGCTTGAGTGAACTCTGGGAGTTGGTGATGGACGGAGAGGCCTGGCATGCTGCGATTCATGGGGTTGCAAAGAGTTGGACACGACTGAGCGACTGAACTGAACTGAAGGTTTTTAAAAGCCAAATGTTAAAAATTAAAAATGGACTGCCAGTGAACCTAGGGTCTTTATTCTAGTTGTGCATTAGAATTGCCTGGAGCATCTTCCAAAATATAAAAACGAAGAAACATACATCCCTTCTCCCTCCCCCACTCCACCCAGGTAATCTGATCCAATCAGTCTGAGCTGAGGTCCCAAGCATCAGTATTTCTTCAAAGATCTGGTATGACTCTGATGTGCACCCTGGTTGAGAACCGCAGGACAGGATGCTTGTTCTGTCTGGTTCTCCTGAAGAAGAGTTGTACAGACTGCTCCCATCCCACTGGAAGAGCTAAGAGGGTCCGGGTGGCCCCTGGCTGAGGAACCCCGGGGAACCTGGCTTCTGACTCGCTGTCCCTCCCCAGGCATGCCCGGGAGGAACAACGTGGCTGCAGCTCTGCGCCAGGCCCCTGGGCAGAATGGCACCAGCTTCCACGGTTGTATCCGGAACCTTTACATCAACAGCGAACTTCAGGACTTCCGGAAGGTGCCCATGCAGACCGGCATCCTGCCCGGCTGTGAACCATGCCACAAGAAGGTGTGTGCCCACGGCACATGCCAGCCCAGCAGCCAGGCCGGCTTCACCTGCGAGTGCGAGGAAGGATGGACAGGGCCCCTCTGTGATCAGAGGACCAATGACCCCTGTCTTGGAAATAAGTGAGTTTGGGCTGCTTGGGAGTTAAACCCACACTCTCCAACCCTGAAACCCATACTGAAGAAGGGAAAGAAAAGGGGGAAGGGATAGAGGGGAGAGAGAGAAGTCAGTCCATTAGCACTGTCTCCCTTATATTCCCTCCAACATCGCCCCTCCTTTCCCATCCTCCCTGCCTAACGCATTTCCATCCTCGCATCCCTCCTCTTCTGTAGATGCGTCCATGGCACCTGCCTGCCCATCAATGCGTTCTCCTACAGCTGCAAGTGCCTAGAGGGCCATGGGGGCGTCCTCTGTGATGAAGAGGAGGATCTGTTTAACCCGTGCCAGGCGATCAAGTGCAAGCATGGGAAATGCAGGCTCTCAGGACTGGGGCAGCCCTACTGTGAATGCAGCAGTGGCTATACTGGGGACAGCTGTGATCGAGGTAAGCCAAGCCAGCTGGGCCCCTCCCTCTCTCTTGGCAGAGCAAGAGGGGCCGTCAGCTTTGAAAAGAGAGAAAGGGACACACACAGAGAGGAGAGTGACTTGAGAAATGCCAGCTCTTTGCACTATTTGCAGTTGCTCTTATTGATTTACTTTCTAGTGTAAGGCAGGCACAGATATGAAAGGTACTAAACCTCCATGGCAGGCTTCCCTTGGGGCTCAGCTGGTAAAGAATCTGCCTGCAATGAGGGAGACCTGGGTTCGATCCCTGGGTTGGGAAGATTCCCCTGAAGAAGAGAAAGGCTACTCACTCTAGTATTCTGGCCTGAAGAATTCCATGGACTGTATAGTCCATGGGATCGCGAAGAGTCGGACACGACTGAGTGACTTTCACTTTCACTGTCAAACCTCCGTGGCAGAATTTTACACGGACTTCACATGTCTTCCCATGTTGTGACTTGCTATGAAAATGCTCCTTTTTCTGTTATGCAGAAGCTCATTTCCTTCAGTCCTTCTTACCTTTGGGCTTCCCACTGGCTCAGATGGTAAAAAATCTGCCTGCAGTGCTGGAGATCCAGGTTCGATCCCTGGGTCAGGAAGGTTATCTGGAGAAGGAGATGGCAATCCACTCCAATATTCTTGCCTGGAGAATCCCATGAACAGAGAAGCCTGGTGGGCTACAGTCCATGGGGTCGCAAAGAGTTGGACACGACTGAGCGACTAACACTTTCACTTTTCTTACCTTCATCTGCTGTTCTCATCTGCATAGATCACTCATTCATCTTCTGGCACAGAAAAGAAGGTGCTAATAATTCTGTTCTAACTTTAGGACAAAATCACCTTTGACCTTAGAATTAACTGATTTAAGATAGCAAATTATGCAGGAGAGAGGGACAGAAATGGGCCGACGTTTCAGCCCACGTACTTCCTTCTCCTGTGTCTGCATGCTCAGGATGTGCTTCACCTCCAGCTGGCAGAGATTTTGTTGTGTGGATAGGGGTGATGAGATGAAAGGAACGTGCCCGTGGAGGCTTCTAGCAGATGGCTCTTTTTGAACTAGTTCGTACTCGGGTGATTTATGAAGTTAGTGGAATGTTACTTGTATTAAGTAACAGATTGAGTGGTATTAAACTCTAGGTCTAATAAATTAAATTGCATACTCTGAAACGGTGCCCTGTGGTAAGCAAAACCAGCTGTTAGTAGTATAAAAACAGAAGATGTATATTTTTGATATATGAAAGAGAAGATTTAGGAATCCAATTTTCTTGTCGATCCAAAAGCATAGTATTTTTATAGTCCACATATAGAGTATTCACTTGCTCAAAATAAAGGCCAAGAAGAAGTCTTCTGCAAAGAACCGAGCAGACTGTGCCACCAGCCTGTAATAGCAAATTTGAGCAAAATGCTGAAAATAGCCCTTACAAACCGGAAGCCAAAGTAGCATCTCCCTAATTTTAGAGCAGTAGATTCATAGCCACTTCGCACAACTTACAGCAACTGCCCTTACACCGCCTGTGCTTTTTGTTCTTTTCTAGAAATCTCTTGTCGAGGGGAACGGATAAGAGATTATTACCAAAAGCAGCAGGGCTACGCCGCTTGCCAGACGACCAAGAAGGTGTCTCGGTTGGAATGCAGAGGGGGCTGTGCAGGCGGGCAGTGCTGCGGGCCTCTGAGGAGCAAGCGAAGGAAATACTCTTTCGAATGCACTGATGGGTCCTCGTTTGTGGACGAGGTGGAGAAGGTGGTAAAGTGTGGCTGTACCCGCTGCACCTCCTAAACGCATCCCTGGCAGCTTTGGTCTTTGGAAAATGTTGTCTACTTCTTGACCCTGTTGGACTCATGAATGCTTCATAGTGGAAATATTTGAAATATATTGTAAAATACAGAACAGACTTATTTTTATTATGAGAATGAAGACTTTTTTTCTGCATTTAGAAAAAAAAGAAATGCTTGAACTAAAGCTTCCCCCATGCTGGAGAAGTATAAAGAATGATACACCTGGAGGCATTAGAACAATGATGTGAACCATGATAACTTGGATTCAGCCTTTAATTTGCTGGAGACCAGCAGAAGCACATACCCAAGAGAGAGACAAGGTTCTCTCTGCTGATGAGAAGTTGCCCAGAGCATAATTCTCTGCGCCCTGGTTCTCATCTACATGGTTCATAAGGAAGGACAGACCAAGCACATGTGTGTGAGTGAGGGTGCAAGGCAGATGAATGGAGCTCCAGAATTCACAGCCAGAATGAATGGATGAGAAATATTTTATGCAAAACATAAGGTATCCTGAAGACCGGGGTTCCATTCATGAGAGGAGATGAGAGTGCTAAAATAAATTTTATCTTCTTTTTAAACGTCAGCATGTTAGCAGGAGAAGCACACAAAAGTGTTTATCTACCGTTTTCCAGTATTAATTTTTTGTAATATAAATGACAAAGGAGATGATAAAGAACCAATAGATTATTGATAAATAAATTAGTAATAATATGAATTTTTGTTTCTATAAGTTCTAAACAGCCCTATACAGTATTTGGTTTCAATGAGAAATATTTATTGTATCAAAGTACATTGTACTTAACATTTTAGGCCATCCTTTTGCTGTTTCTCGATGCTTTAATATATATTAATTTATAATTGTCCTGATATTTTTGTACATTTTTCAAACTTAAAAATCAGGATTCTTTTGTGGGTTTTTTTTTTCTTGGCAATAGTACTAACATAGGGTGTTATCTTGGGATAAATGTGTGTTGATCTGTTTGTTTACCTTGACATCTGACCACTGGTGTCACTGACCTACTGGCCTCATTCAGGATACCTGCAGAGGGTATGTAAAGTCTATGCGTGAGACGCTCACTGTACAGAAAGAAGCACCCCTCTGCAGCATGTCCTCACAGAACAGAAATGGTGTGTAGCAATCGACACTAGAAAAGTAGATCTTTTACAAATTAATATTTTCCTTGACCTTTTTTTGCCCTTTTACCGTGGTTGGGGAGGGGAGAGAAAAGGCTGTAATGTCAAGAACTGTGATTTTTTTTTCACAAACAATAAAGCTCCTTTATGACTTTAATGTTCCCATGTTAACATGTTTGCTGCTAAATTACAATGTAGAATTAATAGAATTTATAGTGGACTGTGCTCTTCCCTCGTTAAAATCCCAGGGTACCTTGTCAAGTTGCAGATGTTTCTTTCCAAAAACTTTTTTTTACAAAGAAAACTAGACGTACATGTATAATTCAGTGTGCTTTGTCTTTCTCCAGACTAATATCAGTTACACTACTGATGTATGTAAATTAAACAGATATTTACTTCATCTTCAGTTTGTTGGTTTTCTTAGAAACTGCATGCTATTTAGAGCTCCTTCCTTAAGAATGTCTTAATCAAGGTGATACCAAGAGAACAGGGAAGGAAACTTGTACCTCTTTGTTGCCAGAAATTGGTTTGAGATTAGCATACTGTCACATCTTGGGGTTTGGGGTGGCCACATGAAAGAGATGGAGGGCAGAACACATTCTTGGCTAATTAAAAAAGTGCATATTCAACTCATTTCTTCCCCCCAGATATTATAAAATGAAATCTAACTAAACCAAAATGGGACTTTGTTTCTGTTGTTCTTTTCCCCACAGTTAGAACCAAAATGGAAAACTTTTGAAAAGACAAAGAGAACCTTTCTCCACAGGTGCTCTCAGGCAAGCATTGGTCATATCAATATATACCATCCAGAACAGGGAAATAACACTGACTGAGTAATATTAACCCTCACCCATCAGGAGTTCTTTGGTTCCCTGCAAGAAAATCTAGTCTTTTTATTTTTTTCATCAAGCCATGCCACACATGGGATCTTATTTGCCTTGCCAGGGATTGAACCTGCGCCCCTTGCATTGGAAGCATGGAGTCTTAACCCCTGGACAACCAGGGAAGTCCGCTGTAGGAAAATCATGTGTATGTGAGCTTGCATTGATGAGCCCATGCACACACACGGACACACACACAAACACATACTCCGCCTCTTTCACAGACACAAATGTCTAATTATTCACTATTCTTTAAAATGTCTGCATTTTAATTATATAAATGTTATATAGTCCTTGTAAAACTTTTATAGTATTTATTCTGGCTGGTTGCTTGGTTGCTTCTTTTTGCAAAGATTTGTGTTACCTTAATAGTCATTGTTTTCTAAGGGCTTATTATACGGCAGGTGCTATACAAAGGACTTTATGTGAAATATCTCATTCATGTCCCACGACAAACCTATGAGTTTTTATGCTCCTTGTTTTCTACAGGCATAAACAGCTCAAAAATGAGGGAACTGAATTTCAGCCTCTCAGACCACACATGCTTTGTGTTCAAGAGATAGAGGCAGTAGCTCAGTAATTGCTACCCTAGAAAGGGATTTTAAAGCCTTGGTGCCTTATTTCCACAGCCCAATTATTCTCTGTACTAATTATGTCAATTTAAGTAATCTACATTATACACTTTTTGTTGTTTTTTAAGCAAAAAAGTTGAAATATTAGCTGTTTCCAGAATGTTATCCTTTCTCCTTCTTGCTTATAAAGACACAAAATATAATTATGTTTGCTGGATTTGGGTTGATTCAGCAAGTTTCTTAGGGGATTGTTTGCCTCGTGATGCAACTGCTTTCTACAAGAGCTCTTCTTTGAGGAAATTCAGTAGTCAAATAATTACCAGTAAATGAAACAAATTAAGGGCAGTTATTCATGTTATGAAAGTCTGCTTACTTATAAGGCCTTGACCATAGGATTTCTTCAATAGGAAACTACTTTGGAGCATTTCTGACAGAATTCAACATGTTAAAATCCATTTTGCCTATTTCAGAATCAAGGCTACTACACAGAATAATGTACATTTGTAATCTGAAAAGATAAAGTAATTAAACATCCCTAATGTGTTTCCTTAAGTCTCACATGAGTGAGGAGGTCCCTTCAGATAACATACCGTGAAGATTTGACATGTGTTCCATTTAAGATGTGTTTGCTGAATAATAGCTATCTCAATCTTCAGAATGTTTTCACCACAGATTTCCTGAAATTATTTCTAAGCAATAAGAGACTAACCCCAGCTTTAGAATTGCTCTCAGCATTTTCCTTTTGGATGGCTTGCTTTATCAGCAGCAATTCTTTCTGGGGAAATGATTGAAAGACTTGTGGAAATCGATCCAGGACTTAAAGAGCGTGACTGTTATGATGTCATCTGCCTCATATAGTGACCATTATTTCAAAAGTTACGCTTTTAAAAGTCTTTATAAAAGTATATGAAGCTTTATATAAAGTATATAAAGCTTTATAAAGTACATAAGCTATTTTCATTCTTAATCTTCTCTTGTGTACTCAAAAATAACTTTATTTCCTATCTTCTATTAAGTGAAATAAGCTATGCTAAACTTTTGATACATAGTCTGAAGTGAAATAGACTTTATTTCTGCCATTTTGACCTTCGCAGGTGGCGCAGTGGTAAAGAATCTCCTGGACAGTGCAGGAGATGCAGGGGATATGGGTTCGATTCCTGGGTCAGAAAGATCCCCGGGAGGAGGAAATGGCAACCCACCTCAGTATTATTGCCTGGAAAATTCGATGGACAAAGGAGTCTAGCAGGCTATACAGTCCATGTGGTCACAAACAACTGGACACAACTGAGCACTATTCTTATTCTGCCATTTGAGCGCATATGCTCTATGCAGTTGTAATTGAGGTTAAAATGGGTAATGGGTATTATATAAATCAGTAAAATAATATGTAATCTCCAATTGTGATAAGCACCCTGAAAGAAAGTATAAAGTACTAGATAAACATAGAACAGAGGGATCCAATCAAATACATATTGGGAGGTTAGGGAATGCCTGTGAGGAAGTGACACTGAAGCCAAATTATGAGGATAAAGTCAGATCTAGGATGGAGACAAATGGAAATATATGAGGGTCAAGTGTGTGGGGGTTCATGCAAAGAGGGCAGTCTGTTTATATGCCTGAGGAGAGGAAAAACATATGTAGTCAAGGAAACAAAAGAAGTTAATGTGATCAGAGTGAGGCATGTGTTTATTTCATGTGTGCAACAGAACAGTGACCATTTTCTGACTTTATTAACTCACTTCATCCAGTCCATTTTTTTTGAGCATCTGTTTACAGTAAGCTTTTAAAGTGCCAACAGAAGTAGATTTCCATTTTAAAATAGCAACTAGTTATGTGTAATGTAGTTCCAAATGAAATGCCTCTGGAGACACAGAAAATATGAACACTTACAATAGCCCTGAAAAGTAATAATATTTCTGGAATCTCAAAGGAATTTCCATGACATCAAAGGTTGATGAGGTTGGAGTAAATGAAACAACTGCTGGCCAATCCATGCTTTAAAACTCATGCACATTCTTTGCTCTGGACATCAAAGCCAGAGATTCAGGAAAGAGGTCAACTGGAAAACCAGCAAAAGTACACTTAAGGGTGCCACTTAGCCAGGATGCCAGAGGACTATTCCTCCAGTCTGTGAGGTAAAATTATTCTTCCTCTATTAACATGTTCCAGTTCTCATTAAAGAAACCAAAACAGTCCAAGAAATACTAGGGAAGACCAGTAGTGTCAAGCTGAATCTTGAGAGATATAGTCTCTATAAATAAGTCGTCGCATATATGGATTGAGCAAGGAAGAGCCATAGTAACATTGCAGGCTTAAAATGATGGAGAAGGAAGTACTTTATCAATTCATAAAATCAGAGAACAATTTCACTATATGAATTCACTATGAAGCAAACAAAATTGTTTGAGAAAAAGCATGGTTGTAGAAATATACAGGCTATACTTGAGGGTGAGGGCTAAGAAGTTCAGAATTCTTGTGGCAAGAATAGTATTAATAAGACTTGAGTAAAAGAATGATTTGTCAAGACCTGAATTATGGGAATTTCAGATAAGTAGCAGAATTTAAAATCAATTGATCAGAAGGCTGTTTCTTAACTGTAAAAACATGTAAGGGCCAGGAGTCAAAAAAGGGTGGGGATGGTAAATGAATTAGAAGAGACTGTATACCGTGTGTTGTTACAGTAGGAGAATTAATCATGCATGATGAATTGTGTATGTTTGCAAGGAAGAACGAGAAGTCAAGCATAACATCTTGTGAACTTGTTTCACAAGGATTGGAATCTCGGTTTAGCAGCAGCATGATGACTGCACAGAGCTGGAAACAACTTGCCAACAGGAGTTGCTGACCTGGGAAGCCCCAACCGTGTGATTTCAACCCATCCTCCACTCCACTGAATGAAAACAGTACATTTCTCTATAATCATGTCTTTAATGTCTTCACATACCTTTAATTAAATATCTTTAATCAACCCCTTCTGTAGGATAAAATCCAAACTCTTCAGTGTGGTATTCCAGATTTCTCACAAAATGACAGCCCTCTCCTGCCCCACCCCCACCCCCCGCCATATAAAGCCTAAGGAAATGGCAGCCCACTCCAGTACTCTTGCCTGGAGAATCCCATGGAGGGAGGAGCCTGGTAGGCTACAGTCCATGGGGTCGCAAAGAGTCGGACATGACTGAGCCATTTCACTTCACTTCATGGCTGGTCTGGTGGCTCAGATGGTTAAGAATCTGCCCGCAATGCAGGAAACCTGGGTTCAATTCCTAGGTAGGGATGATACCCTGGAGAAGGGAATGGCAACCTATGCCAGTATTCTTGCCTGGAAAATTCCGTGGACCAAGGAGCCTGACAGACTACAGTCCATGATATCAACAAGAGTTGGACACGACTGAACAACTAACACTTTCAAAAAGTGTTTAATATATGCTCTTAGAGTGACAAGTTGTAGGAAAAGATATTTTAAAACAAATTATGGCCTTGGATGTCTAAAAGCGTGGGTATAGGAGTTTTACATATAATTGGTCATTGAAGCAAAGAAAATGGATAAGCTAATTTAGATACGCAAAAGAATGAGCTTGATCTGAACAACAAGACCCAACTTTAAGTAATGATCATGTTTCTAGAAAGATGTGGTCCCAGAATGGAGATGAAGAAAGAGTAGTTTTAACAGAGTGATGGGATAATAGAAGGATAGCTATGGAAAGGAATGGAAATTATGAGTACTAGACTTCCTTTTCAATAAGTCTGATAGCAAAAGAAGAGGTGAATCAGGATGGCAATTGGAAGAATTGGTGAGATCCCAGGGCACTCATTAAGTGTGTCAGTAAGTATTGGTTTATCCCCTGAGGTCACAGCTTGTGAAGGCGTGGGTCAACACTTGAGAGAGCACTGGAGAAAATACTGAGATCCAAGCTAGAGGAGTGAGACCACACCATGCCATCACCTACATGAGCAAGTTGAACATTGGGAGGTTTCAGTGGAGTTGAAGAAACAGGATTCCTGAGAGCAAGAAGCCAAAAAATTACTGAAACAGTAGAGACAGTGATATATATGCAACAGTGCTTTTCCAAATGTACTTCATTGCTTTCCTTGTCCTCCCACAAGGGGAAATAGAGGACACTGCAAGTGCTGACTGCATCCAGAAATACAAAATCCAGTCCAGGGGAGGCACTGCCATCTTACATTTGAAAGTACCTTTGTCTTTGTGTCAATATGTGGGTGGCTGAATTTGGATTCTAAAGAAAATCAAACATTTAAAAAAAAGCACACACAAAATGAGGGCGTGGGAGAAAGAGCCACAGAGACAATCATCCAAACTCCTTGCTGTCATTAATCTTACTCTCCGCTCCTGAAATGGCTAGAATTATTTTCAGTTCGTTCATATAGATGGTGGCAGAGAGATTAAGTGACTTGCCCAAGGTCACCCAGCCCAGATCTCCTGACTCCAACCGTAATGCAATATTGATTTTACTGGAATTGATGGGCAAAGTCTGTGAATGCCCTCATGAGACAACACCAGAGGAATGAGTATTTCTCAAAGGGAGTTATGTTGCTTTTTAAAAAAAATGTCCATGAATAACAATTCCCCAATAAAAACACACTAGAATTTTCTTTATATCTGTCATTTGGTAAAGATAAATAAGTTGTACTTTTTTTTTATAGGACTCTTCTTTCAGAAACTGAGCCTAGAGAGAAGGAATGCATTTTAAGGGGCTGCTGAAGGATTTTTGGTCATCCTTCCGGTCGGGTGAGCCTTGATGAAGGGGGTCAACCTGGAGTAATTCAATTTGGTGGCTAAGCTAGTCACAAAAGACAGGATGGAACATGCCCTGGTCCAGTTACATCAGCTGCAAAGTCACAGCTCTGGATTCATTCCAGGTCTCAACACATTCTCTATAAAGGGAAAAAAAAAAAGGACATGGAAAAGAACTAGAGAGAAACTTCTCTTTGAATAAGCATGTCTGATAAAGTCCCTGTCCACAATTTCAAAGGCCCCCATTGTCCCAGAAAGGAGAAAGATGCACATCTGTGAGTGGCCTGATCTTGCAGTGGCTTGATCCTGCTTCGTTTCTACTCACAATATGGGCAGAATCAATTGCCTCGACCACCAGTTCTTACTTTCAATTACATCTCCACACTGATTTTTTTCATCCCTATTATTTGTACCTCAGCTACAATTCTTCCCTTTTGATGCCTGTCAACTCCTTTTCCGAGCTGTGAAATGAGCAGGAACACATTTCTGAATGACGTGCACAATACTCCATTTGATTAGGAAATAAATCTCTTACTATTTGGCACAAAAGAGCATGGTAGTCTCACAGTTCAGAGCATGAAGTGAAAATTCCTGTCCCTGTCTTTTCATTTAACCTAATTTTCCTTTCTTCTCCTTTCTTCTAAATGCTTCCTTATTTTAGAACATTAACACAGGACTTTACCAGCAGGAAGGAGAGTCTTAGGCCGAAGAGTGGGAGTGTAGTCAGCTGTTACCACAGCCCTGCGCACTCAAAGGCCAAGCGTACGAAGAGGGAAGAGGCCCCGGCAGTTCAACTTAGGCAGACCTAGAGTTGCTCCTCTCAGCCCTGAGTGTGCAGGTACAGGCCTGCATACACACACACACACACCCCATGTGGTTTCCTAGAACAAAATTTCACCTATAAACTCACTATTTCCAAACTCAGAAGAAGTTAAGGAAAATCCCATGATATCTGGTCACCTGAGCTTTTCCCTCCAACTAAAGAACCTACATTTGAGGAACTTTGGGATCACGCAGTTTAGAGACCTGACATGTGAGCTCATCAGCTGAGGGGGACTGACAGGATTCCAGAAATCTAATCTTCCTTCACATGGGAAGAAAGGTAAAAATTACATTACTTAAGGAACTGCTTGAGATCAAATCGAAGAGAATAATAGTTGCAGCTTTGTGTGCTCCTATTTTCCTATTCTTTTTAAAACAGTCTCCATATATACAAAGAAGCAATTTCCACTGTGACGGTCAGGGTAGAATATGGAACTGATCAGTGAGCTCGTAGTAAGGAAAGCGCCACGTCTGGAAAGACATCCTTGGCCTAAGGAGAGGTTACTTTTTCAAGTTCCTTTTCCTCATGTCGGCTTGGATCGTCCTGCTTTCACATTCCATTTTAATGCAAGTGTGTATCCGACCCTTGTCATCAGGATATACCAACATGCCCTCGTCCACCTCATGTAGACACCATGACAGAGCTGCCAGAAACACTTCAGGACCAAAGGAATTACCCTGCCAGGGCCCTCTGTCATTGGACAGCCCTTAACTATCACACCAGTTCGGTCTTACCTAACTTAAGAGAAGGCTGTTTTCCAGAGTTCCACATTCCTTACAGAGTGCGTGCATTTCTACGTGCAGTAGCCAGAGGGTGAGGGCATATGCGTGCTTCGTCCCCTGTCTTCAATGTAGGACACGGAGGAAGGGCCAGCCCAGCCTCAGAGCTCCCCATGGGATTAGTCAAAGCATTCCTTAAGGCTCCATCACAGTGCCACTTCTCCCTCTGCCCAAACCTGCTTCCTTCCCCTCCTTTCCGTGGGTGGTGATTCGAAGAGCTCTCTTTCATAAGCCTTATGCATACACTGTCAGCTTCCTGGGAATGCAATCAGAAATACTCACCGTCTCCAGGTCACGTAGTGAACAGGAAGATGCAGTGCAGCAATGAGCTGAGCCTTGGAGGTAGAGAAAGTGGTAAACTTCCACTTCAGGGAAATCGGGGAGGTAGTAGTTGTCGTTTCTAAAATGAGGTTCAATGGCAGAGTGGCAACCCGCTTGAGTGAGCCAGTCAGCACTGCTGAACCCCCACGGGATTAGTGCCCCAGACTAGAGCAGTGTAAGTGAAGGTCTCAGCACTGAGTCAAGGTTACAACAAATACTCAAAGAGCATCACAGTTCCCTCCTCCACTTGCTCCTCTATAGTGTTCATCTTAAAATACTATTCATTTCTTGAAATGTCAGTTTCTATATCTGAAATATTGCAGTAATAATAGCACCGGTAAAGCGTCTTCCTGCAATGTGGGAGACCCGGGTTTGATTCCTGGGTCGGGAAGTTCCCCTGGAGAAGGAAATGGCAATCCACTCCAGCATTCTTGCCTGGAAAATCCCATGGACGGAGGAGCCTGGTAGGCTGCAGTCCATGGGGTCGCCAAGAGTCGGACACGACTGAGCGACTTCACTTTCATAGAAATAATTAATAAATCCATTCAATGTAATCATTTGGTATTCCTTTGCTGAGCATGTACTTTGTGCCAAATACTACATTGACTTCTGGAGATCCAAAGATAATTAGGTGAGTTGACAGCCTGTGGGGACAGGGTAGGAATAAATGAAGTATGGCAAATAAATAAAGGGACCAGCACCATGCCTGTCACACAGAAAGCTTACATTCCAGTCTGAAACATCTGTCTTCCTTTCCCTACCCCTGTGGATCAGGCATTGTATCCACCGTCAGCAGATTAAACGAGGAGGGAGACACAGGTCTCCAGCTCAGGACTTGGTTTTGAGATGTGGTTAAGAGGATAGGTCTGGATAGAGTGAGCTAGGTTCAAATTCTTGTTCCCCCACTTACTAATTATGTAAATTGCTTACGTGCAGTGCCCAAACACAGAAGTTGAGACAAGATTTAGATGCGAGCAGTTTATTTTGGAGGTATTCCCATGAAGCGTACGAGGAAAGAGGGGAATGAGAGGAAGAATGACAGGAAGACAGTAAAGGACGTGTTCATCACAGGTTACTGCTGTGGACAATTGACAGTCGCATGCGGGGTCTGCTGACTCTGTGGACCGCATATCAGAAGGGAGCCGTGGATGGATAGAAAGTTCTGGGGAACTACTAACTCTTGCACCCCACATTGATCGGTCTCACTCTGAAACTTTAACTCTAACAGCTATCCAGCTCTATCCATTGCTGGAGATCTTTCCCAGAGATTCCAGGAAAGTGCTACAGGAGCCGTCGATAAGAGTTTTGTCTATGGATGTACACACAGAATGCCCTGTGGTGATTTAATCTCTCTAAGCCTGTCTCACCCCATAAAATTGAGTGAATAACTGTTTACCTGTATTACCTATATTTCCTCTAACGCTTATAATTCTTAGTGCCTGTTGAAGTCAACTCTTTTCTTGACCCATAGAAGAGAATTGTGCTCAGTGAGACTGTACTTCCCAGCTTCCTTTGCTTTTAACTCTGTCCATGTGACTAAGTTCTGACTAATGGAACATAGTGGCAGGATATGAGTCTCTTCAGACCTAGGAATTAAGATATTGGCATATCCTCTCCACGCTCTTCATTTTCATGTAGACAGCTGAAATGCAAATATGGCATAGATACAGCTTTGACCATGCAGATGAGAACAGTGCCCCCAAAATGACAGAGAAACCCAGATGCAAGGAACTGGGTCTCTGAATGGCCCACAGGCCAGAGCTGACCCAGCCACTGTGGACCCATTGATCAGGACTATCACAGAAGGTGGAAATAAGCTTCTGTGTTGCTTAAGCCACAATATCCTGGGGTCCTAGGTAATCTTGTCTTCATCATGCATTCCTTCATAATGTGGCTGTAGATTGCAAATGAGACCAACCATAGAAAGTGCTTAGAACAATGCCTGGCACCTGGTAAAGTTCTCGTGAATAATTAGTTCCTATTACTATTACTGTTTGCTGAGGCACGATCTTCTTGGCAAGATCTGAACCACTTAAACTCAGAGTGGTAAGAAAGAAAATTAGAAGTGCTATAAGAACTACTGGAACTGGATTCAATTATAAGAACTAGATTCTGGATAAACCAAAGCAAATGTTCCTCTCACATAGTAATGATGGCAACATCAACATTATGGAGGGTCTATTCTACGCTTGGCCCTTCACTAGGAAGTTCACATAATTTTATTCATTCTTATAGCGTTCTAATGGTATATTTATCCATATTTTCCTGTTGAGAAACAAAGGAAGTATCATCCAAAAAGCAATCATCAATTGGAAAAAAGAAATAAAAGAAAACGTTCTTCCATGGAGATACTCACTAAACTTTCAGATATTTGAAAATGCAACTGACTTTAAAGAGGACACAACGAATGACAAACATGCAGGGAGCTGCAGAGCCACCTGAGGGAAGGTTAGGTAACATGCAACATTTTAATTCTATTTTGTCTGGCTCCTCCACAGCTCACTCTTAAGGGATCCTAATCATTAATCACCCAAAGACTTTGTGTCTACACTCAGGCTGCTGGGAAGTGATATATCTTGAATTTTAAAGTCACAGTAATGGTCCTCAAATGAAACCAGAGTACTGATTTTTACCATTACCCACACAAAGTGTCTAGACCTACAGGACATTAGCAGTTTTCTCTCCTGGGCTATGACTTTGTATAAGGATGCATGCAAACACAATAGGACTTTGCATGGGAAAAGGTCACAGAATCACTGTACAGACTCTGCATTTACACTAAGGAGATACCCTGGGAGCAGGAAAGCAGCAGAAAATTCCCTGATATTTAGAACTCAGGAAGTGTTTTCTCAGAAAATAACCATCCTCTCCCTGACCACCATCAACCATCACTTTCCTTGCACTCATCCTTTTTTCTCTGGCCTTCAACCAGCCCAGGACAAACGGAACAGATAGCAAGGAAGTGATCACTCCAGACTGCAGTCTTACTTTCCAAGAGAAGGGAGTAGAAAAAAGAAGAAAATTCCAGGTGGCAGAAAGCAAGGAGAGTTCAGGAGCTGTTCTTACTTCATAGTAGTACCCACGACAAAGCCTCCTTCTTTGACCAAACTTCAGTCAAGCTCTTCTGAGCGTTCTTCTTAGCCAAGCCTTGTCTTTTCCAGCTGATCTCAATTTTAATAAAGAATCCTGCTATGCCAGTTTATCAAGAATCCCTGCCCCCTTAGTCAGGATAGCCATCATCAAAACATCTACAAACAATAAATGCTGGAGAGGATGTGGAGAGAAGAAAATCTTCCTGCACTGTTGGTAAGAATGTAAACTGGTACAGCCACTATGGAGAACAGTGCTGAAGTTCCTTAAAAAAAATGAAAATTGGTATGTCTATATGACCTAGCAATCCCACTCCTAGGCATATACCCAGTTGTTGTTCAGTCACTAAGTCACATCTGATTCTTTGCGATTCCATGAATTGCAGCACGCTGGGCTTCCCCGTCCTTCACTACCTCCCTGAGTTTGCTCAAACTCACGTCCATTGAGTCAGGGATGCCGTCATCTCATCCTCAGTCACCCTCTTCTCCTCTTGCCCTCAACCTTTCCCAGCATCTGGTCTTTTCCAATGAGTCGGCTCTTCGCATCAGGAGGGCAAAGTATTGGAGCTTCAGCGTCAGTCCTTCCAGTGAATATTCGAGGTCGATTTCCTTTAGAGTTGATTGGTTTGATCTCCTTGCTGTCTAAGGGGCTCTCCAGTCTTCTCCACCACCACAATTTGAAAGCATCAATTCTTTGACGCTCAGCCTTCTTTATGGTTCAAGTCTCATACCCATACAAGACTACTGGAAAAACCAAAGTGATATCTCTGCTTTTTAATATGTTATCTAGGTTTGTCATAGAAATAAAAATTAGTTATTTTTCATGATTCTCAGCTACTCTTATTGCAGTGCCTCTTATACTGCATTAGTTGATTAGAGCTGAAAGTTTGTCCTTTTCCTTTTCAGAGCAGTTCTGTGAGAGCAGAGGGTATTTTCTTCTCTGTGATATGTTAAATTCAAAAACAGAGTATAAGAAATAATACTTATCACCCTGGGATTAGAGTTCAAAATTTTTTGTCAATTGTAAGATCAACATATTTGATAAAATGGAAATTTAATCAAATGATCATTTCTTTAGTGGGATTGTGAAGCAGGTCAAAAGCTACCCAGCCAGGGTTCAAATCCCAGGCCTATCCTTGCTGAAATGGTGATTTGGGGCACTTATCAAGCTCTCTGCACTTCAGTTTTCTCATTTGTAACCTGAAGAAAAGGTTATCAGCTGCCATTAGGGTCATTGTGGGCCAATTGATTGAAACACCTAAAGTGCTTAGAACAGTTCCTGGCACCCAAGTAAGTTTCCTTTAAGAGGTGGCTTTAATTTTGTGATATATTTAAGATGCCTGTACTTTCCCAAATCAGAGACACAGAACCTCAAACACGCCCTTGCCATCCCTCTTCCATTCCTAGCCTTGAAGTCTCCCGCAGAAACCAAAAGCATAGATGGGAATACAAGGATCCTATGTAATTTCCCAACAGCTTCAATCGTTTTCATCTTTCCAGTGCTCTTCGTAATGTAAGAAAGAAAAAAAATAGATAAAGGAAATGCTGCCTCTATTTGGAGAGATTCTGGGTTAGTGAACGTGGGAGACTGGAGAGAGTGGCAAGCTAGGAGAAGCCAAGTGTCCCTTTCCCACACCTTCCCTTTGCTTCTCTTCATCTGACTGTTGATTGCATTCTTTTTCATTTGTCCTTTTTTGTAAGCCAGTAATCTGGTGAACTAATGGTTTTGCCTGAGTTCTGTGAGCCATTCTAGCAAATTAATCAGACCCAAGGAGGGGATCATGGGAACCTTTTATTCACAGCCATGTAATCAGAGGCACGGGTGACAATCTGGACTTGCAATGGCATCTGAAGCAGGGTGGTTTGGGGGCAGCCCAGGGGGTTCTGAGGCTGCCCCAGTGGCTCAGTGGTAAAGAATCTGCCTGCAGTGCAGGAGACGCAGGAGATAGGGGTTCCATCCCTGGGTTGGGAAGATGCCCTGGAGCAGAAAGTGGCAGCCCACTCCAGTATTCTTGCCTGGAGAATCCCATGGACAGGAGCCTGGTGGGTTACAGTCCCTAGAGCCGCAAAGAACTGGACATGACGGAAGCGACTGGGCACACAGGCATGCGCGGGGTCCTACGCTATCTCTGGCAGTGCCAGAATCGCGTGGAATGGTAGGACCCGCAGCCGGGGTTGCAGAATTGCTCGGTGATGGGGAATCCTTCTTCCCTCTGGTCCCCCTACCCAACCCCTTTCTTCTTTCCCACCCCTGTCCACACTCACATATTGGAACTGGGTGTTAGAATCTTTAAAGGGGCAAAGTGGATGAAGGTGGAATGAGAAAGAGTCTGAAGAAGCAGGCCTCCGGCACACTGCCCCACTCACCAAACTTTAGTGAAGGAAATCTCACTTTTGTTTAATTCTATCTCCCTTTTTGATGCTGCATGTGTGTGTAGACATCCTTTCCTTAAAAAGAAAAAAAGAATGATAATTATCACTCTACTCCTATACAAGTACCAGTTCAATTAGATAATGTGCTACTTGGGATTCACTTCAAGTCTCCATTGCTGACCGTGTTGACTTTAGGATGTTGTAAGCATTTATTACAGTGGTCCAGATTTAAGGTGACATGTGTTTCCAAAGAGGAACATTTTTAATAAATTCATCATAGACTGTGCATACAGTTACAGTATAATTTTCAAAGAAGTAAATGCAAATCTTTCATATGAATATAAAATGAACACATGACAAAGATTTTATTTAACATAGTAGTTAATGAGGGAATCTATAAGATATTTTAAATATTCAGAAGCACATTTCAAGTGCTCCACAACCACATGTGACTTATGGCTACCATATTGGACAGTGAAGATAAAGAACATTCCTGCCATTATAGAAAATTTTGTTGGAGAGCACTGCCCTAGGTAATGGTAAGTTCTGTGCATAACAGGCTGGTAACTATGGAGGCTGCTCAGAATCTGGACAGATTGAGGGAACTCTTTGTGGTTTTGAGTGGGAGGGAGGAGCCTTTGGGTTGAATGACAAAGAGCTCTGTTACCCCAATTTATAGAAAAGTTGACCACTATAACAACCCCAAATCTCAGAAGCTTTCCAAAAAAGAAGTTAATTTCACATTCAAGTAAAATGAAAAAGAACGTTCTTCCTGGGCAAGGAGTTCTCCTCCAGGGGCAGACCCAGACCCCTTTCCCCGTGTGGCTCTGCCATAGTCAATGGCAATAGTCTGCATCTTTCTGGAAGGAGGGAAGTGATCATTGCCAGGGAGTCTGATGTGCCTACTCCTGAAGGTCACTTCTGATGACATCCCATGGTAGATTGCAGATTGTGGCCACATCTGACTTCAGTGGGGCTGCGGAAGGAAGACTCACAGTTTCCTCCAAAAGAAGAAATGAGTTTGGGCAAACAACAGCCAGTTTCCCCAGCATCTTTCCTTGCAGCTTATCTAGGAATGTCAAAGGAGAGATTTGAAATGAGATTTTTTGGTTCATCTGGATTCCAGGATACTGCTTGAACACATATGTTTAACATTTGGGAGTTGTTCAGTTTATAGATTTGTTGATTAATAAGCCTCAGTTTCTAAAATGAACTTGAGGTAGGTTTCCTCACCTACAGCAAAAGTATGGAAAGAACAATAGATTTGGAGCAAATAAATCTGGCTTACCTCATCTACAAACTGGGGAGAATAGTATTTTTTACTCTATCAGTCAGTCAGCCAGTTCAGTCGCTCAGTCATGTCCGACTCTTTGTGACCCCAGGAATCGCAGCACGCCAGGCTTCCCTGTCCATCACCAACTCCCAGAGCTCACTCAGACTCATGTCCATTGAGTCAGTGATGCCTTCCAGCCATCTCATCCTCTGTCATCCCTTTCTCCTCCTGCCTTCAATCTTTCCCAGCATCAGAGTCTTTTCCAATGAGTCAAGTCTTCTCATGAGGTGGCCAAAGTACTGGAGTTTCAGCTTTAGCATCAGTCCTTCCAATGAACACCCAGGACTGATCTCCTTTAGAATGGACTGGTTGGATCTCCTTGCAGTCCAAGGGACTCTCAAGAGTCTTCTCCGACACCACAGTTCAAAAGCATCAATTCTCCTGCGCTCAGCTTTCTTCACAGTCCAACTCTCACATCCATACATGACCACTGGAAAAACCATAGCCTTGACTAGATGGCCCTTTGTTGACAAAGTAATGTCTCTTGCTTTTGAATATGCTATCTAGGTTGGTCATAACTTTCCTTCCAAGGAGTAAGCGTCTTTTAATTTCGTGGCTGCAATCACCATCTGCAGTGATTTTGGAGCCCAAAACAATAAAGTCTGACACTGTTTCCACTGTTTCCCCATCTATTTCCTATGGAGTGATGGGACCGGATGCCATGATCTTCGTTTTCTGAATGTTGAGCTTTAAGCCAACTTTTTCACTCTCCTCTTTCACTTTCATCAGTTTCATTTTACCCTGTTGCTGCTGCTGCTGCTAAGTCACTTCAATCATGTCCAACTCTGTGCGAGCCCATAGACAGCAGCCCACCAGGCTCTCCCGTCCCTGGGATTCTCCAGGCAAGAACACTGGAGTGGGTTGCCATTTCCTTCTCCAATGCATGAAAGTGAAAAGTGAAAGTGAAGATGCAGATAAAGCAACCCCTAAATATGCCTGGTATGTAATACAAGTTCAATGAATAGTGGCTCTTCTGATGTGTTTTTCCTAATAAGATAAATACAGTAACGTGAAATGACTTTTGGCTAACAAAAGAGGGTCAACATATTTAGTACATGAGTGTCTTAAAGCTTTGAATAAAATGGTAATTAGAGGTTGGCACATTAAATTCTGAGAAAATTAGTGACCAAAACAGTGAGAAACATGATCACAGCCCATGTGCAGAACACGAGTCAGTTGTCTGGAGAAACCCAAGCTTCCTGACACTGAAGCTTGAGAGAAATTTTAGGAAAGGGACAATGGTTTAGGAAGTGAGTCATATTCTCAACCAAAGACCTCAAATGAGTAACAAATGTTCTAAACCATCTCTTATTGTCATAACTTCCCTCAGGGCCATATTTCCAAAACCAGATTTTGGGGGGGCAAAAACCCCAAACAGTCAATTTTATCAGAATCAATTAAATAAAATCCAAAAAAGCAGTATTCTAATGATTTAATTTGACCCAGTAACAACTTTAAAGATCCACAGGGATGAATGACTGTATCCTTTATGTGTTCCTCTACCCTTTGCTCACCTAAGGGTCTACTAACACTCCAGAATGTGTGCAAAAACAATCCAAGAGGTAAGGGAAGAAAATAGGGCAAATTTCAGCTATGTTTATTTTTACCCATCCTATGAAGGGGACAACAGAGGATGAGATGGTTGGATGGCATCACCAACTCAATGGACATGAGTTTGAGCAAGCTTCAGGAGATGGTGAAGGACAGGAAAGCCTGGTGTGCTGCAGTCCATGGGTTCACAAAAACTTGGATATGACTGAGTGACTTGAAAATAACAATTCTGGTTTTGTTTCACAAAGTGTATATTTTCTTAGTACTATATGCATATAATCAGTTAATAAATGAATATACCTATATTTGCCAAATATGCTGAAAATGTTTTTTAACTAAAATGACTTTTTAAAAAACCCTCTGTTTTAGTTGATTATCCATGAATTTTGAATTAATTTTTTTGTTACAGTTCACCTTTTGATGAGAGTTGCCAGGCAGGCTGCTAAGGTTATGAACTCTAACTGACCAGAATCTGTGAAGTTTCAGTTTTCAGTTTCACTTGAATTTGGGAGCTGATAAGTAGAAAGGATGCCAATAATTGAGTAAATTACAGTGTTCATGTTCAAATGCCACCAAGGTCAGACAAATACAGCTGAGCTACAGCTATTAGAAGATGCCATCCCAGTTCTGTTTTCCTTATGGAGTACATGGCATCTCTACTTAATATCGCTTGTGGCTACTGCCTTTACCTGGGTGTTTGATGCACAGTGTATGTGTGTGCTAAGTCACTCGGTTGTATCGGACTCTTTGCAACCCCATGGACTATAGACTGCCAGACTCCTCTGTCCATGGGATTATCCAGGTGAGAACTGAAGTGGGATGCCATTTCCTATGCCAGGAGATCTTCCCAACCCAGGGACCCAAGCCATATCTCCTGTGCCTCCGGCATTGGCAGGTGAATTCTTTACCACTGTGCCACCTGGGAAGCCCCCATGATGCACAGCAGGTACTCTCAGTCGGTTACTTGACTCTCCTCAAAGGTTCTCCTTAAGGGCTCAACTGTTTTGTCCCAGTTTGCTGTCCCATTTGCTCCAGCTTAATCATCCCTGGGGCTGATTGGATCTTGCAGTCCACAGGACTCTCAAGAGTCAGCTCTGCCACAAGGGAAGCCCAAGAGAGAGCAAATGTTTGGTCAGATTTAGCTAACACAATTCCCTTAAAGCAATCACAAAATCATGATATCATGTCAGCACTATGCTAAGATCTCTAAGATCTTATCAGTCAATCCTAAAGGAAATCAATCCTTCATTGGAAAGACTGATGCTGAAGCTGAAGCTCCAATAATTTGGCCACTTGATGTTAAGAGCTGACTTATGGGAAAAGATCCTGATGCTAAGAAAGATTGAAGGCAGGAGGAGAATGGGGTGACAGAGGATGGATGGTTTGATGGCATCACTGACTCAATGGACACGAGCTTGAACAAACTCAGGAAGATGGGGAAGGACAGGGAAGCTTAATCTGCTACAGTCCATGGGGTGGCAAAGATTTGGACATGACTGAGCAACTGAATAAAGGATCTCTAATGTATGGATGTGAGAGTTGGACTGTGAAGAAGGCTGAGCACCAAAGAATTGATGCTTTTGAACTGTGGAATTGGAGAAGACTCTTGAGAGTCCCTTGGACTGCAAGGAGATCCAACCAGTCCGTTCTAAAGGAGATCAGTCCTGGGATTTCTTTGGAAGGAATGATGCTGAAGCTGAAACTCCAGTACTTTGGCCACCTCATGCGAAGAGTTGACTCATTGGAAAAGACTCTGATGCTGGGAGGGATTGGGGGCATGAGGAGAAGGGGATGACAGAGGATGAGATGGCTGGATGGCATCACTGACTCGATGGACGTGAGTCTGAGTGAACTCCGGGAGATGGTGTTGGACAGAGAGGCCTGGCATGCTGCCATTCATGGGGTCGCAAAGAGTCGGACATGACTGAGTGGCTGAAATGAACTGAACTGAACTGAACTGAAGACCAGATAAACAATATCTCTAAAATTTATGTTTTAGAAAAGAGAAGTGACACCAAGGAAAAATTAAGCATTATGACAAAGGATATTCAATTCACTTCCTCATGCTGGAGTGAAATTCCCCAATCTATTGGAGGGAATGCGACTGAACAGAAACCATCTGCATATATCACTCATCTACCATGAAGTTACATCACCCAATATGGTGGCTGGTGGGTGACCTCTGATGTCCAGTGTCTAGTTTTCAAACCCAACACCTGCCATACAGCCACTGTGTGACCTTGGGCAACTCAAGTTGACCCTTAGAGTCTGAGAATAGCACCTACCTTGAAGGTTTGTTGTAAGAGTAAAATGACTTGCACTATATGGAGTACTTAAAATAAGCACTTATTAAACTTTCAGTAAATATTAGCTATTATTATCGGGGCTTCTCTCTCATTCCCTTCGTGCAGTGTTTCTGTTGAAAATGGACTTTTTCTTTTTTTGGAGATGGCTACTCATAGGGAGATTCCATACCCAATAGAACATGTGAGAACATCCATATCCAGCGCTTTGGTTACTACATTGGAATCACTTCTGCTCACCGGTTTCTTGTAGAATCATGACCCTGAATCACCCTCCTGGTTTTCAGAGTTCATGGTCAAGTTCTCCCTTTGACCACACAGACGTCTTCTGGTCCCTTCAGTACTTCCAGCCCTGTTCCCAACCGCATGTGCTGTCAGTGATGATGTGGTGCGCGGGGCACTCTTCCTCCCTCCAGCTCTCCGGACCACAGTTCCCAAGCCACACAGACATGCTCTTTTCCTCTCTAAACCTCATCCCAAACTTTCCACTCTGTTCACGTGATGATGGTGGCTCAACGCTGCCCGCTTGGACTCTGTGTGTATATTCAGCTTTTTGCCTTTTCTCAGAATTGGACTGAAAGCCTGTTTTACTTTGCTCTTTTATAATTTTTCTTTTGCCTAGTTTGACAGTATTTAGAGCTGATTGTTCTTAAAATCTTCTAAGTAGCCCATTGTCTTCTCCTCTGGGGGCCAGCATTAGGAAATACTTTCAATATGAAATAAGAAACTTAGCAGTCTATTAAGTGGGTTGCTGCTGGCTTCATTGGAGATACCCAAGTCGGAAATCCACTGGGCATTCACATCCAGGTCAAGACCACAGTATTCAGTGAAGTGTCTTTATCTGACAAATTTTGAAAGACCCTTTTTAAAATATGGCTTTTTACTTAATGCTTGAATAGTATTTCCTACATCAAAGTCTTCCCAGTCTGGATTCTCAAGCACCAATATTCTAGCAACATAATTAATAAAGATCCAGAACTTGTGTGAAAGGGACTTAAGATTCAAATCTACGTTACTAGCTGAGGAAGGCAGACGATGAGTCTTTTGTTTTGAATCTGCAGAATGGGGATAAAAATGTCTTTATCACAGGACCAGGGAAAGATTAATGATAAGATAAATAAGATGCCCAGTACCACGACTGGCATATAAAAGATGCTTAATAAAGAGTTATGATTATTCTCAGTCTTTCAGGACAGTATAATTTATTTCCCAGTGATGAGTCTGCACTTTATTCCCTTTTGATTGGGAATTTATGAGCTCAGTGTCCTGACACCAGTTAGCTCATGCTGACCAAAAGCTATGATCAGCAGTTATATAGATGTCTGTATTTGAAATCAGGAAAATAAATAATTTGGAAGTGGAGAGTGGAGCAAATCTTTTACACAATGGAGTCCATGGGTGAAAAATTAGACAAGTGAGCGATGACAAGTAGGTACTATTAAATAACTTGGGTTTTGGAGTCAGCTGACCACAAGCAAGCTTTTGAACCACTATGAGGTTTGGGCTCATCCTCTGAGAATGTTGATAATATAGTGTGCCTTCCTGGGGTTATTGTGATGATGAAAATGGAGATAATATGTAAACTTCCTAGCACTGGCCCAGGACACAGTAGGTTCCCCACAAATGATCATTTTCGGCTCTTCCTTTATGGCCAAGTGGTGGGAACCACTGTTTTATCCCCCCATACACTCACCAACACACACATGCCTGGGAAGAAGTTTTATTCCTGAGAATGACAGCCTCGTATATCATTACTAGCAGGTGATTAGGTTAGACTGCAAGCCTGAGCCTGGGAGATTCCGTGCTGGCTCCCATAGATCTAATTAATCTCACAGCTCTGTCCTGATTTCCTAAACAGGAGGCCACTCTCAAAATTCCTTCCGAAAACATATTCCTTTTTGTTTTCTCTCACTCACGTTTTAACTTCTAAAATGGACTCTGTTGTATTCTGGCAGCCTTCTGGCGTGCTTCAGTGGCCACCACCTCACCTCTCATCCTGATGGGCTCCTTAAAGCCTCGTGCAACTTTTTTTGTGTGTCCATCAGCATCTCAAATCTCTCCTTTCTGTCCTTGAGAGAAAAGTGCTTCTAAGAGCTGGGGGAGGAGCGTGCTGGGGAAAAGCCTCAGAATCATCCTGGCTGAATCTGGTATTTGCTTCAATCTTTGATCTCGGATGCAGTAAAGTGTCAGCCAGACCAAAGTCATTTTATACATAGGCCTGCATAAGTGAAGTGGAGGGATTTCATGGTTAATTGATTAAAACGTTCCATAGAAGGTGTGAGATCAAAGGGCTGCTGGCTGGTTTTATATTTCACTGGGGTCCCACAGGCCATGTGGGTGACACAAATGACCTTGGGCGTGAAAGTATTCAAAGGCTGATGTTTGTTTGTTTTATTCCAAAATGCGATTTGTGTTTCCCAGGGCTGCCTGGTGACAGGTCGTATTGTGGGCTCCCTACAGCCTTAGTCTGTGTTTAAGGGGTGGGGGGCGGCTCCATTGGAACAGCCACCGTAGGCAAGAGGGCATGACCCTGTCATGTTGCCATCAGCACCTCTTTCTGCCAAACCCCAAGGAAACAGACTCCATTATGTTACTGGAAGGCAAAGACCACAGTTTCTTCTCTCTTTTTTCTTATTTCCAGTAAGAGTCAAGGAGAGGTTCACAAAATCTGGGGTCAGTCCATAGACATGAGACAAAAGAGAAATCAGAAATTTCCCCATTGTCCCAAGTGTCCTGGTAAGAGGGGCAGTATCTGCTGGGCAGAGGTTTTTATCAAAGTCCTCTAGTGACAGGAAATTTAGCAGAGGAAGAAGTCACGGGAGAGGGTCTGCTGTCCAGAGAACCATCATCAACTATCTTTGGTGATATGGAGCCTTAACAATGAAACAGCTATCATTTATCAAGGAGCTGCCCTTTGCCAGACACCAGCTCCAGTGCAGCCTACCACCTGCAAAGTCTCATTCATCCTCCTTCTTAATGGACACAGTGCAGGCCAGAGTGTGGAGGTGACTGCCTGAGAGCACACAGTTTGGGCTGAGATTTAATTCATGTTGTTTGGTCTCTGCTCTCCACACCTCCTCAGTCACCTGGTGATGGAATGAATAGTGTCCATCACACAAGATTGCTATGGGGAAGTCCTGGCCTCAGAGTGTGACTGTACTCCAGGATGGGGTCTTTAAAGGTGTCATTAAGTTAACATGAATTTATTTGTTGTTGTGATTCAGTTGCTCAGTCATGTTCGACTCTTTGCAACCCTATAACTGCAACATGCCAGGCTTCCCTGTCCTTCACTATCTCCTAGAGTTTGCTCAGACTGATGTCCATTGCGTCAATGATGACATCCGACCATCTCATCCTATGTTGCCCCCTTCTCTTGCCCTCAATCTTTCCCAGCATCAGGGTCTTTTGATGTCCTTATACAAAGGAGAGATTTAGACACGGACTGTGAAGAGGGAAGACCATGTGAAAACAGGAGAAGAAGGACGTCTCAAGGCCTCAGAAGACACCAATCCTGCTGATATCTTGATCTTGGACTTTCAGCCTTCTGTAGAAGTGTGAAAAAAATACATTGCTATTGTTTAAGCCACTCAGTCTATGACACTTGGTTATGGCAGTCTTGATAAATTAATACATACTCCTAGAGTTTGTCTGTTTCCCAAAGGAACAATCCAGGCAGGCAGATGCTAGACACGTATCCCTCCAACGTGTAAGATTTCCGCAGTGAACTTATCAAAGAGTTGCTTTTTAAGGTACTTGTGTATAAGTTCTGTTGAAAGAATATTGGTTCTTGTATGGTGAAGATCTGATCATGGTACAGAAGGTTCTGGATAAAGATTTTACATCCTTTGAGAAGCCTTCCCTAACCCCACACCTCCAGATCAATCCCTTTTTTGTACCTGAAGAACTGATGCATACCTCCTTCTCAGCACTTAATATCCTTCCCTATAATTACTAATTTAACTCTGTATCCTACGCCCAAAATATCTTCAAATTCTGAACTTGCCTTATTTGGCTTTGTGTTGTCAAGACAAAAAAAAAAAAAAGAAAAACTTAGTTCAGGATAGTTAAAGGAATCAGTGAAGGCAGATGGACACTCCTGAAGGAGCCTACCCTCCACCACGATTACCTTGGCAGGTACACAGTGACGTCAATGGACTCAGGTGAAACTTCTGACTTAGGAGCAGAAATAGAAAGGAGGGGTTCTCTTTCAAAAATGGAAGAGCCTGTGGCTTTTTGAGCTTGTCAGAAGGAATGCTGATGCAGGTGCTTGACTCCCAGAGAAGAGGAAAGCTTGGGGCATGCACAGGATGTGGGCAGAAAGGGAGCTGCGGGGGAGAAATCAGGCAAGCTGTGTGCAAAGGGCCCTAGTCCAGTGGACAGGGCCTGGGTGGGGTGGACGGGCTGGCAGAGCCCAGTAGTCTGGCAGGCCGGACCCAAAGCCTATGGGGTGCCCACCATGTGGCCCTGCCTCCAGTGCACTGTGGCTATAGGGACTTTTAAGCAGTTCCCTGCTTCTTTTTCCTCTTCCCTTCCTTTGCCTCTTAGTCCTGCCTTCTTTCTCACTTTCCTCATCTCTCTCTTTTTCCCTTGAATTTCTGTCCTGCTTGTATCCTTTAAAACTTGGTTGAAATCTCTAGCCTCTTTCACTTATGCAAAGATAACGGTGGGCAGGAGCTGTGTTGGCAGCATATTCTGAGTTCTGTATAAGGGCCTCCCTTTATGGAGGGTGACTATGAGGAGTCCCCCTAAAAAGCAAACATCTTGGGCTTGGTTTTTCAACAACCATAGCCTAACTTGTACCCTTCATATCAAAACTATAGAGTCTTGTGTTTTGCCTTAAGAAAGGGGACTCAGTTCTTTTGTGTGACTCTCTGAAGAATATTATGTTGTGCTTGATCACTCAGTCATGTATGTCCAACTCTTTGCAATCCCACGGACTGTAGCCCTCCAGGCTCCTCTGTTCATGGGGATTCTCCAGACAGGAAGACTGGAGTGGGTTGCCATGCCCTCTTCCAGAGGATCTTCCCAACTCAGAGATCGAACCCAGATCTCCCGCATTGCATATGGATTCTTTACCATCTGAGCCACCAGGGAAGCTTAGGAGGGAGCAGAACTGTCAGCTAAGGGCTGTTGGTAGAAGTATAGTCAGTAGATATTTGAGTGAGATCTCAGCATGGCTCCTTGGATGCTGTTCTTTCTCATTCAACTCTCTTTCCCTGGTCATGCAAACTATAACATTTGAACTGTGCACTCCACCCTGACAGGTTGTTTTCTTCTTTATAGTCCAAGAATCTACCAGAGAAGGGTGGCTTAAACAACAGATATTTATTTCTCACTGTTCTGGAGTCTAGAAAGTACAAGATCAAGGTGTTAGAAGATCTGGCTCCTGGTGAGGGCTCATTTTCTCACTTGTAGACAGTCACCTTCCCACTGTGTGTTCACATGACCATTCCTCTGTGCATTTATGTTAATAGAAAGAGGTAGAAATTTCTCTTTCAGTCTATTTTTATAGGGACACTAATCTCTTCATGAAGGCCCCATCATCATGACCTCTTTTAATCCTAATTATCTCCCAAGGGCTCTACTGCAAATATCACATTAGGGGTTAGGGCATCAACATAGGATTTGGAGAGATTACAAACACTCAGCCAGAAGAGGTAGCAAAACTAAAATGGATTATATAATCTACATCCATACAGAGTAACACAGTGAAAACCTCAATATACTATTATCTATTGATGTTTTACTATAAATGTTAGATTTTCTAAAATAGAACACACAAAATGATATTTTCCTTTTCCCAACATTTTCACTTTTACTTTGTGTTGAAGGCAGCAACAGCAGTAGAAGCCACCTTAGAGACCTCCTGTCTTGGAAAATGCAGGATCTTTTGGCTCTAAGACAAGTTACACTAGCAAAGAGAGAGTCAGTTGAGACATAGTAGAATAATATCAGTTGAAAAAAGAAGTTTGGCAGGCCAGAAATACATACCCACATCAGATTAAATTTTGACTGGTGTCCTGGGATAATTGTTCAACCCTTTCCAGACTGTGCCTTTGTGGGTGAAAACTTAAACTGAACATTTTAACAAGTGGTTAAAAAATCAGATTTTCAAATCTGTGAAGTCATTGCCTCTTCCCAACAGGAAGAGACTGGGAGGCAGCTCTCCTGTCACAGGCTGGCTGGTGAATTCCTCTGGGTTGATCTTACAGCTCACAGAGCTATTCATCATTTTAGTGAGCATCCTCGGAGGGGGCCCCTGGTGATTTACATGCTCCAGATAAATTATGATGCCTCTCATGATGTTATCATCATTTCGGCTCACGGATTTGAACACTTTCTGGGAGAGGGCTTTTTTCACCCTTTCTTAAATGATGAACAACCCCCAGACAGATTATATTGTAGTTGTCAAGAAAAAAAGATATAGGTATGTTTTCTTAAAGATAAACAACTTGGCCACCATAGCTAGTTGGCCCAGCAACAGGAAAACGTTGTCCACTGAGAGTTCACTGTTTATCCCACCTGGAAAAGATCATCAAACTTGCTTGGTCATTTATTCCTATTCTATTTAATGATGAATTCTTTCCCGTAGTTTTACCAGGCTATTCCATCTCTAACAGAGGCTATCCCAAATAAAGCAAAATGGAATATGCTTCTCGATTCCAATAAATTTACAAGGTATCAATGTTCAACTTTGACTTAATTTGACCCTGAGTAGACAGGGCTTTGCATTCTGCTCTGGTCACAAACCAGGTGATGGAAAAGGTATTTTCCTTTTCCTGAGCCTGTCTTGGGCCTTCTATTGGTGGTATATCTCACCAAAATCTTTTGGTGCTAGACAATAAACTTCCAAGATGAGTGTGATGGGCAGAATAATATCCCCACCTCAAAGATGTCTATGTCCTAATTCCTGGGACCTATGATTATACTGAAACTTCCCTGGTGACCCAGATGGTGAAAAATCTGCCTGTAATGCAGGAGACTGAGGTTTGATCCCTGGGTTGGGAAGATCCCCTGGCGAAGGGGATGGCTACCCACTCTGGTATTCTTGGCTGGACAATTCCGTGGACATAGGAACCTGGCCAGCTACAGCCCATGGGGTCACAAAGAGTTGGACACGACTGAGTGGCTAACACTTACGAATGCGTTCTGCTATGTGTTTTTATATATTTTGCATATAAAATATGCTATGTTTTATTGCTTTGGGAATTAAGGTTGCAGATAAAATTAAGTCTGCTAATTAGCTGATATTGAAATGGGAAAGAGGTCCTGGATTATACAGGTGGGCCCGATAGAATTATGGTGGTTCTTAAAAATGGAAAAAGAACGCAGTGTTCTGTTTAGAGTGATGCAACCTGAGAGATGGCACTGGTGGTAAAGAACCCACCTGCCAAAGCAGGAGACGTAAAAGACAATGGTTTGATCCCCAGGTCAGGAAGAAACCCCTGGAGGAGGGCATGGCTACCACTCCAGTATTCTTGCCTGGAGAATCCCATGGACAGAGGAGCCTGGCAGGCTACAGTGCCTAGGGTAGCACAGAGTCAGACACAACTAAAGTGACTTAGCATGCACGAACATGAAACTTGAGGGAAATCTGACTGGCCATTGCTGGCTTTGAAGATAAGGATGGCAACCACAAGCCAAGAAAAGAAGGTGGCCTCTAAAAACTGGAAAAGCAAGAAAATGTATTTTTGCCTCAAGCCTTCAGAGAGAAATGCAGCCTGCCAACACCTTGATCGTAGTCCAGTGGGACACATATGGGCTTCCAACCTCCAGAACTGTGAGTTAATAAATTTGCATTGTCAACATTCACAGTGTTTGTTAAAGCATCAATAGGAAACTAATCAAAGGAGACACATTTGAATTGTCTTTTACTTTGAACACCCAGCCCAATGCTGGCATATAGCAGCCACTTAATAAATGCTGGGTGAATGAATGAATGATGTCCACATGTTGCAGAGCAAACATCCTGTCTTTCAAAGTCTCTGATCCCACTGAAGCACTCTCAGTTCCTCTCTGTAGACGCTTCTAGTTCTCTTTCACCCGCACAGAGTTGGGAACCGCTCCTTGGACTCCAGTGAGCCAATCTGCTCCCTTTGACAGCTCAGTCACAGCCCCTGGGTACTCTTAGATGATCCATCATTACTTCAAAGGGAAGGACCACCAGGTTTCTCATCTCTGTCTTCATCCTATTCTTGTGTTCACCTTGATGTTCAAAGCCCAACATGCCTGTAGCTTCCCAGTGCACCACTGCACTGATATGATACGGCCATATCCATGAAATGCAGATGCTGCTTTATGTTTCGTCACGTTTCCTGTGTTTCGTTTGTTTTATCATGGGTATATCCTTATGCTCTTGGTTCAGGTGACAAGCTCATGTTTGTCGCTCAAAAATCACATCATATAGTATTTCCAGGAGACTTCTTTGACCCCTTGGATATAACTATGTAAATCTTCCTAATGGCTTTTCTTTTAAACTTCCTTACTATGGTTATTGAATCATTTAGTTTTTACTGTAAAACTTGGCTTCCTCCTTTTCTTTCTTGTCATTTTAATATTAACAACCTATGCATAGTGACAGTATCTTTTACACAGAAGTTTTTCAATTATTATGTAATAATTAATGAATACGTGGTAGTTAGGAATTTGACCTTTGAAATTTTAAGTAAAAGGATATTTACATCTAAATTAGGAAAAGCAGACAGAATTTTCACCTAAAAGAGAAGAAGCTTCTATTGTATTATCACTGGGCCTGGAGATTTAGGAAAGCAAACCATTAAACTTTATTTTTTAATAGTATGTTTTATAACTAATACAAATCACCAATATATTGTCAGAAGGATTCTGTTTATTTTGGGTTGTGAAGTTGGGGCTGAATTACATAGTGTGTGGTAGTCAATTCACAGCAGACGTTTTGTATGACTAAAATTTTATAGTGTGTGTTCTCGCTTAAGGTAAAGAAAAGGAAAAGGAAAAAAAACAAAAGGATTCCTAAAGCTGGTAAATTGTGTTTAATGGAATCAGTTAAAATTACTGGTTTGTCAGATGGAAAATTGTGAGTAAAACATTACCTCCAAAACTTTTATTTTTTTCATGTCTGTTGAAATCTCTTTGAAATGAGCATAGATTGAGAGGAAAAGGTTAAGGTCAGGTTTATATAACTGAATCAACTGACTTGATGATTATTTTGGCTGTCCTCATGATTGATTTCTCTGTGTCATTCAGAATTAATCCGGAGAAAACTCAGGTAATCAGATCAGCTGAGTCTGAGTCTCGTTTGATGACCATATGTGACATGGCTAAGGAGTTATTTTCTTCTCGTGCCATGACCACTGATCATCGACCAAAAGGGGAATCATTGGGTTTTCCCCATGGAATTATGATTAAGGAAGGAGAGGGGACTGAGTTTTAGTTGCATTCGAGCATAAAGGAAATAGCAACCATGTTCTTTTCAAATGATCGGTATCATAGAGCCTGTTTTTAGGATATCGTGGGTCCATAATTTGAAACTATAATTCATCACTGCATTATTTTCAGTGATGTAAGCATTCCTATGGAATTTTGAATATTCTTTCATTAGAAGAAGAGTCCATCAATCACATAAAAAGGATATAGTCTCACTAACATCACTTAGAATGAATTCTGTATTATAGTAGCTTACAGAGATGTAAGCCCTTGGCAGAGAAGCACTAAGACTGTGAGATTAACAAAGTAAAATACAGGATACCCACTTAAACTTGTATTTCATATAAACCACAAAACTTTTAGTTAAAGTGTGTCTCACATATTGTAAGAGACATAGTTACATTGAAAAAAAAAAAAAAAAACTTTATCTGATATTTAACCAGACAGTTCTATTTTATCTGGCAGGCTTCACAGGTATGCTCTGGTATATGCCATCTTTAATGGCTTTAAACAACTGCAGTTGTAGCAGCATGTGTGTGAGCCCAGCTAAATGTCGTTTTAATGACCATATTTAATTATCTGATTAGTGGAGTTGTAATTTAAAGGATGATAAATAAGGATGAAGCCTCAAATGTGTTTACTAAAAGTTAGTAAGTCTAGTTTGGAAAGAGGATGACACTAAGTAATGACTCTGGGAATTGTGCTGGAAAAATTTATGATAGTCACATAGTACTTTGTATTCCATTTGATATATTAGATGGGATTACTGCCATACACGGAGAAGAAAAATATACCTCTTGGATATTTTGGTAGCTAAGATGATAGAGTGAACTTGTTCAAGGAAGTGTGGGAGTAGAAGAAGCAGCTTAGCGTTGGAGTTCATCTGAATAACAATTACCCAAATGGGTCAGTATTTTTAAGAAAATAGATTTTGATCATTGAAGTCCAGGAGGAAACCACGTGGTTTATCCAAAATGACCTTCGAAATGCAAATGCCCAAGTGATTTGCGTCATTTTTATACTCTGGATTTCCAGTTAATCGCTACTTGCTGGATTATTTGGGGGAAAACAGCTGGCTCTTGTAATTATTATGGGATTGGAATCGATATAAAGAAGACACTCTGTTCTTTTAAACATGTCTTACGTACCTTCATAAACAACCTGCTGCACCCTCCCACCAGCTATCACCTCACTATCCCCTTTTAATCATAGGCTCTATCTCTAATAACTCTAAAAACACTCCAGCTAAAGAGACAGTCATCTGGATATTTGAAAAACAAACAAACATTTGGGTCTTTGGCCATGATCAAGCCAGTTATATCTTTTTTGAAAACGCTTGGCTTTGCATAGATAAATTCACAATACCAAAACGTGCCTGAAAAGATTATCTGAAGAGTCTCTTGCTTCTAAACAGGTTAATGCCTAAACCAGAGTTGCTAGATAGCAGCATTCATGACATTTTGAACAGATAATTCGTTGTTTTTGGAGAGCTGTCTTGCACTTTGTTCCACGTGCAGCAGAATCCTTGGCCCCTACCCACAGGATGCAAGAAGGCCCTTCACCTCCCAGTCCTGACAACCTAGAAAGTCTCCAGACATTGCCAAATGACCCTAGGGGAGGTCAGTTAAGAAACACTGACCTAAGCTATCCAGTATTAATCGTTTCATTGTGTACCGACTAGCCGGGAGGGGGGTGGCGGGTGGCAGTAAGAGCTGAATTTAGACTAGGAATTGTAACAGAGTGGCACGGATGGGAATGGGCAGGGATAGTAGACAGAAGGAGGATAAGAGCAGTAGAGCGGCAGTAGCCATCACCGTTCTGTTCATTCGTGCATGTGTGCATGCATTCGGCATTCTTCATTCATTTGTTCATTCAACAAATGTGTAAGTTGAAGGAACTGTTCCAAGGGCTGGGGATTCAGTAGGAAAGCAAACACAAATTCTCTGCTCTAAAGGAGCTTATATTCAAGTGGAATGTAGCAGAGAATGAATGAGAAGATCAGTAATGTATTAGGTGTTAAATCACCAGGGGAGGATGTTAGCCTGTGTCTGGTTAGGAGAACAGAAAACACACCAGCAATTTTGACAGCAAAAATGTCATATAGAGAAAGGGTTGACAGGGTGTGGTGGTGGTGGTTTAGCTGCTAGGTCATGTCTGACTCTTGCAACCCCATGAATCCGCCAGGTAAAGGAGGACAACAAAGTCTATAAAAATGAAGAGAGGACACTAAGGTTACATAGATATAGAACTTTAGGAAGCTGCTGCTACCCCCAGGGCTGGGGGAGCAAAGGGAACAGGAGGGAGTGACTAGAACCTGGAACCTAAGGAAAGGTGGTGGTGGTGGTAGGATCCAGGTCACTGAATAGATGGCCCCGCTGGCTGCTATTGATGCCTATGGGGCTGGGGTTATGTTTAGAGGGAGCTAGGGGCGACTGGCTCATCCCTATCTCTGCAGGATGTGGTAAGGCTGCTTCTGAAAATATGGAACCAATCTGTTCACTGAAACCAGCAGCTGAGCTGGCCTGACACTGACAAGAAGGGCAAACCAACCAAAGGGGAGAGTCAGTGCCTTCCCTTAGCAGCTCTCTGGTGCCCCGCTATTGGCAGCATTTAATAGGGAGTCAACTGTGGCAGCAAAAATGTAGTCTGCAAAGACCCATCTCCAGCGTCACACAGGACGATGTGGAACAGAAGGTTGAAGCTGAGTCAGAGCCACAGAACCCACGTAGGAAGGCTATTGCTTCACATAGGAGTAGCTTGGAGCCTACTCCACCCTGACCCAGAAACTGCCTTGTGCATGGATGTGCTTCAGAAGAATCATACATTCTACTATGTAATTATCTCCAATACAGGGGCAGCCTAATTACCTTTCTCATCACAAAATGTTTCTTAAATGAGTAAATGAATGAATTCAATGATGCCTTTATCATAACGATGTTGTTATTTTTCTGAATTACTTCATTTAATCTCAAACTCAAGTTTTAAGTTGTTGTGTTTAAAATTGAACACAAGTGCCCTGAAAATTACCACACCAGATAAGATTGTAGAATTAGCAACTTTTTCAGCTTATGTTCTTATTACCACCTGTGTGTGTGTGTGTATTTGTGTCTGTTTCAGTCTGATTAAAAAAATATTAACTAGGTACCCAGTAAGTGCAAATCTGTGTGTCAGATGCTACATGGAACCTGAAAGAATTAAACCAGTCCCTAAAGTACTCAGAGTATTGATTTCTATGAGTGCCATCTGGCACTTATCACTATTTTTAAAAGGTCTTTTCTTTGATTTATTGAGGTACCTTGAATCCTATTCTTTTCTGTTTTTAAAGATATTAACAATGTATGTCCGCCCCCACCTCACTTCAGACTCCAGCTTCATCTCTTTTATGAGTAGAATAAAGAGATTTCCTCTCAGAAGTAACCCTTTGGTAATAATTCTCTAAAGAGAGAAATGAACTCTTTCAGACTCCCAGGGCACCATTGCTAAATGTTCTGTAAAACTCCTTCCTAATTACTGCCTGGAGAGAGACTTGGCATCTGGAGGAAAGCACTCAAGGTGTATATACTTATTTCCTTCATTGTGATCTCAAAAAGGGGCATGAGTTCATCACTCTAAAGAGAAGGAAGCCTCAGACATGCTTATTCAAAAATAAGAATATGATGAGTCTGTGCACCGGGGGTTAATAATCCCCCAACATATTTTGGAAATTTGACTCCTCAGATAACCTGAGTATTTGTTATGGAATTGGTCGACAGGACGTGCACCAAGGTTTTAACCTGTCTTGGACAGGAAGGTTCTTTTTCCAATTCACATATGCAATAAAGAAACTAATGCTCGGCTTCCATTGTTTAAGAATCTGTCTTACAATACAAGAGACATTGGTTTGATCCCTGGCCCCAGAAGATTCCACATGCTGCAGAGCAGCGAAGCCTGCACCCCACAACTGCTGTGCCAACACAACGGCCAAAGAATGGAGAAGGGGAGCCTAGTTCACAAGTCAACTTCTCAACCCAGTATGGGTGGAGAAAGCAAATACACAAGAGAGTGGAAGTAAAAGGGAAGGATTTGGAAAGAATGGGAGGAATATTCATGCTTTATCTGAGAACAGGGTGTGGTTTGGACTTGGAACAGATGCAGCTCTCCTTTCCAGTCCTCGTATGGGCTTTTCCAGTTAGTGTCATGGCAATCATCGCAGCCCTGGCACCCGTGGGTGTATCGTTTAGCATATGCTAATGTATTACAATGAGTGTATAATGAGGCTCAAGGTCTGCTGAAAGTTAAATCTCCTACCATCAAACAGATTCTTGTTTTTTTCTCTCTGCAGCTTTCTCCTGAAGCTTAGATAGGAATAGTTGGTTTTTATTTGAGGGAGGGGCGCAGAATTGATTCTAGGGCAATAGCCTTGGTAATATATTGACTGTAGCACTGAAAGGACGCAGGGAGAAGGCTGTCGGGTTGGGGGCTGCCCTGACTAGGGCTATTAGACTAACTTTGGTTGTTAAAGGTGACCTTCTTTAGCCTACTCTGAAAGATGCTGATGTATACTTCAGATGCTGTTAAATTTAATCTCATATCTTGCCTTCTTGGAGAAGCATTCTGGGGTTTCCCAGGTGGTTGTGTGGTAAAGAATTGGCCTGCCAATGCAGGAGACACAGGTTCAATCCCTGGTTGGGGAGAAGCCCTTGGAGGAGGAAACGGCAACCCACTCCAGTATTCTTGCCTGGAGAATCCCCAGGGACAGAGGAGCCTGAGGGACTACAGTCCATGGGGTCTCAAAGAGTCAGACACGACTGAGCACTCAGCACATGGGGGCACTTGCTATCACTTCTACAAGGATTCAGTCATCTGCTGCTGCTGCTGCCAAGCTTCAGTACTCCCTGATAGAGTTCAGGGTGGAGAGCAGAAATGAGGCACTCTGCTTTGGGAAAACTCTCAGTTGGTGAGTTTTTGGTTTTAGTAACCTTCTTTCGAAGTTTAAAACTTTCTTCCCCTGTTGCTTCAACATATTTTGTAGGCTCAATAATATCTTGCTCAACATGTGTGATTTTTAAATATTCTCTGATTTAGGCTTTCAGGGAGGAAGGCCTACAGTGTTCTTTGGGTTGCTTCATTATTGATATTCTCCAAATCCTCACCACTTATTTTGCCAAAGATCTTTGCATTTTAAATTCAGAATTTTGCTTCTGAAAAGGTTTGGAAAACTAGCAGGTAGTATTATTCATGTCTCATGTGATTCCTCTGCTTTGTAATCAGGCCATCACTGAAAGGCCATTATAGACCACAGTGAATGATTTATTCAGGCTAGACAAGTCTAGGGGTAAATATAACCCAAAGGGACAAGCAGAAATACAATTTAAATACTGGGCCCCAAAGAAAATTTCTTACAGAGACGCTTTTTCTTTACTCTGAGGTAAAATTCTCCAGCAGAGAGAATTTCTCTTGACGTTTGCAAGTCCTACTCATGTTCTTGGGTGCAGGAATGATGAAAATGCAAATGGTCTATTATGTCTGGTCAAAACCAATTTTTCAAAGCAGCTCAGCAGATGTATTATGTTATAGTCGTTTCCCTCCACTTGTTATTTGGTCAAGATAAGCACTCCCATCAATGCTGATTGTATTTAGTCTGACCGTATTTTTTGTCTGTGTTTCAAAGCTGATCCTGTTTCCTGCTTTTAACCGTACAGATATATGATAATAAAGAAAATAATTTTGCTAGCAATTGAATTACAAAATGTGTTCAGTTCTCCACTAATAAAACCTCTATCTTGTTAAACATCATCAGTAAATAGGCTTTATATTTTTCCTCTCTTCAATTTACCAACTGACAATAAAAAACATTAACTGAGGTTGAAGGCTTCGAAGCCAAAAAAAAATAGAGACAGAGACAGAGAGAGATGGTTAGTCAGCGCCATCTAGTGTCTAAAACTCAACATTTAATCAGAGTTTTTGAATTTTCATTTCCCTTCCCCCTATTAGAGAAATAAATGCTGGTGGTATTTTATCTAACATTTTTAATTAATTCTTTGAAAACTCAAATAAACATTCTAATTTCTAATAAATACATTAAATTTGAATTTATTTTAACTCCAGTATTCATAAATCAACCATAGTAAGTCAGATAAAATCATCTATGTGGAGCAAACAGTAAAAGCAAGAACTGGCAATTACCTGGTAATTTTCTCAGTGAAGACAGCTAACCAAGAAGGTTCCAGCCTAACTGTATTTGATGTTTATTATAAACTATGTAGACATCACTGATGAAGCTAACTTGGCCATTTGTCTTTACTCTGTTCTTTGAATTTATTCCAGCACTGACCTTTCTTTAAACTAATGTGGGAACTGGAGAATATACACAAGTATTTTAGAGACTGTGCAGTTGAGAGCTAGAGACTAGGATTGTGTGCTCAATCCCTCAGCCATGTCCTATCTCTGTGACCCTATGGACTGCAGCCTGCCAGGCTCCTCTGCCCATGGGGTTTTCCCAGCAAGAACGCTAGAGTAGGTTACCACTTTCTCCTCCAGGGGGTCTTCCTGACCCAGGGATTGAACCCAGGTCTCCCGTGTCTCCTCCACTGGCAGGCGGGTTCTCTATGACTGAGCCACCAGGGAAACCCAGAGATTCAGATTATAGGGTACTTATTTTGATAGAATTTTGATACTGCTTTTCAAGGCTGCTCTATTGAACAATTAGAAATTACCCCACAGCTTGGAGAAATCTGGTGTATTATTTTACAAATAAATAAATAACCAATAGGATATGTATTTAAGAGACTGGCTGATGCAGTTTTGAAAATTAGCCAGATACACATCTTCAGGGTGGACCAGCTGGCTGCAAACCAGGAGAGAGCCATGTTTCAGTTCGAGTCCAAAGACTCTCACCACAGAATTTCCTTTTGCTCAGGGGAGGGCATTCTTCTGTTCTACTAGGGCCTTCAGCTGATGGGATGAGGCCCAACCATATTATGCGGAGCAATCTGTTTATTCAAATTCCACTAATAAAAATATAATCTAAATCACCCTTACAGAAGCATCCAGAATACTGCTTGACCTCATACCCAGCCAAGCTGACAGGCAAAATGAACCATCATATCAGGTGAAGTACGCAGAGGGAGAAATAAAGAATAAAGGAGAGCGTGGGTAAAATTTTTAAACCGGCTTATTTTTTACCTCAATAAAAGGACTGTTTTGGGTCAGAGGTTCTAAACACCATCTTTATTTGGCACTGACATCTCAAGTACATTGGATCTTCTGGGCCGTTACAGAATGGCCTGCAAAGCAGTCTGGACCCATTGCAGAGCTTTCTCTTGTCTGGGCCCTACTTAAAACTAGCAGCTTTTTAGTTCACTCAGTAAATGGCTTAGCGTAACACACCTGAATGACAAACATGCCTCTTTCCACACTGCAAAGAGGCCCAGGAGGCATGGTATATATTTTTTGGTTGTAGGAGGAGTCAGATACAATT
>NW_024070187.1:39662817-39711952 GCF_014754425.2 Oryx dammah
GAGGCATGGTATATATTTTTTGGTTGTAGGAGGAGTCAGATACAATTTATTCCACCTTAGAAGGAATATCTTGGCATGACCCATGCTACTGAACCCTTAGATATTCCACTGAGGTGGTGGCCTCTGAATTTTATTTAGGTTAATTTTCCATACTCTGACAAATAATGCCTTACCCATAAGTCTAGTTGATACATTTTGTTCATTAGATCCTATCAACATGATAATATCAAGGTAATAGACCAGTGTGATATCTTGTGAAAAGGATTTTCATGTTGGCCTGGCCAGATGAAAGCAAACTGCTTCTGGTGGGCATTATGGACAGGTATGGAGGAAAGAGCTTTTGCCAGATAAGTAGCTACAAACCAGGTATATGTTCATTTTCCCCAGCAATGAAACCGTTTCTTGTCCAGCAGATGCAATAGGAATCACCACCTAGTTGAGTATATAATAATCCACTTTCTCCCAGTTACATATGTTTTCCACATAGGGAAGCCCTAAGGGCCACTTGGGTGAACTAACTGAGGATGTGCTGAGAATCATCACTGCTACATACAAGTTCTTGATGGTGTTATTAATCTCTACTATTCTACTAGGAACATGGTACTGATTATGCTTTACTATTTTCCTAAGTAGGGCTTACCTGGTAGCTAAAGAATCTGCCTGCCAATGCGGGAGATACAGGTTCAATCCCTAGGTTGGAAAGATCCCATGGAGAAGGAAATGGCAACCCATTTCAGTATTCTTGCCAGGGAAATCCCATGGACAGAGGAAACTGGTGGGCTACAGTCCATGAGTCACGAAAGAGTCAGACACAATTTAGCGACTAGACAACAGTTTTCCTAGGTAGACGCTGTTCTGCTGCTGCTGCTGCTGCTAAGTCACTTCAGTCGTGTCCGACTCTGTGCGACCCCATAGATGGCAGCCCACCAGGCTCCCCTGTCCCTGGGATTCTCCAGGCAAGAACACTGGAGTGGGTTGCCATTTCCTTCTCCAATGCATGAAAGGGAAAAGTGAAAGTGAAGTCACTCAGTCGCGTCCGACTCCTAGCGATCCCATGGACTGCAGCCTACCAGGCTCCTCCATCCATGAGATTTTCCAGGCAAGAGTACTGGAGTGGGTTGCCATTGCCTTTTCTGGAGGCTGTTCTAGTGGCTTCTAATTCTACTACCCATGGCTTCTCTCCATAGGTTGGAGAGTGAGTGTGGAAATTCTGCCATTGTCTGTCTATACTACCTATGCATTCTGGAATTGGAGAAATAACCAGTAATGGTTTGGGAGATTCACTGAGGCCGCGATGGGCAGATCTGAGAACTCCATCAATCACCTGACTTTGGTAAGCCTCTGTTCTGATTTGGTGGATCACAGTGACGTTTGCATCTCCTGGAATTCAGTTCAAAGCCAGTGTCCAGTCATCTTTGAGAAGTATGCTTATTTCTTTTTTCCCAATACACAGTCAGCCTGGAAAAAGGTCAGAGTTCCATTTGGGAAAAGATTTGGAGAAAGATTAACAGTTTAGACTTTTGTGAGTATGGCAGGGTCTTCAAAATTCATGGATTCTGGGTTTGTAAATTTCCTCAAGTTTGGGGATTCACTGAGGGGCTATCACTCTCTTGGTATTGATGATTTAAGGTAAGTTTCTGTTCACTTGACCTATAGACACTTCCGCTTATACAGAGCTGGTAATAATTGAACTGCTCATCTATATTCTGCCAGGGACACCATCATTAATAGCTAACTCCATAGGTCTCTATGAGACAGACTATTCTCACTGCTGCTTTGATTCCAATGTCAACACGGCAACCATGCCTACCTTACCTTTGGTGGTTAAGTGTGGCCACATAGCCTCTGGCACCCTTGGGTCAGTTTGTCCCCAGCGCATTTAGGGACCCAACTTCAGTGGCAGCAGTTTCCATGTAATTTCTGACCAACAAGGAGTGACCACAGAGCTCTTCAAGGATTTTGAGACTCCCCTCACACCTTTATTTTTGAACTGTGGTGTTGGAGAAGGGTCTTGAGTCCCTTAGACTGCCAGGTGATCAAACCAGTCTATCCTAAAGGAAATCAATCCTGAATATTCATTGGAAGGACTGATGCTGAAGCTGAAGCTCCAATACTTTGGCCACCTGACATGAAGAGCTGACTCACTGGAAAAGACCCTGATGTTGGGAAAGATTGAGGGCAGGAGGAGAAGGGGATGGTAGAGGTCAAGATGGTTGGATAGCATCACTGACTCAATGAACATAAGTTTGAGCAAGCTCTGGGAGATGGTTAAGGATAGGGAAGCCTGGCATGTTGCAGTCCTTGAGGTTGCAAAAGGTCGGACACGACTGAGTGACTGAACAACAAATGGTGAAAACTGCCTTCCACTTGCCCCAGTGGCTTCCACTGCCCTCCTAGGCTGGGTGAGCAGATCTCACATGGTAAATTCACTCTGCTGCTGCTGCTGCTGCTGCTGCTGCTAAGTCACTTCAGTCGTGTCCGACTCTGTGCAACCCCATAGACGGCAGCCCACTTAACGTTCCAATATACTCCTGCTGTGGATACCTTCCTCTACAACATAGCCAGGCAGTTCTGACGTTTCAACTAGATCTCCTGTAGGCAACTTTTTTGGTCCATGTTTCAGCCAACCAAACACTTAGAGCCCTTTCTGGCCCCTCAGACTACAACTAGATTCAATAAATAACCCTGCAGTTAAGTGAGCAAAGTTTTTTTTTTTTTTTTTTCCCAATGAAACTATTAGTTAGCTTATCCAGCAATTATTGATTGGGTAGTTAAATGTGCACTTTGAACATACAGTCTGCCTTTAGGAAGAAACTGCAAAATTTATTCTGTGCCTTCTGTTTTGTTTGGATAATGAGATTTTTCTATCACATAATATTTTCACTCAAGAGCCTGTTGTTTTTTGTGTTTTTTTTTTTCCCCATAATCTGAAATCTATTTCAAAAAAGGTTTACTTTTGAAAAATGTAAAGTTCTTAATTGTTATATGCTGCTGGGCTGATTTTAAATGTTATCATAATGATCTAAGCCTCCAATCATATTTTATGTTTACATTCTGAAAGTTTATTTGCACCTTTCCTCTTTTGACAATTCTTTTAAAAATTTCCTTTGCCGACTTCAGATCCCATAACCAGAATATAACTATCAATATGTCTTTTATACCTAACCCAAACTATTTGAGGGGGGCATCTCTTTACAGCTCTGGGCAACACCAAGTATTTCCTTTCTCATGTTAGTAAGAAAGATACTAGAAAAAAGTTAGCATCTTCAGATTTTTAATTAGGTCAACACCAGAGTTTAGAAAATTAACAAAACAGAGTCTCAGTTCCTTCTGGATTAATTATTATGTATGCATGTAATTCTAAAATGTTTTCAGTATAAATACATTTCCACAATTGTGTCACTCTCAGTCTTCATAACAGCCAATTTAAGGTCACATGTTCAAAGACTGGCATACACGTCAACAAACATTTGTTTTATACGTGTCAACAAGTTGATCTGTTTTGTCCGAAAGAAATATTTTGTTTCTAGGTTTGACGTATCTCTTCAACAGAAGACAATCATAACGCACATTATAGGATGAGTTAGAGGGCTCTGAATGGTTTTCTGTGCTCTTGTATTAGTTTGGCAGGACTGCCATAACAAACCTGGTGGCTCAAAGCAATGGGAATGTACTGTCTCATGGCTCTGGAGGCTAGAAGTCTGGAATCGAGGTGTCAGCATCATTGGTTCTTTCTGAGACTTCAGAAGGAGAATCTGTTCCCAAGCCTCTCTCCAAGCTTGTAGTACTTTTCTGGAGATTTTTCAATAACTACATCTTCAACAACCCTATTTCTAAATAAGGTCACACTCTAAGGTACTAGGGGTTAGTATTTTAACATATACATTTTGGGAGATAAAATTCAACTCATAAAAACCTGAATGCTGACATAATGTTCCTTCTCTCAATGTAATATTTCACTGAATCTCTATGAAGTTATTATGCGTGTACCTCACTGGAGAATTCCTTCACTCTAGTATTAGGGGTCTTATGATACTTTAATAGGAAACACTCCTTATCATCAAGAGGCAGTTTCTGTTTCTCCCTCACACATTTTAAGCTGTAAAGTATATTTCCTCATCTGGAGAATCTTGTGTGTGTGTGTGTGTGTGTGTGTGTGTGTGTGTGTGCACGTGCATATGTGTGTTTAGTCACTCAGACGTGTCTGACTCCTTGCTCTTTCCAGGCTCCTCTGTCCATGGTATTTTCCAGGCACGAATACAGGAATGGCTTGCCATTTCCTTCTCCAGGGGATCTGTCTTGGTTAAATGCAGAGTCTGACTCAGTAGACCTAGGTGGGGCTCCTAAATGATGACAATGATCTGAGAACCACTCCATGAGTAGCAAGAACATAAAGGTATCTCCACAACCCATGAATTAGAAAGTAAGTCAAATGTTGAAAACAATTTCCTCAGCAGCAGACTGTACCAGGGAGTCTTAACCATTGATGTTTTATGGAATAAAGTCATTTGAACCAGTTTCCATTACAACCTGACATCATCACCACGGACACCTGTCAGAGTGAAAGTCAAGGCATTCCACTTCTTTTAGGCTTGTTGCAAATGACTGTGAAAGAAGACTCATTAACTCAAGATCAGAGAAACAAGAATTAATTACCTAGGATTTAATGAACCGATTTAATTGTGGTTAATTTTCTACTTTCTAATAATATATCTAATAGATATAAGAAACCTATTCATTTCCTGTCTATTTCTAGCCTTCAATTTAATAGTCTATATTCGAACTAAGTGGAATGAAAAACTCTTTAACTGGTATATAATTTTGACTGGTATCTAAAAACAGAAAAAATCCTATAGAAGATCACCAAATAGATTATAAACTAATATAATAAAAATGTTTCTGCAAAAATAATATTTTCTGCTACTCCATGCCACTTCATGCCAACTGCAGCTGCAGTATTTTATGCTAATTCCCTCAGGAAGAGGCATGTCATGATAAAAAGAAACTAAGAGTCAAATTTTTTGCTTTGAAATTTCAAAAATCATGTTCAATGGATTAGTCATTATTTGGAAGATTTGGAAGAATAAACCATAACTCAAAGTCAAGGTCCAGATCTGAGTGCAAAGAGACAGTGTCTTTTGATTTGTATTTCGCTTGTGACTGTTTCTTAATTACATGTATTCAGTCAACAACATTTTAAAGAAAATATCAAAGGTATTATTGGCTTGATGTAATTACTTCAAAGAAACTCTGTTCCTTTTTGTACAAATTACAGACCAACTGATCATCTCCAATCATACTTGCCTTTCCCTCCTTCCATATGGGTCCCAGGGTAATGTCACAGAACTAATAAGGATCTGGCTACCTCTGATCCCAGCAGGGTGCAAAATCAGAAGAAATGGACACATGGCGTGTCTAGGCAAAACTCAAAGGCAGTTTCGTTCGATTTCCATGATCTCCACAGCGTGGAACCCAACAGGTGGATTCCTCTCACTTTAGTTGGAAAGAAAAGAATATTTCCTGGGTTCTTGGGAGAAGAAAAGAATTAGCTCTAAATGAGAACCCCAAAGGAGAGATATGTACTTGCTCTCCATAAGGATGGCGACTGAAGGACTGAGGACCAGAAAGGTGAAAGTACATCTCAGCAGAAGGCAGCACAGGCAGATGACAACAGAGGGCTAGTTGCCCCACTCCTCCTAGCATCACTGTCCTTCCAGTGATGGAATAAATTCCTCCTTTAATCCAAGGAGAAGATTAAATTTCTTCTACTGACAAAGAAAACCTGCAAAAGAAATTAAATTCAACTTTGAATTGAAAAGGGAGTTACATGAACTTATTCTAAAATCAGCAATTCATAATCAATTAAATTTCCTTTTATATTTTGCATTGATTTTCCAACGTCTAATGGTATGTTCTACATACAGTGTGTACTTGGTAGGTATCCATTTATCTATATTTGTACAACTTTCTTACACTCCAGGCAAAGAGGCTAAAATATCATGAGCTAGATGCTGCCAAGGCTGCCATTGAAGATGCTAGGAGTGAAGAAAGGGGCAGGTGATATAGTAAATCTTCAGGAAGATAGAGAAGAGAGATGATAAGGTGCAAATAGCTAAGAAATAGGATTTTCTATTCTTTTTTCTTAAAAAATTACTTAAATATGCTTTGGGCTAGATATTGGGGATAGGAAAGCGATGGAAATAATTTCAGTCTGGTGGAGACTATAGGAAAACAGAATATAATGAATTTAAAAAGTTAAGATAGACTTGTATGCAAGTTTTGCAGAACATTAGAGAAATTAGATATGCATAGATTTCATTCGTTCAGTGCATTTATTTAAAGAGTTATTTCCTGAGGCACCATTGTAATGCCCTAGAAATGGAAAGTTCAGTTTAGTTCAGTCATTCAGTCGTGTCCGACTCTTTGCGACCCCATGAATCGCAGCATGCCAGGCCTCCCTGTCCGTCACCATCTCCCGGAGTTCACTCAAACTCACGTCCATCGAGTCAGTGATGCCATCCAGCCATCTCATCCTGGGTCGTCCCCTTCTCCTCCTGCCCCCAATCCCTCCCAGCATCAGAGTCTTTTCCAATGAGTCAACTCTTCACATGAGGTGTCCAAAGTACTGGAGCTTCAGCTTTAGCACCATTCCTTCCAAAGAAATCCCAGGGTTGATCTCCTTCAGAATGGACTGGTTGGATCTCCTTGCAGTCCAACGGACCCTCAAGAGTCTTCTCCAACACCACAGTTCAAAAGCATCAATTCTTCGGAGCTCAGCCTTCTTCACAGTTCAACTCTCATGTCCATACATGACCACTGGAAAAACCATAGCCTTGACTAGACGGACCTTAGTTGGCAAAGTAATGTCTCTGCTTTTGAATATACTATCTAGGTTGGTCATAACTTTTCTTCCAAGGAGTAAGCGTCTTTTAATTTCATGGCTGTAGTCACTATCTGCCGTGATTTTGGAGCCCCCCCAAATTAAAGTCTGACACTGTTTCTACTGTTTCCCCATCTATTTCCCATGAAGTGATGGGACCAGATGCCATGATCTTCGTTTTCTGAATGTTGAGCTTTAAGCCAAAAGCAGAATGAAAAAAGGCACAGTCTGGTCCTGAAGAAACTGAGAGTCTAGTGAAAATGCTTCTGGGGCAGCAATTAAGAGAACAAGCATGGCGTATCAGGGGTGGGGAAAGATTACACTTCCTGCAGTGTTTAAACAGTGTCAACTGTATAGTCAGATATTACCTGAGCAAAAAGTTAAGGCCATGGGTTGACCAAAAAAAGAGGACGCTAGAAAGGTACACAATAGACAGGGCTGAAAGTGTTTGGGTTTTTTTCTATGACACCAAATGCTTTTGTCGCAGTTGCCAGGGGACACGCATTTTCCTGCAGTATTCATTTTATAGAAATAATATGGGGGTACACAAACACACTTATTTTAAAATTAAAGTATGGCTGTATCATGTGCTAAGTCGCTTCAGTCGCGTCCAACTCTTTGCGACCCTATGGAGGCCACCAGGCTCCTCTATCCATGAGATTCTTCAGGCAAGAATACTGGAGTGGGCTGCCATTTCCCACTCCAGGGGATCTTCGGGACCCAGGGATTGAACCCGCGCCTCCTACGACTTCTGCACTACAGTTGACTGCAACAGCATCAGTTCAGTTCAGCTCAGTCGCTCAGTCGTGTCCGACTCTTTGCGACCCCATGAATTGCAGCACGCCAGGCCTCCCTGTCCATCACCAACTCCCGGAGTTCACTCAAACTCACGTCCATCGTGTTGGTGATGCCATCCAACCATCTCGTTCTCTGTCGTCCCCTTCTCCTCCTGCCCCCAATTCCTCCCAGCATCAGAGTCTTCATATGAATTAGTAAAATATGACAGGAAAGGAAATTCCACAGCTCGGCTGGCAGATGGCTCTGGCCTTAGCCGTAGAAAACACTGGGGCGAGAGTTGAGGGTCTTCAGCTATTAGAGGATTTAGGGCAATAATACACGGAGACCATTGAGCTAAGTGTGCCGGAGAAACGTACGAGTTAAATACATAGACTAGGGTAAGGCTGCGGCGCAGGTAGTACAAGGAGCCTGTATTCTCCTTTGTTCCTTGACTCTATCATTCCGAAGATACTCTGCTTCTGGTACCCCTTTGTTACTGGAGACTGAGCGCCAAGTTCGCGAGCTGCACTTTCAATACTGGGCGCCTCGTTGCCAGGGCAACCATTCCTGACCCGCACAACTCTGCGACCTCCATGCTATTGGCTCGAGGACGCAGGGTGCGTGTGACGTCACTGCGCGGCGCCGCAAGATCCGGGAACTCTGCGAAACCTGCTTTATCCCGGTCCCCAGCGGCCGGCGACGGGACCGGCGGCTGGTGGCCCAGCGGGTGCTGGTTGGTTGGTGTGCAGATCGCGGTGGGAAAGAGGAGCGGTAGGAACGGGTCCCTAGAGCGGTGAGCTGCACACGTGCGGGGATCCGCTGTGCCACTCATTCTCTCGGCGGAGGCGGCTTCCTGTCCGATCAGTTACTATGGCCACGGGACCACGTTGCTAAGGAGCTTGGAGATGCTGAGCGCCATGAGCGCGCCCTTCCTAGTCTGGCTTTGGTTGAGAGTTGCCTTATTTGAAACTGGCGCCTTTACCCACTCTTAAATGACTTTCTTTAAAAAAGAAAAAAAAAAAAAAAAGCAAAACACAACTCTTGTTTTTCTCCATTTTTTCCTCTCCATGTCCTCATTTTCTAACTTTGACAACATCCCGGCCCTGGACTGGTCTTAGGTATCGGGAAATGTGTGATGTTGGAGGCGAAGAGGCTAGGGAAATGGAAAGGAAATATGAAGACCCTTAATACTGGCTCTTTGGATTTTCTTTACGGTGAAAAGGGTTGGGATAGGTGAATACTAGGCTGTGTCGCTATTCTTTGAAATTTGAAGGAGCCTTAGAGATGGAGTTCACCTTCTTTTGTGGGGCTCCTCTTAACACTTTTGGGAGCTTCCAAACACCAGATTAGAGAGCAGGAAAAAAAAGTGACTTCTGTTTCTGGGAATTTAGCAGTTAGTTTAGTGCAGTGGTCTCAAAGGCAAGTGTGGGAAGAATAGGTACGTGGAAAAAGAAATAAGATATATTGAGCTGTCCAAAACAATCAAAGAAAAGTACTCTTTCCTAGCACACACCCAGATGCCTGTAACCCCTTGTAGATGACCCGCAGCATCTAAGGAAACCTAAGGTGAAAAATGAGGGGTCCACAGTGGGGCCTTGCTTAGTTTGTTTGCTCTCTTGATATTGTGACATAGTTTAGGTGTTGGGGTTAAGTGGATTAATAGATTCTAGTGTCTATTTAGAATCTTTATATTGTTTTGTAAAAGATTGAATGGTATCCTTTGTAATATTTGTAACACAAAAGAGTTACTTTTTCACTTCTTCCTACCATTAACCGCCCTCACATGTTATTTAATGAAAAAGCTAGTGTAAGATGAATTACATTTTTTCCCTTCTACAAACAATTCATGCTCTGGGTTTGTTGGTGGTGGTATGCTCCCAGGTGGATATTATTTTTTAAAAATTGAGTACACTTCATTTGTCTGTAAGGTAAAGGGTGATACTTTTAACAGTAACTGCAAAACTCTTTTGGAAAGAAGTTCTAACATAGGTGTTTTGGAAGTGGACAGGAAATGTTTGCATCATTGTGTGTGTGTATGTTTTGGTATTGTTGCTGAAAATTGCATAATTGTATCACACATAAAAACTGTCCTGTATACTTAAAACCTTTGGAAGCTCGATATTCTAACATGTTTTTCAAATGAAGAGTTTCAGTAGTCTTTTGAACTTATTCAAAATCTAATGTAGCACTTTCCAGTTAGTACCTTATAGAAACAGCTGTTTGACATAAAGGAACATAGAAATTGTGTCATTCCAACGTGTTGAATAATCACTAAATGGCAGTATTAGGTTGCACTTTAAATAGGTCATAATTAAAGTCTGTGTTAGCTTAGGATAGGATCTAACAAATTTAATGAGCTAATAATTACCGTATTTTTAGAAAATGCCTTGGGGATGAATGTGAAGTGTGATATTGGGAAGTAACTCATCTGCTGGTAGTAGGCTGAGAAAATTAGGTCAGCATACAAATTAAGGAAATCGAAATTTAAAATTACTCTGTTACAGAAATAACCTTACATTTAGGTTATCTTGGCAGGGTACTTTGATCTGGTCACACTGTATTTAAATATTTGGAGGCTGAATGTTATTACATGGAACTTTGACCTCCTTGTAAAGATTTCTAACTTGTCAAGTAAATTAAAATAATCTCATGTTATTACTTGTTTAAGAAGCCATCAATGTTTATATTAAAGAAGAGAGAACTAAAGAGTTGTGATTTATGTCCCCAAATATTTGAAAAGCTGTCATTTACAAGTAGAAGACTATATCTATGTGTCCTTAAGAGAAGATCTTATAGAAAAATGACTATATTAAAGACTTAAAGTGGGAAGTACGCTAATGGAAGAATATTTGGAGTGTCATGTAAATGGGGGGATGGAGTAATCAAGGAGAAATAAGGAAGCAAGGCAGAAATCCAAGTGCTGTGGAAACATGCATTTGAGAAACTGATGATCAGGAAAGCCTGCGTGGAACTTGGGATTGGAGCTAGACCTAGAAATACCAGCGGGCAGTTGAGTGTATAAGTGTGGGTGTGTGGTGGAAGATTCTTTGAAATAATTTGATTCGGCAGGAAAACGAGGGCTACGAATTAGAGACCACCGGTTAGCAAAGAGGAAATTACGGGAGAGGGAGAAGTGAGCCATCATTCACTGGGTAAGCTTGACATATCTTCTTTAACCTTCAGTAATAGCTTTGATAGGATTAGTATCTCCCCCATTTTCAGAGCTCAAGAAATCAAGGCTTAGGAAGATTAAACTATCTGCTTCAGTTCATAAACCTGTGATTACTAAAGAGGAGAGGCAGTCCCAAATCTGAGCCCAGAGCTCCTTCTACTTCATCATGTCACATTGATCATATCTGTAGGGTTGAGTGTGGGAAATGGAAGAAAAGAAGACAATAGAGATCCTGAATTTTTCAGCCTGAGAGATCAGAAAACTGGTGGTACTTTGAACTGACAGGCGGTTCATAACTTCAGTGTGAAAACCTCAGTTTGGGTGATGTTAAGTTTAAGGGGTCCGTTTAGTAGGAGAGTTCATTACGTCACTGGAAATGTAGCACTTGATATGCAGATGTGAACACTGGGACTCTGGAAATACAGAGACCAGAGAAAGTGGAGACAGTACGAGACGTGGCAACCACTTTCCCCAGAAATCTACTCTATATTTTCTGTATATGGCCAGAGGATTACAACTGAGTTTCTAAAAGTGTATTTGGACTATTTGAATGGAAAAATGCATATTTTTATACATTTTGGTTACAGATTTTAAAAAAAAATTTCATTGGTGTGACAGATGCTTTTTAATTTACTGTTATTGTATTATTAAAGTTGATAATTTTTATATTTTCTTACTGCCTTTTTAGACATTTTGCTCCATACCATACATTTTCTGTGGCGCTTTTACTGTATTTCCTACTCTGTTAGGTTTGGTCTTTACATTGTTAATGAATCCTCCTCCCCAGAAACAATGTTGAAATCAAGTTTCATGTAACTGCAGGAATAAAGGAGAAGCAATGCAGAAATCAGAGTGCCATAGGGGCATACAGATGAGAAACAGACTGACAGGTACAGAATGTTGCTTTTTAAATGAAGAGGTCTATTTTGTTAATGACACACAGTTTTGTACGGATGAATGCAGGGTGAGCTTTCACTTCTTTTTTGTTGATGTTCTGGTTTTTTCAGATAACTGTGATCAAAGGACATCAGCAAGTGCACAAGTAAAACATGGGCCTACAGTTCAACAAAGCAAATCTTCATCATCAACCAGTTCTCCAGAATCTGCAAGAAAACTTCATCCTCGACCAAGTGATAAACTTAACCCTAAAACAATTAACCCGGTAGGCACAAAAGAGATTCCTGACTTAGTAGGCTTTCCAAAGTATTAGACTTTTATATACTGTTGAGCCATTCTGAATGGTATCCCATTTCTTTTATTAGTTTTAAACTAGTTGTGAAGGAAGGCATATGGTAATTTTGATGAAGAATGGAGGTAATAATGAGTGTGGGAATGAGAAGGTGTAAACTAGAAATCAGTTGGCTTTGGTATGTCATATCACATTCATAGATGAGTACTGTAGAGTATAAAATAAATTGCATATCAGCTTTATTTCTTTTAAAATTTACTGTGATTATTGTCCTTCCCAATATCAGTGAATAACCTTGTAATTCCGTTGCCTAGAGTGAATTACATGCTTTCATAGTTGCATAAAGACCTCTGACCATTTCTTTATGACCTGCAAATTAGCTCCACCAGAATTCCGCTTTCTTTTGCTTTCTCAGAGCAGATTAATTACATTTAACAAACATAAGATTTATATACATAAAAGTACATAACTGTAAGTTTCTAGGTCAGTTTGTCCACAAAGTAAACACACTTGTGCTCTAACACCAGATGGTGTTTGGTCCAGCCTTACATAGATGATGATGGTTTCAGCCTTTAAAGGGGATTATGAGAGTGGCTGAGACACAAACTTCCATGGCAGATAGAATACAGCAGATACTTAAGCAAGGATACGATGAATTATCCAAAGGCAAGAGGAGATTGTCTGACTTTATAAAAGAAAAATGGAAAATAGTTTAAGCTTCTGTGTCCCTTTGCTTCTTTCTGTCACTTGCAGCGTCAAGAAATTTGAGGTTCTTTGACCATCCTGACTGTACATATTTGAATGGAGGACAAGTAGGACGCATGTGATATGCAGGAATCTCTTTGCCTGTACACCTTTTCTTCATTTAGCCTTCACTTTGAAAGGTCACAGTGGAGGAGGGGTGTAGAGATATATTATCTTTATTGTATTTGTTTATAATATTTAGATTTAAAAATACTTAACTATAGTATGCCTATTTTATATGTGGTTTCAGCTACCTCCAAGCCTCTGAAACAAAGGTTAAAGGAAATACAAAATGTGGAGAGGATTGATCATTTTTCTGAGTAGAATGATACAAGCTTGGTGGGCTTGAAAGTCAGGGTGTCTGTTTGCCTTTGACCTCAGCAGGATTGAAACTGATTAGGTATCATTAAGTGGAGATGATAGTAATAATTATTATATTCTTGTCTTTTTTTTTTTTTTTTTAATTTTAGTTTGGTGAACAGTCACGAGCCCCTTCTGCCTTTGCAGCTATTTACTCTAAGGGAGGTATTCCTTGCAGGTAAGATCAATACAAGTTATAACTGACCATATTATTCAAAATAATTGAGTAAAATCAATACAGTTTTCATTTTAACTGTATTGAAAGTTTTATTTACTAGGAAGGTTGAAATAAAGGTGAATTATTTATTCATACTTTGTCTTTTGGATTGATATAGATCCTGGGACACTGTTGAAAAAAATAATTTTAATTCCAAAAGAGAATTATTGATAAATCTATAGTAAACCACCAGATAATTGAAGAAATTGACTGAAACAGTTTCTAACACAGTTTAAGCATTCATAGACTTGGGAAAATTTCAGATAAATAATCCCTTTTGTCTGAACTGGAAGTTGACAATTCAATGAAATTGTTTTGTTATTTTAAAACTATATTTCAGAAATAGATATTTCAAATTTTATTTGAACTTATATTTCTTAATGAGTAGTAGAGCCATTTTTTTTTCTTTTGATGTAATTTTTGTATTCTTTCTGGGTAGACATCAAGCTATTTTAAAGAAAGCAATGCAGGTTACTAATAGAGGGCTATCCTTTTAAGAGTTCACTACTGAGAAACATTAATTTCTTCTAAGTATATCCAGTTTTAACCTGTTGTAGATGATAGAACATTTTATTTTCATTGTGGAAAGAATAATAATAGCATTCTTTTTGGTGTTTGAAATGTCAAGAAATGTAGTTTTTAATGATATTTTCAGATTTGGAGGGCTAGGAGTGAAAAGTAAGCTCAGGAGGCATTTTTAAATTTATTACTGTTACTATTTTGTATTTACATTCTGAACTGAAACTGTTTTAAAGGTCTTATACCTGCTCCCCACTCTGAGAATTTATTATTGCTAAAAATGTAAAAACTGCTGCCTAGGCTTCTTGGGATTATGAAAATAACACTTTAGTGTTCTTTAGAAGATGCCATGGACGGAGGAGCCTGGTGGGCCACAGTCCATGGGGTCGCTAAGAGTCGAACACGACTGAGCGACTTCACTTTCACTTTTCACTTTCATGCATTGCAAGAGGAAATGGCAACCCACTCCAGTGTTCTTGCCTGGAGAATCCCAGGGATGGGGGAGCCTCATGGGCTGCCGTCTATCGGGTCGCACAGAGTCGGACACGACTGAAGTGACTTAGCAGCAGCAGCAGCAGCAGCAGCAGATGTCAAGTTGAGAACATTACAAAAGGAGTGTGAAATAACAGTTGAATGTAATGAATAAATTCTCTGTCATGAGTGTGGTGATATTTCCATGGATGGATTCATACATCAAAACTTACCAAATTTTACACTGTATTAACAGTGTCCATTTTTATTTCAAGTTCTGCTTCAATAAAGGCTGTTAAAATATATTTTTTTTTTTTTTAAAAGCAGCAACAGCAGAGACTTTAATTCAAGGGGCTACCACTTTTTCACCCTGTGTGGGCCATTGCATATTCCTGGCCTCAGTTTTCTTCTCTTTAACAGGAATAAAACCTGACTTTCCTTTAGATTATTTCTGTTTGGGTTAAAAGATATATGGGCTTCTCACGTGTTGTTGGTGCAGATGTAAGAGACACCAGTTCAATCTGGGCTGGGCCCCTGGAGGAGGGCTTGGCAACCTACCCCAGTATTCTTTCTTTTAAAAAATTAATTATTTTAATTGGAGGCTAATTACTTTACAGTATTGTGGTAGTTTTTGCCATACACAGATATGAATCAGCCACGGGTGTACATGTGTCCTCCAGTCCTGAAACCCCTCCCTCCTCCCTCCCCATCCCACCTCCCTCCCCATCCCATCCCTCTGGGTCATCCCAGTACACTGGCTTTGAGTACCCTGTTCCATGCGTCAAACTTGGACTGGTCATCTATTTTACATATGGTAATGTACATGTTTCAGTGCTATTCTCTCAAATCATCCCACCCTCTCTTTCTCCCAGAGTCCAAAAGTCTGTTCTTTATATCTGTGTCTCTTTTGCTGTCTTATTATATATAAGGTCATCATTATCATCTTTCTAAATTCCATATATATATGCGTTAATATACTGTATTGCTATTTTTCTTTCTGACTTACTTCACTTTGTATAATAGGCTCCAGTTTCATCCACCTCATTAGAACTGACTCAAATGAATTCTTTTTAATAGCTGAGTAATATTCCACTGTGTATATGTACCACAACTTTCTTATCCATTTGTGTGGTAATGGACATCTAGGTTGCTTCCATGTCCTGGCTATTGTAAACAGTGCTGTAGTGAACATTCACTCCAGTATTCTTGCCTGGAGAAGCCCGTGGATGGAGGAACCTGGCGGGCTACAGTTCCTAGGGTCACAGAGCTGGAAACAACTGAAGTGACTTAGCATGCACAAAATACATACCTGAAAATTAATATTGCTTAAGAAAAAAAAATTCTTTCTAATTATCACATTTGTTTGCTTATTTTGTGATAGGTTTGCTATTGGTTTGTCCATGGATTACCTATTTTGTTATAGTTATGACAAATGTAACATTTGCATTAAGACGCAAATAGCACTCCAAAACTGTAGGCTTAACAAATGTGGAGATGTGTAGTTTAGTCATCAAACAATTTTGTTAAAAGGGTAGGAATTTGTAGGATTGTAAATATGCAATTATTGCTCTATAAGGTGCCTTTGTAATATCTTTTAAAGTCATAAAGTTCCTGTGTGTTACAAGATACTTCTAATATGGTTATGGTGAAGAAAGAATATGTATATCCTGATTAGTCACTGTTCAGTATATAAGTCTCTTGTTCTTATCACGTTCACTGACTTTTGTATTTTAGGCTGGTCCATGGTTCAGTAAAACACAGGTTACAGTGGGAATGTCCTCCTGAAAAGCTTCCATTCGATCCTCTTCTTATTACTTTAGCTGAGGTAAATACTCTGTCTTTCCTAAGTGTTTATTTTTTCTAATTGCATTAAATGTTATTTTGTAACTCATCAGTAATCTCATTCTTTACTTTTGAAATAAAAGCCAAAGAACAGATATTAAAACACCACACTTCCTTAGGAACTAATTATGAATGGTGTATGTTTCTTAGAAACTGATTAATCAGCTTTATAAACATGAAATTAATCTGCACAGGGGTTTGTAGATAAGTAGATAAAATATTCATACTGAAGTTAAAGTGCTTGGAATCCTATTGAACTGGTCAAATCAGGAGGATATCATCATTTAAACTCATACTAGAATCAGTGAACAGTGACTGTTTGGTCTTTCCTTATAGAACCTTTATTAAGTCACCTATAATATGATATGTTTCTGAGGGAACTGATATCAACTACCTAAACGTTCTTTTGGGTAATTTTCAGGGCTTTTGCCTTCTTGTACATTTTAAGTAAAATATCATAGAGATGATTTTTGTAGAAGATTTCAGAAAAGCTTCTCATATATTCCTTTATATTGACATTTGTGTCAGGAACAAAGTTGACAGAGTATTAGCCAGAGATATCTTTTGTGAATGTTATTATTCAGAGAAGTGAGTCAGAGATATCTTTTGTGAATGTTATTATTTATAAAGGTATAGAATTAGAGACAGAATTTGAGAAATGAATTAACCAGTTGTACTTACCTTAACTCGTCTTCTTTAAGACTTCGGGATCATTTTTGTTCTTGTTGTTGTTAAGAAGCAAATCCTTACATTAGAGCCTTGATGGTATTAATCTGAATTGGCAGTGCCTCTGGGATAAGTCATAGAGTAGTCAGGAATCCAAAAGATATGACACTGAAAAATTTCAGATTGTTTTTTTCTTCATTCAAAGAAACATTTGCTTTTCCTGTAAAACTTGTGGGATGGGCCAGATGTCAACAGAGCTGAAAAAGTAGACAGTTGTGCTGATTGAGATATCTTAATTGTAGTGAGTGCTTAGAATTTCTAATTCCTCCTTTAGTTTTCCAAGTTTATTTACTCTTTTAAATGGACACATTAGTTACTACTGGGGCTTCCCAGGTGGTGCTAGTGGTAAAGAACCTGCCTGCAAATGCTAGAGATGTAACAGATGTGGGTTCAATCCCTGGGTTGGGAAGATCCCTTGGAGAAGGAAATGGCAACCCACTCCAGTCTTCTTGTCTGGTAAATCCCACGGACAGAGGAGCCTGGAGGGCTACAGTCCATAGTGTCACAGAGTCAGACATGACTGAAGCGGCTTTACTTCTGAAGACTACCAAGTTATCTTAGGTCTTTCTTAATTTGTACCTCAGCCTGCAGAATGTATTTTGGTGTAAGAAGTAGTGTATTTTTATGGATAGCCTATTTTGAAATTAAATTTTAATCAGTCTCTTTTAAACTTTGTGTTACAAACTAAAGATGTTCGTATTTCATTAGTTCTTTTTTGAGTTTTAAACTTTTTATATATGGTAGCACACAATTTTTTAGATGAATCAAAACTATAGTGATACCTTTGAAAACATACTGTAGCTAATCATAAGACGGGGGCAGTGCTTTGACTTGAGGAATCCTCAAAGGAACTCTGAGTTTAGTTTAGATCTCATAGAATCAATCTTTTAAACATCTGTTTTTCCAAACACCACTGTTTTTATTTCTGTCCTGCGTAAACTTTTCTCTTTCCCCTCTCCTCAGTTAATAATGGGGGAGCAGTGACAGAACCACTACTACTGAATCCATTTCCCCTTGACCTAAGGCTCCTCAGCTCTAAAATGAACAGGATAGGGCTGCTCCCAAGACTGTGCAGCCTGTGCTCTGCGGAGCCAGTGTGCTTGGCAGCCTAGTTTTCAAAAGCATGACGGCATGTAGGAAAAGAAGTGTTTCATCACCATTTAGAAGCAGATAGTTTTGTTTGGGGATTTTTTTTTTTTTTTGCTACACGGCATGCAGGCATGCAGGATTAATTTCCTAATCAAGGATCAAACATTTGTCCCTTACAGTGGAAGCATGGAGTCCTAAAGAGTGGAAGCATGGAGTCCTAACCACTGGACTGCCAGGGATTCCCCTGGAAGCAGATGGTTTGGCCACAAGGACAAATTGATTGAAAATTAGTATTTTTAGGCATGACCCTGCAGCTGGTTATACTTAATTCCAGATAATAATTAGTCAAACTGAGGGAGTATTGCTATTACTTTCTTTGTTTTATCTTTTCAAAAAAGATGCCTGTTTTATCGTGACTCAATAATTAAAAAGAGTACTGTCTAATTGTTCCTAATGCATTTAGGGCAAAAGGCTTTGGTGAGAAATGATTTACACAGGTTTTTTTTTTCCCCCATATTTTTGTTTGACTTTCTGATGTTAAAAATGGCATTTGAAATCTTACAATGCATTTTAAACATAGTATAAGATTTGTCTTCTAAGTATCTTAGTATTTAAATGTGACAGAGATATAATATTTTAGAGACTCATTAAACAAGTTGCAAAGTCATCTTTAAGGTAGGGGGTCCAACAATTTTGCAGTTATAAAGTGGAATTTAGTAACATAGATTTTAGACTAATTTGTTGTGATTTCTGGCAGTGTTTGGGAGTGTAAACAACATGTTTTTGGTATCATAGTAAGTTTTTTTCTTCTCTTTCTTTTTATTTACCTTTCCTCTCTTTCATCCTCCTTCCTCTTTTTCTTCTCCTTTTTTTCATTTATTTTTCCTTGCTTTTCCTTTGCTTTTCCCTGTTCTTTTTACTTTTTTCTTATTACTTTTTTTCCTTTCCTTCTTGGTTAAAGATCCTTTTTGTCTCATGCATATCCCATGTTCCACAATTTCTTATTTTAATTGAAATTGTAATGATTGAAATTATATTTCACAAATAGGAAAATAATACTAAAACTTGATTTCACTTACATGAGTAATGGGTAGTAGATCTGTTTTTTGTTTGTTTGTTTTGGCAGGGTCTGAGAGAGACTAAACATCCCTACACCTTTGTGTCAAAGGAGGGTTTTAGAGAATTACTTTTGGTCACAGGCGCTCTTGAGAAAGCTGTGCCTTTGCTTCCTAGACTGATTCCTGTGCTGAAGGCAGCTCTGGTATGTCCTTTATTCCTTTAGACTTTCTCAGTACATTTAGAATATTTTACATCTTTTTTTTTCTTTCAAGTATTATGCAAATTTGTTCTTTACCTGTGATTTCAATGTATGTGCAGAATTCGGCCACTGTTTTTCAGGGCCAGATGATTCCTTACTGGAAGATACCTTTAGAAGATGTACTGAAGGTAAAGAGGGACATCTTGAGTAGCTAGAGAAAATAATGAACCTGAAGTCAGTCTTTCTGTAGGCTACAATGTATTTTATTTAATGTTTCAGTGATGTCCTGTATTAAAGATTATTTTTTTAAATCCTGGGTTTGGTTGGTCATTTTCTAATATTGAATGTTCACTTTTTCTCCACCTGCTTACCCTTTCTCCTTATCCACCCTTCCTTTTCCCCTTTCCCTCCCTGTCTGTGTACCATGAACCACCCAACCCTCCCCAGGTCCATGTGGATGATGAAGTGTTTGAAAGAGGATTGAATGCTCTGGTACAGTTAAGTGTCGTCGTTGGTCCTTCTCTTAACGACCATCTGAAACATCTGCTTACCAGTGTAAGTGCTGGAAGGATTGGAGAGGGCTTGTGTATACATATCGTTTTCTGATGTAATGGCTTCAAACTAATCATTAAAATGATTCAAAACCTTGAAAAAAACCTCATCATTGTAACCAAAAAGTATAGAAATCAGACCTAGTTGTTCTTAAACATTTTTACTAATGGGCAATATAGTCTCTTCAGTTTTTTTGTTTTGTTTTGTTTGTTTTTTTAATGGAAAGCATCTGCATGAGCAAATGTAGAGTTGTGATAAAAGTAAGCAGAATTGAATGGGCAAAAATTAATGAGCAGTGTGAGGTCTTCATGGCTATGTGGATCATCTATGAATTCTAAGCAGAGCTTATAAGTATTCTTGTGGAATTGGATGTTGCCAGAGCTATGTTATTCATCTTTTTTCTTTGTTTTACATTGTAATTTTTTAGTGAGTCTCTAGAATTCAGGTTTGGAGAAGAGTACTCTTGCCTGGGAAATCCCATGGACAGAGGAGCCTGGTAGGCTACAGTCCATGGGGTCTCGAAGAGTTGGACACGACTGAGCGACTTCAGTTTCACTTTTCACTTTCATGCATTGGAGAAGGAAATGGCAACCCACTCCAGTGTTCTTGCCTGGAGAATCCTAGGGACAGAGGAGCCTGGTGGGCTGCAGTCTATGGGGTTGCACAGAGTCAGACACGACTGACGCGACTAAGCAGCAGCAGCAGGATTCAGGCTGAGACATTTTCCTGTTATGAGTTTAACCCTGTCACAACCTAAATTGGGGTACCCTGCAGTTCAGGAGGTCCCCAGGACCACCCTTAGGTTTGCTGAAATGACTCATGGAACTCAGAGAAGCTGGTACTCAGTGTTGCAGTTTATTGCAGTGAAAGGATACAGGCTGAAATCGCCCAAGGGAGGAGCTGCGTAGAGCAGGGCCAGAAGAGACTGGGTGTGGAGCTTCTGGTTGTCTCTCTGGTGGAGCTGGGGGCCAGCGCTTGTGGCTTCCGGCAGTGGCGCATCGCAACACGCACGGAGCATTGCCAGGGTGGGAAGCTCACTGGGGCCTGGGTATCCAGGGTTCTCATTAGACGTTTGTCACATGACATCACTGCCTGCCTGCCTGGTTGACCTTGGTCTCCAGCCTCTAGAAGTTGAGCTGGTACCTGGTGCCTCGAGGCCCTGACTGTAAATCACATTGTTAGCACTGACTATCTGGTGTGGCCCAAGGCCCCAGGTAAATAAAGTCACTCTTACCTGGCAGGACCTTCAAGAGTTTAGAGGTTTCCATCCAGGAGCACAAGGACCAAAGCTGTATATGTATGTCTCCCCTCTTTCTTGAGCCTCCCTCCTCTCCTCCCATCCCGCTGCTCTAGGTCATCACAGAGCTCCAGGCTGGGCTCCCTGTGTAATACAGCAACTTCCCACTATCTGTTTTGCAGATGATGGTGTACATATGTCAGTGCTCCTTTCTCAGTTTGTCCCATCCTCACTTCCCCTGCTTGTGCACCAGTCCGTTTTCTACTAGGTTCATCAGAGCCATTTTTCTAGATTCCATATATATGCATTAATATACAATTTTTTTTTTTTTTTTCTTTCTGACTTACTTGACAATGTATGGCAGGCTCTGGCTTCATCCAGCTCACTACAGCTGACTCAATTCATTCCTTCTTATGGCTAAGTAGTATTCCATTTATATATGCACCACATCTTCTTTGTCCATTCATCTGTTGATTGACATCTAGGTTGCTTCTGTGTCCTGGCTGTTGTAAATAGTGCTGCAATGAATGTTGGGGTACAGGTGTTTTTTAGAATTGTGGTTTTCTCAGATTACATGCCCAGGAATGGGAATGCTGGGTCATATGGTAGATTTATTCCTGTTTTTTTAAGGAATCTCTGTACTGTTCTCCATAATGGCTATATCAGTTTACATTCCCACCAACAGTGCAGGAAGGTTCCCTTTTCTCTACATCCCCTCCAACATTTATTGTTTGTGAATTTTTTTGATGATGGCCATAAAAATCAATCAATTTTAGATTGCTTGGTTCAGACAATCAGCAGTTTAACATAAATCTGCTGCTCTCTGCCCGCCCATTTTGTGTCAGGTATTATTTGAGGCACAGGGAATATGATACTAAACAAGACCATGCATGCCCCCTGCCCTTGTGGAGGTTTGTTTTGTTTGGGGGGAGAAATACGTAGCAAGGACATCTGCTGAGAGAACTGGCATGAGGTAAAGAGGAAGTGAAGTGCAAAGAAAAGGATCCTTCCCCTAACTGGAAGTGGTGCTTCCTAACAGCCTCCCAGCACTGCCCTTCATGGTGGAGGGAGGAGACTAGATCTGTGGTTAAACTCTCTTAACTGATTTTAGAGGTACAGTAGCGTTTACCTTCAGTCACTGACATACCTCCTCGGAGCTCTGCTTTTCCTAAGACAAGAACTGACTGAAAGGGCCTCCTCCCTTCCTGGGGGTGGCAACACTTTGGGGAGACGTAGCTACCACACTGGTCTTCACACCCTCGTGAGATTCCATAGAGTAGAGGGCCCTGGAAACAGGATATGTAGGGGCTCATCCCTGGTCCGCAAACTACACACGGTGAGGACCACTGAGTTGCTAACTGCTCCTCCTCTCTCCTCTCCCCACCTTACCCATTCAGCCAGAAAAGCTGCACTTTCATGTCTCACAGACTTCTACATTAGACATTTATTTGAAGAAAGGGCTCTTCTAGGAAAAAAATTTCAAGACCAGTTACTGAACATACATACAACTGATTTTCTTCATATATGAAATAAGTCATATCCTTTGTGAGCTTCAACTCCGAGAGACTGTTCACTGACCCTATGACAGTGATCCTCAAACTTGAAGGAAGAAATAAATACATCACCTGGGAATCTTGCTAGAAATGCAGAACCTGGTCCTTTGTCCTGAGAGTCTGATAAAGTAATTTGTGGGGCTGAGAATCTGTACTTCAGTGGGTATATGTGATGAGATGGTGGTGGTTTGTAGATCTGCCTGTGGTCATCTGTCCAAGGGTGACATGATCTGAAGAAAACAAACCTAAGATCTGTAAGAGGCACTTTTCCTTGTTCATCCCCAGGACATTGATAAGCCCTTCCTGTCCCCCTTTTAGAACTGCTTTTGTCACATTTTTTGTCTTTCTGGGAGTCTCTTCTGACCCTCCCTAACCTTCGATGACCTGGCTGAAAGAACCCGTTACTCAGTGCTCAGTGGTGGGAGTTGTCCTGGTCACTTTCAGACCTGGGAAGACGAAGAACCAGAAACCAGCTCTAGAACAGGGGCTTGCTAAGTGTTTGGTGATGAGGAATTCTTGCCTGGGCTCCATTTTTATCCCCAGAAAGTGGAGCCACGAACAAGTCCTGCTCTGGCTGGAAGGTTCAGGTTTTTGGGTGAGTGCTGCAGACGTTCGGTGCGAGAACACAGCAAGGAGTTGTGTTGAGGGCCTGAACCGCACTGTTTCCCTCTTTGCTCCTGTTATTCTGACTCCTGTGCTTGCTCTCATCTCAGTCAGAGCTCCCCACCTGTCCAAGCAGGGACCTTCAGGACGTAGCTGGGGGCTTTAGGTGATCTTGTGGGTTTTAGCCGGATTCTTCTGCCTGTCACTGTTACTGAATTATTCATGCAAATGCTCTGTTCTTTGTTGTCTCTTCCATTTTTGACTGTAGGAAACACATGTGCTTTAGAGGCTTAGCTTTCCATCATAGTCCTCCAGATGGTCTTACAAATTACAGAATGGGAAAGAGTGTAATTTCTTAGAAACCTTACTCTAGAAAACTTACAGTATGGTTATACTGGAGCAGATTCTGTAAGTTTGGTATTATATCAAATAATGGAAATCCATCTTTGTAAACAGGTACAGTGACATCTATTCTATGCAAGTTTTTATGAGATATTTCCTAAAAGAAGCCTTGCAATCTAAAACAAAACAAGTGGTGTTTATATACTTACTCTATAGTAAAGATTCAATGGTATTATTTCTAGTTAGCGTATTAGTGAATTTTTACTAATGTTTATGGTGAATAGTGTTATTTTTTCATATCATTTCATTCTTTTAATCTTATTTCCAAAGCTTTCTAAGAGATTAAGGGACAAGAAATTCAAAGAACCAATCACCACTGCGTTACAGAAGCTGGAGCAGCATGGCGGAAGTGTAAGTGAGCATTATTCTCCATAAACCGCAGTTTCTAAAAATTATAGTCGTAGTATAAAATTGATCATATGTTATCTCACTTCAGGCTCAAGTAACTGTGTGGAGTTAATATTATTATTCTCTTTTTAGAGCTCAGAGTTTCTGTCTTGCCTAGGTCACCCAGTTTTTTGTTTTTGTTTTTTTAATTGAAGTATAGTTGATTTACAATGTCATGTTGCAGGTGTACAGAGCAGTGATTCAAGCTATATATCCATACATATATATATATGTATATAAACTTTTTTTCAGATGCTCTTCCCTTACAGCTTACTATAAAATGTAGTTCCCTATGCTGTATATTAATAGTAGGTCACACCATTTTTAAGCACGAGGATTCAGACCCAGGTTGTATAAATGTAGGGCCTGTACACTTTTCACTGTTTACCGTGTGACACTCCTTTGTAGAACAACCCTCCAGATTTTTTTTATTTAAAGTGTTTTGGACGTTTTTGCTTTTACCATTGGGAAGTTCAAAAAAAAAAAAAGGACTAAGAGGAAGAAAGAGTAGGGATTTTTTTCCTTTTATTTGTCATCTTTTCTGTCTGAACAGCTTGAAGTCTGTCTGTAAGCAAAGGTAGAGATGACGTTCCCAGATGACTGGGTTGTTGTGTCTGGAAAGTGCGTGTGCTCGCTTGAACCTGTGTATGCACACACAGGGGAGTGCTTTAGCCAACTAGTCTACTTGCAGGAAGGTACCAGGATGTGGGGGATTTCATCTGTGTGTTGTCAAATAACTGGTTTGATTGAATTTTCGTCACTTGAAAGATGTATTCAAATATTCTAGTGTTGGAATTATTTCCATAATGCAGTGATTCAACCATGTTTTGGATGTTACATTTAATCAAATTGCATGGGATTAACATTGCAGAACTCAATTTCGCTCTAGGTACTTGATTATAAAGAAAATTTACATGATCGATAGAATTTTAATATGGCAGATATTTTAGTTTAAGCATTTCCTAAATTACTTAATTTGACCAATTTCAGTTCCTTTTTAAATTGTTTGTATTTTTTTTTCATGATGAAGTTCTAGGGTAAAGTTATAATGTGAAAGTCAGTCCCTGGGCTACTAGATAATGGGTTTCTTTGTTGTGTGAGTCGAGGCGGAGGGTTAACCTTCAGACACCTTGTTAAAATGCACAGAATCATACCCTAGTCAGTCCAGTATCCCTTCCCAGCACAGAAAGGAATTTTTCTTGCTTATAAATGTGCTTGCTGTTCTGAGAATTAGAACGAGAACTAACTTGCCCCTTCCTCTCTGGAATGCAAATAAACAGATGCTAAATAATGATGGCATGACTTTCAATCTGAAACTCTGCAGATGGTTTTCACGCATCCTGTGGCCTGGTATTGGGCCTGGGCAACTAGAAAAGGGCAGCCCAGCACCTTAGCTTTCATGGGGGTATGTGTGGAAGAGGGGACAGTTTGTGAGTAATTACAGGTTAGAAATGGGCTTCCCAGGTGGCTCAGTGGTGAAGAATCCATCTGCCAATGCAGGAGACATAGGAGATGCAGGTTTGATCCCTGGGTCAGAAAGATCCCTTGGAAGAGGAAATGGCAACCCACTCCAGTATTCTTGTCTGGGAAATCGATGGACAGAGGAGCCTGGTAGGCTACAGTCCATAGAGTCAAGAAGAGTTGGACATGATTGAGCATACACACAGGCACAGGTTAGAAATGGGGGGATACAGAGGATGTAGGTGACCAAGTCAAGGATCCCAGTGACAGCTAGCAGAGATGTTCTCTTATTGCCACTGAATCTTATTAGTTTTTAGTCATGTTAATACAGAATGAAAAGATTTTGAAGTTATGAAAACTATTAAGTGTTGGGTATTCCCTCAGACTTTTCCTGTTCTTTTTCCCCCCTCTAATGTCTCACATAATATTTTAGTAATAATTAATGTAATAGAAAGTTTTGATCACATATCAAAGACTGTCCCATGACAATTATTATTGTACTTGCCTTCAGTTCAGTCCATTCGCTCAGTTGTGTCCGACTCTTTGCGACCCCATGAACTGCAGGATGCCAGGCCTCCCTGTCCATCACCAACTCCCGGAGTCTACCCAAACCCATGTCCATTGAGTAGGCGATGCCATCCAACCATCTCATCCTCTGTCGTCCCCTTCTCCTCCCGCCCTCAATCTTTCCCAGCATCAGGGTCTTTTCAAATAGTCGACTCTTTGCATCAGGTGGCCAAAATATTGGAGTTTAGGGACTTTATATTCCATCATGAAATTAATGATGTTCTTCCTTTTCTAAAAGCTTCAGTGTTTATATCTTTTAATATTGGAGATGGGTCTTTATGAGACAATCTTCTCAGTATTATAGTTTCTTATTTCTTAGGGCTCGTGTGTATTACAATGATCAGAGGACTCAACTTCTGGGGAAATAGAAATATTACAGACAGCCATGACTTTTTTTCTTAGAACTCATCAGTTTACTTACTATATGCCTTAATTGAGACTGGCTCATTCTTAGCCTGATTCAGTTTTCTTTTTAAATGACGTATGTGAACGTCTTGAGAAAGTACATTACAAATACACATCCTGATCTTTATCAAGCAAGTAAGAACTTACTGCATGATAGGTACTCTGTTGAGTACATTTTAGACATTAGATTCATTTAATCTTCGCTACAGCTGTCAGAGGTGGATTTTGTTGTTATCCCCCTTTAGAGAGCTAGAAACTGAGGTATAGAAAAGTAATGAGCCCCAGGTTTGATAGGGAAGTGATTGGCTAGAGATCAATTAAAAAAACTGGTAGTCTGGTTTCTAACTACTTTTCTAGTTAAATATTTTTAAACCACAGAAAGAGACAACCTATATTCTGTTTAACTCAGGAAAAAGGTTCTATTTCTTTTTCCATCAATCTGCTCCCATGCTATTTGGTTTGTTTGGAGCTTTGAACATTATTTTAGGCACACTCCTATCAACATAGTACCTCTTAGGGGAACCCTGCATGATAACAAATGAGGCTAAAATTTTTTTCTGTTGACAGGGAAGCCTTATCATCATCAAATCTAAAATTCCAACATATTGCTCCATATGCTGTTGAAGAAAGAAGCCTGAATGACAGGTGTTAAACGCTGACCATGGGTATCTGCAAAACCTGCTCAGAGTCACTTCAGTTTATTCTTTTGTAAATCACAGCCATCCTTCATTATTACTGGCTTTGGATGGGTATATACACAAGTCCACCGAATCATAGTATAAGCTATTCATCAAAAAGAAAGAATGGTTAATAACGGAAAACTATTAAAAATGTTCCATAATAGTACAATCTTGTGGGGTTTTTTCTTTTTTTGTGTGATTTGTGTGAAGAGCAGTTATTGGGTTTACAGTAGATAGGTTTGTATGTATTTTCTGGTGCCTTTTGTATATAACAGTTATATAGTCAGTTTGTACCTGTGTAACTTACTTTTAGACATTCTGCGATTTCCTGGGTTTTATATTTATCAAGTCTATGGGAGTTTAAAATAGTGGACAAATATTTTGGAATTCACTGTTAATTATATTGTTTGTAAGTATGTATTTTATAAATGTAGAGTGTTTGGAAAAAATTTCTTTCCAGAGTATTCTACTTTAAGAAAAAGATTTTTAATGTGTAAATTCTCTTTTAAGTATGGTTGTTTATTACAACTCATTAAAACTACCTAAATTTAGGTGTTAATTGTGTTTAAGTAAATATATGTTTATTTCATAGTCTGAAAATACTGGTATTCAGTACATGAAGATATTCAGAAATTAAAATCTTAAAACTCTTACATGTATTCAGTTATTTTGTTGTGCTTGCTTATGTTTTATAATTAGCTTAGTTGAAAAAGCTATTCAAGTATTACTTATAAGTGTAGTTCTGAGTGTTGATGTAATAACAGCTGATTCTAGATCTTTCTACAGAGAAAGGAGTAGAGGGAGAGAAACAGAAAACAAGAAGACCCTCCACCTTCTGGGCAGGAAGAGAGCCTTAGGGCCCTGAGTAGCCACGCCAAGCCCAAGGCTGACTGAGCCTTCTGAAAAGATGGAGATTAGAGCAGCAGCTCCATCCCAGAAGGAGCTTCCTTGGTGGCTCAGACAGTAAAGAATCTGCCTGCAATGTGGGAGACCCAGGTTCGATCCCTGGGTCAGGAGGATCCCCTGGAGAAGAGAATGACTACCCACTTCAGTATTCTTGCCTGGAGAGTTCCGTGGACAGAGGAGCCTGGCAGGCAACAGTCTTGGGATCGCAAAGAGGTGGACACGATCGAGCATGTTCACAGTTTCACATTCTATCCCAGAAGGATGTTCACCCTTTCTTTATTCCATTCCTCAGATATGTGGAGTGATCTCTTTGTGTAGATAATTCTCATTTCAGGTGCAATCTCACAGAAGTAATTTAAAATCTAAGTGACTTGTAAAGAGTGCTAACTGCAGAGATGCTCCTTCCGCCTCAGGTCTCCTGTCCTTCCTGGCCCTTGCCTCACCCCTTCTTCCCTCAAGTCTACTCCCATCACATCCTCAGGCCCCATCAGTTCCCACACCTGCCTGCCCACTGGCCTTGCTCTGACTCTCTCTCCTTGTACTTTAGCACCACCCAGAGACCAAGATCTCTACAGTTTAGAAAATCCCATAAGGAAAACTTCATGTGTTTAGTCTAGTAATTATAAAATTTATTGAAATAAAGACCTATAACATAGACAGTAGAGTTATAAACATTTTATTTGCTTTTATTTTTTCGTTTTGAAATACAAAATGTGCACGTTGAGTTTACACAAACACGCGATGGCCAAGTTCAGTGTACATGTATTGTACTACTCTTAATTTCTACACTGGTGATAGCAGGGCAGCTTTCAACATCCTATGTCTACACCAGAATAGATACCTGATTTATTGTTGCAGAGACAGTTGCAAATTTCCTCCTACTCTAGCCTCTTGGTCTTGGTGATATTTCTGCAAAATAAGGAAGGTATGTGTATCTTGAGTAATACTGTGGCAGCTTTACGATTTTGGCTTAAGGTCATTAAAAATAATCTGAATAATTTGAGTTTTATGATGAGCTAAATCATAATACAATCCAGAGGAGTTGCTTAGCATTTATATTCATTTTCTACTAAATTTGGGTATTCTAGTGCTTAATATAATGGAATCAGTGGTGCTTTCAGAGTGAATTCTGTTTGCTGTTTTTATCTAGTAGGCATTGGGGTAGCCGAGATTTCTTTGTCCCTCAATGGCACATAATGTAAAGGTGCCAGGAGGGATCCCGTCAGGATGGAATAGGCCTTGAATGCGGTTAAGAATGAACTTGCTAAGCATTGCCATGGACTAGAGGACAGATGTCCTGACCCTTTTCATAAGCCTGTGGACATCCTCGCTTTGTTTCACACCTTCTTGGACTTCCACTTAGTGACAGAAAACAGTCAACCTATAGGATTGAACAAATCCAAAATTACATATATCATGTAGGCCTTGGCTATAATATGTATTATGAAAAACTGAGAAGTGCTTATTAAATAAGCTCTATTAGGCATATGTGGGCATCTGGGATAATTTGTTTCGCATTATAAAAAGTGCTAGATAAATGAATGTCTTAACAGAAGGCAGCAAATCCAGAGAAACGGACTATGTGTGTTTTTCTTTTGTTTCCAATTATAGTAATCTTGTTTTGTTTACTTAAAGTATAACTGGAATTACAGTATTCAAACATGGAAACTAATAGCTGGAAATTAGGTACAGATGCTACTATTTTAGAAAACCATTTAAAATCCTGGGGCTGAATACATAGAAGTGAGTAGCAAAAAACACTGACATTTTAAAATCACCAATAATGTGAAAGCTTCAATAATCACATGGCTAAAGAATGAATAAAACTATATGCCAGATTCTATTCCTTTTGAATATTCACAGGGTATGAAATGACTTAGAACATCCCATGGACTCGGTGGCGTTATGAAAAGGATGCAGATTTATAAATGGAAAACTGAAACCTTTTGGGGGTTGCTTTATATTAAAACAAAGCTTGTTTGCATAATGTGCCTCATTGTAAAGCTGAGCAATCTATGCTAAAAGTGGTAGCTCCAGCTTTGTGTGATAGCATCGTTCACGTTTGTCTATTTGAGGACATATTTAACAAGTTAAATCACATTTTCAAAGAGCTGCATGGAGCGCATGATGTTTTCATCCTGTAAGGGAGAAACGGTGGAATGAAATTCACCATATCTGTAAAGGAAAGTGCACTATTTTGCCTCTAAGGATCGCCAACCCCCACCAACCTCCTGTGCCAAATGTTCAAATACTGTGTCTGCAAATGTAAATACGCTTCTATCCATTTTCCACGCTGATACTATGGAGAGCCCGTTTTGTTTTGCTGAGTCCACCAGGCTTTAAAGACCTATTTAACTCTGACTTGGTGATAAGAGAGGATATTTCTCCAATTAGAATGCCAGTACGGAAACTGGAGAGGTAGCACAGAGCGTATACAAAGAGCAATGCAAACTGCCATATCTGGTCATCAGAGGCCAAATCACAGGGACTTGTACAAATGGAAGGAGACAGGGTTTGTGTGTGAGCTAAGAGTCAACTTCATGAAGATTGGAAGTTGGGATTTAGGAGATGGGTTGGCAGTAATTACATCTGTCCTTCTGAGTCTCTTAGAGATAAATCTCTGTGACCTTTAGGAACATTTAAAAATGAATGGTCTCTCAATGCCAGGGAAAGGATTGTTTGGAAGAAACCATTGCCCAGTATCTGCAGTTTAGTATATTCCTCTGAAACTTAAGGGGACAGATGATGGGGTACTTGGAGACTGTGACCATTTCTAGTAATGGAAAATGGTAGCAGAACTGATGACATCCACTGCTGGAGGCCAGGTAACAACACCACCATTAGCAGGTTGATGTCACCAAGTTAATTCAGAGATACCATGACATTGAAATATGAGTTGAAAAGCAGGCATCAGAAAAGGGAAAGTATATCAATTTGAAAATAATTAGAGTAAAACACTAGCAAACTTTTTGTCTCCAAAATTATTTTAAAAACTCTTTAACTGTTCTACCCACATACGAAGTCAAATAATTCTAGGTATGCTAAATCCAGTCTGCCACCAGATGGTGGAGAACCACGTGGACTTTTGCTCAGGGAGGATTTTCTGCTGTTTAATTTTGTGACTGACTATTTTGTTGAGCCAAAGAGATATCTTGTTCACATACACTGAAGCAATGGTGTTTATATTAGAAATTGGATATAAATTTGGTCAGTGTTACACTGCTGGCCATACTGGAATTCTAAATCTCTGGAGGATATGATAGCCAAGATATATTCTAGTTCTGGGGAAAGAACAATTCAAATCTCACATATGTTTTATCCTCAGTGATGAATATTCTAAAGGATTTGAAGAGCAAAAACACCAACCTGCACCTCTTCAGGGCTTCCCTCATAGCTTGCCTCAGGGTGTGTTGACTAATAGAATGTGTAAATGTGATTGTTTTCACAGTGGTAGGCTTGTTGCATGTCAGTTGTGTGGAAGTGATGATTTTAGGCATATGACCTTTACACTTTGCTCAGTTCTGGTGGCTAGCTGATAGTGCTCAGTCCAGCTGATAAGAAAGCAAAAGGGATAGCTCATTCACTATCATTACTTACTTTTTGACAACTTTCGATAAATTCGTCTATGGTAACAACTCCATCTTTGTTTTTGTCCATTTTCTGTTAGGGGATTACAGAACAGAAAACTTTACTCAGACATACCCCTCAGACCTGAATTGAACAAGCTGAAGCAGATGAAAAGAAAGCCCAGCTGCTTATTTTATGGGGAGGAACTGCTTCAAAACACAAACTAGTAGTTTCTTGGTAATAAGATTCATATGAGGCCGACTGATTTTAGGCTGTTGCCTTTTTAATAGAATGTGGTGCAGATCTAGAGTCTCTCTGTTCTAGAAAAACCCCACCCTCCAGCTACCATAGAGTTCAGGCAACTTGACTTACAGAACCTTGATTTTCTCTTCTGTAACATGGAGACTAATGACGATATAAATAACCTCATAGAGTCTTAACGAGAAATGAATGAAAACAAACACCCCAAAACATATGAGACATGGCAATTGCTTGCTTAACTTAGTGTTCTGTTGAGGTTTTGGTGAATGAGTTCAATAAGTGGAATTATCAATATTATGATAAATTCAAAACCAAAATTGCTAAATTCATAATGGTACTATTCCATAGTTGAATGGTAAATATTTTATAGCTTTGTCACTTTCAGTAAAAAATTATTTTCCTTCACATGCTTTTGAATTGTCATGATGCTTTGCAAACATCAGGAAATTTGCTCTTAATTTCACTCCCTCTCTATTGCAATCCTACCTGGAAAAATGTTTCAACATGTTGTCTGGGAGCATCTTCTTTGAGGACAGGATATGTACATTTACCCATCATATCGTATATTGCTTTCATTATATCAAGCATTTCCTGAAAAGGAAAAGACAGTTACATGAGGCCACAAATGATGTGAAAAGAAACCACTCTAGAAGCCTTGACAGATTATTCCTACTCAGTTTTCCAAGTTTTAAATTTTTGTTAATTCTTCATTAAATATCTTGATTGTCCCAGAGGAATAGCTTTATGCCTTAAAAGCAGCAGAATCAGAATTTAAGAATCAAGTTTGATCTTGGTCTCAAGATAAAGTAAATTCTTGTATATCTAACATGATCAGAAAACACCCTGGTTTAATATTTGGACTTCCATACAACTTCACACAGGCTATCTTTGCATTATAGGCTTATTATATATTTTATATGTTGACTATCAATTTCCATTTATTGAGAATAAAATATATTCCACATCAGGAGAATTATACTAAAACTAACTGATAAGTCTCAGAGCTTATTAGGGATTTCCATGTGTTTTTCCTATTGTGACTTTAAAGGCACATGTAGATTAGTCAAAATATTATGCTGGAAATGCTTTGAAACTTTAATTTCTATTAAATCTAGTTTTTGATTTGTGATTTCCAGTCTTAGTGGGAAAAAAAATGTCTAGATAACATAGACATTCAGATTTATTATTCATACTTGTTTTCTTCTTTTTGAAGTTTCCACATAAGAGTCCGGATTAAGTTGATAATATGCATGTAATATACTTTTACTTTTGACAATATTCAATTCCATCTTAAATGATAAAATTTGTCATTTGTAAACCATAGGTGAACCCCTATGGTTTGAGTGGAAGATTGTTTAATATAGCATTCATGAGATGTGTAAGATGTAAGTGATAAGAACAGCATGTTTGTGTTAAACATAGAAAGGGATTAAAAGACCAAGAGATACCTAATATCCTGGAGGCATCTGAGTACTAAATGTTTATTGTATACCAAACATACAAGAGGCACTAAGTATCCAGGAGACATGCTCAATGTACCTGAATGCTTAATACTCATGAGGTCTTAATTCAGCCACCCATTTGTGAGATCCATTCTGGCCCCATGTGTCTTCTGCTCAACAAACACAAAACCCATGGACATTGATCAGGTTAGTTGTTACATTATAACTGTGGTCAGGTGAACTTGTCCCTGTATCTTCAACAGAGCCAGTTAATGTTTGTCCCAAGATACCTTCTATTTGAGGAGCCTCATGCTCAAAACACAACTCTGGGGAAAGCTAGTGAGAGAAAGAACAGGTAGACATTGAATCACATCCAGGATTCAGGTAATATGGTCCTTCAACCTACCTTCACTCCATCCTCAATTTGTTATCTTACCCCATCCTTCCCCACTTACTTCTCATTGTGTTTTAAATTAGTTTAATCAGCCATTTGACATGCACATCCTAATTTGGTCTGTGAGACTTCTTCCTTAGATTAGCCCACCTGGAAATGTACTTGGAAACCTACAATTGCCTCAGGTCATTTCCCAGATAATACAGGTCACTACATAATTCACACAATGTTAAAACTGCCTCTGTTCCCATGTGGACCATATTATATGGGAGAAAAAAAGGTTACAGGCCAAATATTCTAACATGGTTTGGGTATATTTTCTTCCAATCTCATTCCAATCACTCTCTTTATTCCATGTACAGTATTTATTAAAATGCTGTTAGAAATCAAGATGTAATCCTTCTGTGTTTTATAATAATTTAGGAGATTAACAATAAGCTATTTCTACCCATTCCAAATTTTTCATCAGTATGTTTCTCCACCACCACAGAAAATATGTTAGATTCCTAAAAAAGTGATTTTAGAATGATAATTGCAATCATTTAGCATTTCAAGTTAAAGAATGAAAATGGTCAAAGGCTAGCTCTGTCGATGAGGCATTTCTTACTTCTTTAGTGATGTAGCCATCTTTATTTATGTCATACAAATTAAACGCCCAGTTGAGTTTTTCTTGTACTGTCCCCCGAAGCAAAATAGAAAGACCTTTGATGAAATCCTAAAAAGAAATAAAAATACAATTTGATGTAGAATTTCTAAAAAAAACTCTAATAAAATTCTTTATCAAATGGTACAAGTAAAGCTTTCAGTCCTCTGGATTTTGAACCATTTACTTAGCAAAATGGTTTATGAATTCCTAATCATCTTTTCCCAGCATGCTTTGTGGGCATAAACACTCCTTAGGTTTAACATTTCACTTAAAAAAACATTATATTTCTTTATGTATGTATTTTCATTGTGCTGGGTCTTCCTTGCTGCACAGGCTTTTCTCTGTTAGTGGCAAGTGGGGGCTACTCCTGTTACCGTGCCCAGGCTTCTCATTGAGGTGGCTTCTCTTGCTGTGTCTCTAGGGCACATGGGCTCAGTAGTCACAGTTCCTGGGCTCTAGAGCAAGGCTCAATAGTTGTGGCTCATGAGCTTAGTTCCTCCAAGGCATATGGGATCTTCTCGGACCAGGGATAAATCCTGTGTCTCCTGCATTGGCAGACGGATTCTTTACCACTGAGCCACCAGGGAAGCCCAACATTCTCACTTTCTAATTGAAAATTGTGACTTAAGTCAGCTGGAAATTGTGTCAAAATAGACACCCAAAAGCAAGACCCATAACAAGTGTTTAAGTGGTCTGTCTTACTACTACAAGTGCATAATATTCTTTTAGTGAAAAGAATCTAATGACTATCTTTTAAAATACAAGCACATACATAACACACTTCCCATGGAAAAGATCTGCTAACAAGAGATGTAGGTTGTCCTTAAGATATGGGCCAAGTGAAGCCTTTACTTAGAAATCAAGTTGTGGGCAATGGTTAAGAGAACAGAGCTGGAAACCAGGCAGCCTGAATTCAGATTCCAGCTGTATCACCTGATAACTCTGTTCTCTCAGACAACTTGACATCCTTTTATCTCAGTTTTCATGAATGGAGATTACCATATCTAACTTCTGAAAAGTTTTTATGAGGATTAAAAGAATTAAGCTGCTTATAACTGTGTGGCATGGACAGTGGCTATGTATTTGTCAAGTAAATGGAACCCTCAGTCAACATCAAGGTTCGGCAGGTTTGGTTGAATTGCAGACAGTCCAGTTGAACTCTATCAAGTTCGTATATATTTGTTGCTCAGTTGGCAGGGTTAGCATCACAATATGGTGGATTCTGAGTTCACATGGAATTGACAATCTGCTGTCAGGTAGGAATGAAGGAGCAGAAGGGAATTCCAGGAGTGGACTCGAGGCAAAGTTGTATTCTTGTTCTACATTCCAACATTTTGTAGTTGTTTTCCTGTCTCAACTTCTTCACAGTTTTTTTTTAAAGATGAGTGACATTCATTTAATTAAAAATGTAAAAATATATAAGATGTTTCATGAAAAATCTTCCTCCCAATTCTGGACCCCATCCACCCTATTTCTTTCCTCTAGACAACTGACATTAGTACCTTCTTGTGTTTACTTCTGAAGAATTTTTGTGCATATATGAGTATAAGGTATATTTATTTAAATATCTATTTCTTCTCCTTTTACAAAAATGATAGTGTAACAGGCTGCTTTGTATGTGTGTGTTTTAAAAACTTAGCAATAAAACTTGGAAATAATTCCTGTCTTTTTCATTGTTGCATACATACGAATATACCATAGTTTATGTAGCCAATATCCCATGGATGAATTATTTAAAGATTTCCAATCTTCTTATAAAGAAAGCTATAGAGTGACTTTATATATACATAATATATATTTTGAATAACTATATCTGCAGGATGAGTTCCTAGAGGTGGAACCTCTCGGTCAAAAGATTTGAACATTGATACATTTTATATACTTATTTTCAAATTTCCCTTCCAATTCTCTTCTCAAAATCTATGCATAAGAATATTATAGCTTGTCAATCCTATATGGATCACAGTTCTGATCTTTCTCAATCTTGTAGATTAATATTTCTCTCTCAGGTTACTAAAATTTGTATTCATTCTACTGTGAATAAATTTGAGCATTTTTTTTGAAATGTCTTGATTTATAGAAACTCTTCACATATTAGTAAAACTATCCCTGGTCTGGAATATATCTTCACATATTGTTTCCCAGTTTGTCATTTCTTTCTTTTTACTATGCTGATTTCTGTCGAGTAGGCATCTTTTGGTTTTTATATTCTAGAATTTGTCAGCCTTTTACTTCATGTCTCTTTGTTTATTCATATTCACCATAAGTTTTAGAGCCTTAGGTAGAGCTGGGGTTCAGTCCTGGTTCTGCCATTCATTAACTGTATGACTTTGGATAAGTCAGTTAGCATCTCTTAAGTCTGGAACTCCTCATCTCTAACATGTGGCAAGTAATACAGGCCCTAATTTTTTAAATCTGCAACTCACCACTCCCATCCAACAATATTTTTAATAAACTGAAAAAGAAGAACCTTTATTGGGAAGATAGGGGTGGTGGTGAATTTTGGTGCCAGAACTCATTTAATGCCAAAATCTGAACTGAAATGACATGAAACTATTCTAGTATCTATTTATCTGTTTATCTCTATTATTAATCACCTATTATCTGTTATCAGTCATGTTAATCAAAAGAAATTAAATTCTATTTTAATATTTCCAAGTCATAGTAGCTTGACACAGTATAAGCTTGTTTATCACTCACATGCAGTGAAATATGAGTGAGGATGGTGTTCTGTTCTGTGCAGTCATAACAGAGATCCAGGATTCTACTTTGCTTCAAGGCAAACCAAAATATGTAACCTCATGGTTTCCACAGATGAGAGAAGATGAGAGAAGAAGAGAGATGTGGTCACTTCCACCAGTCTCCTGTTGGTTGAAATTCAGTCTTGGCCCCACCTATCTGGGTAGGAGGAGAGGCTGGAAATATGGACTGATCATGTGATCTTAAAGCAGAATGCATGGACATTGGATCAGTAGCACTCTCTGCTACATTTATTGCTGAGAGTCTCTTGGACAGCAAGGAGATCTAACCAGTCAATCCTAAAAGAAATAAACCCTGAATATTCATTGGAAGGACTGATGCTGAAGCTGATGCTCCAATACTTTGGCCACCTGATGTGAAGAGTCTTTTCATTGGAAAAGACTCTGATGCTGGAAAAGATTGAAGGGAGGAGGAGAAGGGGATGACAGAGGATGAGATGGTTGGATGGCATCACTGACTCAATGGACATGAGTTTGAGCAAGCTCCAGGAGATGGCTGGTGTGTTGCAGTCCATGGGGTTGCAAAGAGTCAGACATATCTTAGCAACTGAACAAAAATAGTTTTACTGTACAAATGTTACACAGTTGATTATAGCATACTGCAGATCCTGCAGGAGTCATTAATAATATAGAGTATATGCACAGTGTTGTGTGTCTAAAGTCAGCAAGACTCTGAATGACAAATTTAGTTGGCTCTGAGGAATTCAGGTGAGGGACTGGGAATCTATATGTACCTCATTTGCCGGGCTGGATGAAGCACAAGCCGGAATCAAGATTGATGGGAGAAATATCAATAACTTCATATGCAGATGACACCACCCTTATGGCAGAAAGTGAAGAGGAATTAAAGAGCCTCTTGATGAAAGTGAAAGAGGAGAGTAAAAAAGTTGGCTTAAAACAACATTCAAAACATGAAGATCATGGCATCTGGTCCCATCACTGCATGGCAAATAGATGGGGAAACAATGGAAACAGTGACAGACTATATTCTGGGGCTCCAAAAATCACTGCAGATGGTGACTGCAGCCATGAAATTAAAAGAGGCTTGCTCTTGGAAAAAGAGTTATGACCAACTCAGACAGCATGTTAAAAATCAGAGACATTACTTTGCCAACAAAGGTCCATCTAGTCAAAGCTATGTTTTTACCAGTAGTCATGTATGGATATGAGAGTTGGACTATAAAGAAAGCTGAGCGCCGAAGAATTGATGCTTTTGAACTGCGGTATTGGAGAAGACTCTTGAGAGTCCCTTGGACTGCAAGGAGATCCAACCAGTCCATTCTAAAGGAAATCAGTCCTGAATATTCACTGGAAGGACTGATGCTAAAGCTGAAACTCCAATACTTTGGCCACCTGATGCAAAGAACTGACTCATTTGAAAAGACCCTGATGCTGGGAAAGATTGAAGGCAGGAGGAGAAGGGGACAACCAAGGATGAGATGGTTGGATGGCATCACGACTTGATGGACATGAGTCTGAGTGAGCTCCGGGAGTTGGTGATGGACAGGGAGGCCTGGCGTGCTGAGTCCGTGGGGTCACAAAGAGTCGGACACGACTGAGTGACTGAACTGAACTGAACTGGCAGGATAGCACAATTGCTAAGAGATGTATGCTGGGCCAGATTGCTTGAGTTTGAATCCCGACTCTCCTACTTTCTAGCTGTGCGAACTTGGGCAGATTGCTTTAGTTTTCTGTGAATCTGTTTCCTAATTTGCTAAAACGATGATAATCATACCTATGCAGATTAAGTTACTGTATGTAATTCATTCATCATAATACCTGACTCAGAAAGAGTGCTGAACAAGTCAGCTAGTTTTATTGTATGTAGGTATTATTAATACTATTTTAAATGTTATTTTCATATACTTAGTACAGTGACTGACACAAAATAAGTGCTTGTTTTATAATCAGATTCAGAACTATCTCTTACAGCATTGCAGATAGAGCGATCATCTGGCCTGTGCTTAAATGTGTTCATTGTAAGATCACTGAGGAATAAAATGACCAATGTCATTGTTAACTGGCTTCACTGGAAAAAATGTCCATTGTAGTACCTGCTGTGATTAATATCTAATAAATATTGAGCACATATTTGGTACCAGGCACGCAGCCAAGCCCTTAAGTGACATCACTTTGTCATCCTTCTATTATCCTGTGAAGTAGCTTTGTTTGCTGATGTTTCACAGTGAGGAACGCTAAGGCTCAGAGGATCTCACAGGGTTTCAACCACTTGATGGCAAGGGGATTTTTAGCCCCAGTCATATCTGGATCCAGGGCCCCTCCTGTCTTAGCCACTCCACTCTTTGGTTTTAAGCAAATTAAGTAGGAAACTTCCATTTCCCTTTACCTTGCATCAGGATGGTTTCTGCTGTACCTCCCAGGATCTACTGTTACTCAAAATATGTTCATTTCTTAATCATTTCTACTTTCTAGAGACTTTTCACATGGCTAATCAATTTAGAAAAATAACTACAATAGCCTAGTTTTAAATTTGATTTTGATTTAACATTTATTAATTCATCCATTAGTTTGTCTTCAAAAAGACATTTTTTTTACCAACATGCTTATAGTATATAGCCATTACAACTAATTTCCCAAATTATCATCAGCATTCATCACAATTACTATGATGAATATTACATAAATATTATAATAGCAACATTAGGCATGGTCTCATATCATTAACACCAGACTAAATTTACATGTGAAATTGGATACAATGGGCTGTGAGTAATTGATGGTACATTTCTAATATGTAAGTAATTTTAAGTAATGAAATCACTAGCAGTCTCTGCCTTACCCAAACCCTAGCTATGAAAGATTTTATTAGGTGAATTGGAACATTTGATTTCTATGTTATGGCTAAATTAAGGCCATGCAGCAAACACTAATACAATATTGTCACGGGTGATCATCAGCTGCCAAAGTGGAAGAAATGTGACAGGGGACGGGTACCTATGATAGACTCACGTCTTCATCAATTGCTGTTGTCGCATCAGGGTCAACCCATGGACCACTGCTGGCTTCTTGGTCCACACCTTTACTGAGCCACTGCCAGCTTCTCCTCTTATTTTGTCAGTGATTTTTCTTGGTTACATTGTGAGATGACACACTGAGTTTTCTGGCCCAGAATAGTCATTTCAGCACAGTCATTTCAACCTGCGCAAGCATCTAGCGTGCAAGGCGGTACTTTGCTCACTCTGCCCCAGGGCCACTGACTGAATGACCTCTCAGGAGTTTGTGCCCCCTTTTGTCATCCTGATGCCACAAAGTGTTGAGATGTTAGTGTGCCAATTTAATTTTTATACCTCCTGAGCTTATCACCTCCTTTTCTCCACCGCCTTCACTGTAGGTCCAGCTGACATCAGCCCGTCGGAACTCTTGGGATAAAAAGCTGCTAATTGGACTTTTTGTTTCTAGGAACATACCTTAACTTCCCTGCTGAGAATTCTTCAATTCTTATCTTGCTCCTTACCTCCTGCAGTTCAGCCTCCTTGGCATCCTGCCTCAGATGTGTGGAGATCTGCCCTTGGCCTCCTTACCCAGCTTTCCTGTCACTCTCCCCCTTTTGCATTTCATCTTCTAGGTGACTTAACAAATGTTTTCTCTTCATTCCCAGGCCTCTGCCTCACTCCCCACTGCTCCCCATCCTGAGCCCTTATCCTCTTTAGCAGTCCTTCATCAAGTCCATGGGAGCGATTCTCTGATACAGCCCACTAGTACCCTTCCTTGTTGATTCCACACCATCATCTGCTTTCCTTTATTTTGACACTCACTGAAATCTCTGTTCATGTGTAAGATGCACTCTTCCCAATTAAAAAAAAATGCATACCTTCTAAATTATCTGGCTCCCATGATACATATTAACAATTCTGCACACAATTCCAGTGTGTGAGTGGGGATTTCCTCACTCTAACACCATATGTAATCAAGTAATCTCCAACACCAGATGTCTTACAGTTCAACTTACTTCTGATACTTTCTTCCTGGAGACAGAGCCAGATTCTACATGACAGCCTCTTCCTGGCCCCCAGCTTTAGATGCTACTGCAAGAGTTTCCAACAAACCTTTACTTGGGTTCAAGTAATTTGCTAGAGCAGCTCACAGAACTTCCAGAAACATATACTTACTAGATTACCAGTTTTTAAATAAAAGGATATTTAAGAGCTTTTACTAAAATTCCTAGATAGCTTACCAAGACTGAATCATGAAGAAATAGAAAGTATGAACAGATCTATAACTAGGAAACTGATTCGGTAATCACAGACCTCCCCAAAGAGACAAGCCTAGTAGCAGATGGCTTCCCTGGTGAATTCTGCCAAATATTTAAAGAACACCAACCTTTTTCAAACTGTTCCAAAAAATTGATGTGGAAGAAACACTTCCAAATTAGACCAGCCTTACCTGGTGCCAAAACCAGACAAAAAAATCACAAGAAAATTACAGGCCAATATTCCTGATACACACAGATGCAAAAGTCCTCAACAAAACACTAGCAAACTAAATCCAAGAGCACATTACAATGATTATACTCCATGACAAAGTAGAATTTATCCCTGGGGATAGAAAGGTGAATCAATACATGAAAATCAAGTAATATAATATTCCACATTGACAGAATTAAGGATACAAATCTTATGATCATCTCAATAGATGCAGAAAAAGCATTTGACAAGTTCAATACTCTTTCAAGATGTATACTGCCAACAAACTGGGAATAGAAAGAAAGTACCTCAACATAATAAAGGCGATATATGAAAAGGCCACAGCTAACATCACACTCAGTGGAGAAACTGGAAAACTTTCTCTCAGTATTAGGAGCAAGACAAAGATGTCCACTCTTGTTGAATATTCTTAATGCAACAATAATAAAGTAATAAAAGGCTCAAAAAGCCAAAAAAAAAATTATACCACCAAACACAAATTTTCACCCTAACAGCACTAAATCCCTTTCAGTGTATTCAAAGTCAAAGCATTATTAAAAAAACACACACACACAAGAAACTTAAGACTTACCTCAAAACTTACAGCTCCATTGTGGTCCGTATCGAATGCGTTGAACAGAAAATGTGCATATGTTGTAGAATCTGAAATGTTGAAAATAAAATAATGATAAGTTAGCATTTCAATATCCTACAAAAGATTTAGATAGCATGTCCAAGCCTCTTCTACTCAGGAGAATACACTTTGACTTGTGGTTTCTTTGCTTTCTTCCCAGCTGCCCATCCTCTCTCAGGAGAGGGTTGTAATTTGAGGTTCATAGGCATGACTTACCTACAGAGACCACTGGTGAGAGAAGCTCTCTAAGTTTCTGGATGGAATTTCTCCGAATACACAGGAGTCTTGGATGATGCTACTGACACTGGGATGAGTAATGTTACCTTAGGTGGGTGTGAGGCTTAAGCAAGTCAAATCTAGAAATTGATTAGTGCTTGGCAGGGACTATCTCTAAAAGAAGTGAAATAATAAAATACTAATAATGAGACACAGATGAATTGCTGTTATTGGTGGTATAATTATTAGTTCATCATTTTACAACCCAGATAAGGATACTGGGATTCAGAGAGGTATCCCAGTACTTCTCTGGGATAAGCCAAAGCCACACAGTCCATTAGCAGTAGAGTGAAACATCACTTAAGCATTTCTGACCAAAATGCCATGCTAGCCCATACCCAGTAAGGTTGCCTGATGAAGTGGAAACAGGAGTGATTTGGGAAGTTTCTGTGGTCATGTTGAGATGGATTGTGTGGTCCTAAAGTTTCGCAGTTGCAAGTAGTGGGGTGCTCCTGCTTTGCCTGGGTCCTGGGTGGGATTGAGGCTCTGGGCAATGGTAGACTGCTTGTCCTAGGGTCACAAGATGCTACCTAAGGACACTGAAGTTCTCTGAAATCCAAAACTTCCTCTGAGTTTGCTTCTAGTAAGTTATTTCCCTCTAGATTTTTTCCTTCCTCTTCCCCTTTTCCCTTTGTCTCCGTAATCTCTGAACTTTCTGCCTTTTACTTGAAATGTATTTTATATATATATTTCTAATTGTTTTCTTTCCTTAGTGCAGTTTTCATTTTAAGTCCCTCTGTGCTTGACCCTTGATCAAATTTATGTGATTATTTTAAATGTTTCATCTCATGGGCTTTAGCCTTTTATCTTAACCTTTTTTATATTAAAAAATAGTAACCTTTTAGATCATTGGCTCTAACCTTTTATCTTCTGTTTAAAATCTCATCTATTTCTATTTTATAACTTTTATCCTTTATTTTTATTGGGATTTAACAAAAGTTCTGTTCGCCTTTACTTTATGAATTGCTTTTTGAAGGCTGTCAACAGACTAAGTCACAGAAGCAGTAGAGAACTTCTCTCTCCAGATAAAGGAGGTCAGAAGTCGTGCAGACTCCTCTCCTAGCTTGCAGGCAGCCATGGCTTTTGTAGGCATTATTTTCCTGAATGCTTCATCCCGCTGGTTAACTCTCTTGAAGGCCATGCATTTCATGAGGTAAACGGTACACTCAATTTCTCAAAATAATGGTGACATTGTTTTTCATCTCTTACCTTTAAATATGATATAGTGGTTTAGTTGCTAAGTCATGTCTGACTCTTGCAACCCCATGGACTGTAGCCTGCCAGACTCCTTTGTCCGTGGGATTCTCCAGGCAAGAATATTGGAATCAGTGGCCATTTCCTTCTCCAAAACATGATATGAGGAACCACTTATCTTTAAACATATGAATTAATATGTTTTCAATGAACCAAACAGACACCACAATTGGGCCTAAGTAGTACATAAAAGGACTGTAAATAGAGTGGATGTCCATCTAGTGTTGACAGGTTGCAGGAAGAAACCCTTTTGGGTATGGAGCTAGGATTTTAATTGCAATCAACTTAGTGCAAGTGTTGGGAAGTTCCATTAGAATTATCAAGGATTACCAGCCCCCCCTTTTTTTATGAACATGTTTTGCTCTCAGCAATATTTTCATAGACTTCTTGAACTATTTAGTGCCCTATGGAGAAATGAGTTGACAGATGGAATGTTAAACTTATCTTTAGGGGGAAAAAATAAAGGGATTTTGCCTATTTTAAAATGAGCTCATTAAGCAGATATTTTGTTACTTTATACAGTCAGGGTAAATGCCTTTACCTTAGCAAACAGAACTCACCATGAATATAAGGCGCAGAACAAACAATGCTGACAATTTTTTAAAATTTAAAACACCGAGATAACATAGGCATATAATAATTACCATTCTTTTTGACCTATGGGACCCACACTCTGAGGGTTTGCCCTAATGTGGTTTAGAGGGCATCCTATTCCTCTAAATGTATCTTGGCAAGTTTCTTGGAAATGAAGCCAGTTTTCCAGCCTAGATAGGAGATACCAGGTGGAGAGATGGTATCATCTCTCAGATGGCCCAAATTTGAATCTCAGCTCAACCAACTATTAATCATGTGGCTATGGCAAATTGTTTAAGCTCTCTGTAACTCAGTTTCCTCACCTACAAAATGATAACAATGTGTACTTCATAGAGTCCTCATGAAGACATTAAATGAGATACTACATGCAAGTTCTTAGAACAGTCTTAGGCAAATGTTAAATGTTCACTAAATCAGTTATCATTGTTATCCTTCATAGACAAGTCACTCTCATTTCAATCACCGCAAATAAATGTGATCTTTTTTTTTTACAGATTTAATATATTCCATTTGAAAAAGTTCTTATTGTGTGTGTGTGTGTGTGTGTGTGTGTGTGTGTGTGTATGTATGAAATCTCTATTGTGAAAGGGTCTGAACTTCTAATTTAATGGAACTTCAGATGGTAAAGAATCTACCTTTATGCAGGAGACCCAAATTCAATCCCTGGGTCAGGAAGATCCTCTTGCCTGGAGAATTCCATAGACTGAAGAGCCTGATGAGCTCCAGTCCATGGAGTCACAAAGAGTCAGAGACACAACTGAGCAACTAACACTTCATGTTCAGTGAAGACTAGTATCATTATGTCATGAAAAGTATTGAGGTTCTGACAGAGCTTGAATTTCTTCAGCAGGCATTGGGAGATAGTGAAAGTTTTTAAAGAAGGAGAATGATGCTACTAGCTTTAGAGCTAAGGCATCGGCAGTGTCTGCTGTGCATAGAAATGGATTCTGCAGAGAAAAAGGAAACTGTCCACAAAAGGATCTCAGTCTGACTTCATCTGACTATGCTCTTCTTAAATACTCAGCAAACATCTGCTAAAAGGATGAGTAACTGGCATTCTGGATTCTAGATTTCAGTACAGTTCGGGGTTCAGAATATCTAACAATGGTCTTTGTTCTTCCTGTATGACCTGACATGTCTCCTCTGACCACAACTTTCCAAACAATGAAAACAGTTACTGAATTTCATATGCTGACTTTGTTCAGTTTCTCATAGTTTTACTTGTGAAGCTGAAAATTAAATGTTGAAATTTTACAGATAGGGGACAAAATTTATGGAGTCTTAGACTAGGAAGGATCTTCCATGCCATTTAGCTATTTATCTACATTTAACAAAAGTGGAAAATGGGTGTAGGTAATGTTAAGGATAGTAGCTACGGTCACCTAGTTAGCCAGTGGTAGAGTCAGTAATGAAATCAAGACATATCAACACTTACTCTTATAAATAAAGAATATTAGGGAATTCCCTTGTGGTCCACTGGATAGGATTTCAGGCTTTCACTGTGGAGGGGCTGGATTCAATCCCTGGGAGAAATTAAGACCCTGGAAGTCATGTGACACAGCCCACCCTACCCCCCACCAAAAATAAAGGAAAGAATGTTAGACTAGAAAGAAAACTTGAAGATTCTTCTGTTCCACATTTGGTAAATGAACAACCTGAGGCCCAGAGAAATAAACTATTTAAGTCACACATCTTGGCGCTAGCAATGTCTATCCATAAACTCAGGACTCTTGACTTAGTCCAGTGCCTTTAACCCAACTATGCCCAGACCACAGTTATAATATCAACTAATCCCTTGATTGGAAAGGCCACTGGTACACATATTTCAGAATATTTGAACAAATGCACTTGGTTATCGTGTTCCAGGTCTGTGGATTGAAATCAGTCTTTCTTCCCACCACCATCCCCTACTCCTGCCTGAATTCATGCACAAGATACAAAATTAGTTCATTGCATTTGGATATACAATTCACGGCACTGTGACTGCAGTAAGGTGAGTTCACTCACTACATGAGTGGTAGTATCTCTTCACTATGTCCTCTATAAATCACCCCGAAAATTCCTAGAAATAGAAGTATATTCAGTGGATGCAGTTATTTGGGAAAAAGTACTTAAATCTTTATGTCCATAAAACTCATCTAAATGCCTCAAGTGCCTTACACAGTGGATGTTCAATAAATACTTTAGATTCTTCTGACTGAAACTCACTCCTTCAATAACTGTTGATCGGGTGCCTCATATAGTCGAAGTAAGTGCAAAATTCCTACAACACATGCAGGGGTAAACCAGGAGACTGTAAGTTTCATGAGCTTTAAAAATGCCTGAAGAGCTTCTAAGCTAAGGCTTCCCTGTAGGTGGCATTGGAAAACACTGCTGTAATGATATAGGTAATGCGGTTTCCTCTTGGCTTGTTTTATAGGAGACATACTTTATCCCCTACAAACAGGAAGCCTCTGTTCAGTTCAGCTGTGCTGATATCCAGGACTCCAAACAAGTTGTGCTTGGTAAACCATCCTGCTAAGCTGTAGAGGAAACTCAAGAGCCTGACACAGTATAAATTGCAGGAGATTCTGGCAATACGACAAAGTATCTTCCTGGAGGAAATGGTGAGACATTGTGATTTATGGTCCCATCATTGCTACGACTCCTAATGAGAGACATCTGTTGCTTTCAGGCCATCAAACTAAATAAACGACTTCACACAAGTGTGACGATGTCCTAACAGGGATTTGACTGCCACCAGAGAATACATTCTTTCTTAGGACATTTTCCCTTTTCTAGCAGCACTGCAAGATACAATTTGCATGCACGATATTAATTTTTTAAATTGCAAGTCATCTTTCTTTAAAATATTTCATTTTCTTCAGTAATGCTGGATGCTTTTAGATTTATGCATTCAATTAACATGAATATTCAAAGGATTTTTAAAAGTGCAAAAGTGATTTTTCTGCAAATCCCTTTGGACTTTATAACAAGACTCTCTTGCAAATTATTATGCTTAAGTAGATGTTCTCTAATGTTGAAATGTTATTTTTCAGATAAAGATACATTTTTAATGTGAAGTTGTATCCAATTTGTAGTATGTAATAACTTTCATTTGAGATAAGCAAAAAATAGCTAAAAGATTTCCATTTGTGCTAAGGGCTTTGATATTAATGCCTATAAATACACTGGCAGACAGTTTATAGTAAACATCATTCTTTTAAAAAATTCCATGGTTTTTAATAACTTAGAAATATGTATTAAACAAATGATATTCTAAATTTGTTATTAATGCAGACAATAGACCCATTACAAGCCTGGCATCAGACCCAATACCTGTCTGTGGGTGGTTAGTAACAAGATGAGCTGGGGGAGTTGTCACCCATGACATATGCAAATTCATGTAATAATGGGTCACTGTTTGTTTTCTCAGAATTTTTATGTAATTCTTTGAAAAGTCCATCTTAAGGGAGAATTTCCATTTTGATAATCCATGCACAAAATTGTCTTCAACCTACCAAAATACATAAAGCCAAAAGTGAATCGAGTTTTTATACGAAATAGCTAATATTCAAGTGTTGTATCCATTAAAAATGCCCACGATGAGGTAGATGTCATTCAGTCAGCCACACATTCACTCATTTTTGCAGTATTAGTGGGACTACTCGTCACTCAGTGTCCCATGACCTGTGGATATAGCAGTGAGCAAAACAGACAGAAAATTCCATTCCCTTGGAAATGACATTCTAGTGGAAAAAGAGGTGGTAAGCCACAACAAAAATAAATAAAATATACATTATTAGATACTCTTGAGTGCTAAAGAGAAAGCAAAAGCAGGAAAAGGGCACGGGGGATGTTTAAGGGGTTGAGGTTTAAGCCAGGGTGGCCAGGGGAAGCCTCCCTGAGAAGGCGGCATTTGAATGAAAGCAGAGGTGATGAGATGTTGAGATGGATGTTTGGGAGAAGAGAGATTCCAGACAGAGAGAAAAATGAAGTCAAAGGCCCAGAGGCAGGTCTTTCCTGGTAGTCCAGTGGTTAGGGCTCTGCCCTTCCACTGCAGGGAGCACGTGGTTGATCTCTGGAGGAGGTGGCGAATAAGATCCCATATGTTGGTGCAATGCAGCCAAAAATTTTTTAAGAATAAGAAAAAAAAGCTCCGAGGCAGCAAAAGGACTGGTGTGCTGGAGGAAGGGCAATAGGCCAGGGAAGCTGGAATGAGGTGAGCAAAAGGGAGGGTCAGTGAAGGATGAGGCAGAGAGAGAACAGGAGACAGTGACTGTGACTTTTGCTCTGAGTGGGTGGAAGATTCTGGGCAGAGCAGTGATGCAACCCACATTTTACCAGGATAACTCTGGCTCATGTGAGAATAAACCATGGTGGGGGAGTAGAAAAGAGGGATGGGATCAGAAAGACTACCTAGGAGAACACTGCAGTTATTTTGGCATCAGATGATAGTGACTCTTTTAAGTAGGAAAGAAGTAAAAAGGTGATGACTAGGAAATGGATGGATTTCTGTGCACCTTGGTTTCCACATGTATGGAAAGGGAGAATCGTAGCTAGGGTTGTTGGAGGGTGATGGGTAACACATGCCAGGGCCAGACATGTATTAGATGCCTGACGAATGGCAGCTCCTTCAACTCAGGTTCGGTTTATCTGGATCGAATCTTTTTTATGTCCTCCCTGTCGTTCAGCTGGTCTAATTGTGCCTACATTGTGTTCTCATAATATTATGTTGTTAACTTCCATCTTCATGTTTATTTTTCGTGCTGGCTCTGCCCATCTGCTACACTAGGCTCTACCATTCTTTAGGGCGGTCTCACTCCCCTTACATCATCAGCATCTCACACATGGCTGGAAACATGGAAGGTTGCAGGACAAGTTACATGGAAGGTTGCAGGACAAGTT
>NW_024070187.1:39711962-39728912 GCF_014754425.2 Oryx dammah
CATGGAAGGTTGCAGGACAAGTTACATGGAAGGTTGCAGGACAAGTTTGAGCTGGGCATCCTGCCAGTGATGAGGGATCAAAGGAGAGACTATAAGTTCCACTGGCAGATGTATATCTTCACTCATCTCTAATATGTACACATTGTCATTATGCTCTCTTTGTTTTCTTCCCAGTTAAAATAATGTCTAGAGTGGTACTGATTTTCTGAGATGCAGGGGGAGGGGTGATAGTGAAGAGTTCCTGAAAGAGAGAGAAAGAGCAGAAAGGAGCAGCAGAAAGCCTAGATAAGACTCCAGAAATATCTGGGTTCTAACCTAGTAGTAGTTGCTCAGCCATGTCTGACGCTTTGCAGTGCTACGGACTGTAGCCTGCCAGGCTCATCTGTCCATAGGATTCTCCGGGCAAGAATGCTAGAGTGGGTAGCCGTTCCTTTCTCTAGAGGATCTTCCTCACTCAGGTGTCAAACCCGAGTCTCCTGTGCTGCAGACAGATTATCATTTGAGCCACAGGGGATTCTAACCTAGATCTGCCATTTTAGTGGGTGTATGAGCCTGAGCTAAACATTTAGCTTCTCTAAGCCCCAGATTTCAGATCCAAAAAATTGAGGATAACTACACTTTCTAATTTTGAAAGTTGGGAGAATGAGACATTGTAATGCATGTGACAGCTTTGCGGCTTTTGGGACCCATCCATCATAGTCAGAAAGCGCCATGCCTTTGAGGGGTGTGGCAACAGGCACTTGGTAATACTACTTGTATTCAGCTGAAGAGTGAACTCTTGGATATTTGATAATTTGTAAGTAGCTCACTTTTATGATGTATTGGGAATCACATGGGCAGCATGCTGTGTATTAATTCTTGGATGTAAAGATGAAAAATGTAGAGTCATGCCATGAAAGATTAAACCAAACTCAAGATTGCAAGCGTAATTCTAGTTGAAAGTATGCTCACTGATCCACATTTGTACCTACCTCCCTGTGGAAAGAACTGCGAGTAAATCTCTTTGAAGGTATCTTCATTAACAACCCCGCTGGGACATTCCTAGAGGAAGTGGGAGAGAAGCAATATGAGCAAAGTGTTCATAAAATGGATTTTCCTGCACATTTTGAAATAGGACTGTCTACTGTGCAAAGCTGAACCAAGAAAGTTATCCATCCATCCATCCATTATCACAAAAAGAATAAAAGTGCACTATAAACTTCTCTTTGTTCCAGTTCTCATAGGATGAAAAAAAGTTGCTGATGTAAAAATCTTTGCATAGTATCCACATCACAGCTGGTCTGACACATTAAAAACCACAGGGTTGTTTTTAAGAACATGTATATATGTAATCTATGGGTAGGAGGAAATTTGTTTTTCATCCAGCAAGAACACTGCAAGAGGTTTCTGATATGGTCTTGACTGGACCTTCGTGTTGTGTCCTCTGCAGATGTGGTGGACACACATCGTCTTTAGTTTAATGTGAAAATGGTGTGCTCGCTTGGGTCTAAGGTGGCCCCACAAGCCTCCAGCAGGAATAGCTACAGATTGCTCCAGACTGCATAATAACAAAGGGTAGAAAAAAGTCACTTGAGTAAGGAAAGACCCCAAGATTTTTTTAAGTTCTAAAGAGGAGGGTGTAAAAGGAGGATTCCTGAATGTAATGAATTCCCACCTTTGTCCCGTGGTTGGAGTTATTTAAGACTAATGGATACTGACCACAGGAACGCCACTAATGTTGGATTATTGACTTGATGGGGCCAGAGAGCAAAGGTACCCCTCTGAAATGGAAATTTTCTATAAAAGGAACTGAAATCTAAAATGTCATACAAAGTGAAAGTGAACGTGTTAGTTGCCTAGTCGTGTCCATCTGTTTGTGACCCTATGGACTGTGGCCCGCCAGGCTCCTCTGTCCATGGAATTTTCCAGGCAAGAACACTGGAGTAGGTAGCCATTCCCTTCTCTGGGGGGTCTTCCCAACCCAGGGATCGAATCCAGTCTCCTGTATTGCAGGCAGATTCTTTACTGTCTGAGTCACCAGGGAAGCCCAATGCCATATAAGGTCTGCCTTTATGCCGAGGTGAGGACTATGTAAGGGCTAAAAATGCTTTCACTCTTTGGAGTTTCAAAAACAGTCTGGTCAGGAATCTGAACTGGAGAGATCCCTGGAACAGTCGAGACTGACAATCACAAAGTAATTTGACATCAAACCACACGTGGGATGCTAACTGCCTAGGGACAGGCCCATTTTCTGTAAGCTCCCTCACTTCAGTTCTCACAGAACCCCCGTGGTCTACCAGCATCTCCAAGATTCACTGGGGGAGAATCAGAGGTATGCTAATTCCCCTGACGTTAGACGTGGATATTCTGAGGCTATTTCTGGGATCTGAGGCTATTTCTGGGATATTCAAAAATCATCTGTGGTCTTTAAAACTCTTACCTCTTGAAATCATCGTCCCCTCCTGAATAAACCTGATGTATTAATTTGATGTTTCCTTTTTCTAAAACTCACAGCTGTCATGTGCTCCACGTGAGGAATTGTCTATTCTTTTCTTTGTTGGTTTGGAAGGTTATACCTTTGATACATTAACACAGCTTCAAATAGTAGTTGCCAATGTGAAGCTTGTGTTACAGGCTTGTTGTCAATGTGTATTTTTCCCATTCGATTATTATAATGACATAGATATCTCCATTCACTGAAAATGAACTAGGTTCTGTGGTCAAGTGCCTTGTTACTCAGAACCAGTGGAAGAGTTGGAATGTGAGCTTGAAACTTTCCAGATTGTCACAAGGTTTTGTATTAAATAAGCCCTGTGGAAATAAATGATCCTGAGGACCTAAGAGAATTGCAGCAAAGGAATGACAGCCAGAAACAAATTAGGAAAAAAAAAAAAACCAACCAAGCAAATTATGATGTTTACTTTCATATATCAATTTGTCTGGGACATGATGCCCAGTTATTTGGTCAAGCGTTATTCTGGATCTTTCTATAAAGGTGTTTTTGAATGAGATTTACATTTAAATTGGTGGATTTTGAGTAAAAGAATTTACTCCAGCATATGAGTAGGCCTTACCTAAATCATTTGAAGACCTGAATGGAACAAAAGGCTAATTTCTCCAGAGCAAAAGAGAATTTTCCAGCCTTGGGACCTGATAGGCAACACTGATTTTTCTTGGTTCTACAGCAGATTGCCTTTGAACTTTAACTGCAATTTCTTCTTGAGTTCCTGAATCTCTAGCCTGTCTCCCTCTTCCATCAGATTCTGGACAGGCTAAGCCTTCACAATCATATGAGCCAATTGTTTAAATAAATCATTTTCTGTATACATACACATCTATTGGCTTTGTTCTTCTGGAAAATCCTGACTAGTACATGAATAAATGAACAATCAAGAGTTACAACTCCAAGAGGAAAGAAGATGGTATTGTATATAGTTCATCACTCAAAAGTTTTGACTAAATGACTTTATCTAGTTGGCAGCAACAGAACCAATTTTAAGAGCAAATAAGCACTTTGTAGTTAGACCCTCTCATGCATGGAAATTGTGATTGATTGCCTATTTATCTCTGAGCCATCTGCTGGGAATAGTAGGGAGAGAGCAAATAGATAGCTGTCTGCCATCAGGTGGTGAATATATGCAAGGTCAAAACTAGACACTTGCCTCAGAGTTCAAATGACTCTAGCAAGACACAAAGATGGGAAATGAAGGGATACCTGCAGTTAGCAAACTTGTCAGCTGCCTTTAGTCTCTAGATGCATTTGATAGATATATCTTATAATGTGAATTGAAATTCAGAAATTGACAGTCTCATATGTGTTTGCTTTATGTTTAATCATATGTCTGGGTCAGACAAAATCCTTTCTCTGCCAACTGAAAATTCCTGGTCAAGTTCTAAGGTGGTGAGACTCAGCAAGTTAATTTGTCTTTATTCATCCTTTATTTATTACATTAATTTACAGCTTTAGCCCATACATACCGTAGGTCTATTATTCTAGGAACTTTTCTAAGAAATGAGGCAGCAGTAGTAAACAAGTTAAATGTCTTATTTTCATGAGACCTGCATCCAGATGGAAGAAGAAAGGTTAAAAACAATAAATAAGATGATAAAAATAATCCAGGAGTGAAAAATAAGATCATGGCATGTGGTTCCATCACTTCATAGCAAATAGATGGGGAAACAGTGGAAACAGTGGTTGACTTTATTTTTCTGGGCTCCAAAATCACTGCAGATGGTGATTGCAGCCATGAAATTAAAAGACGCTTACTCCTTGGAAGGAAAGTTATGACCAACCTAGACAGCATATTAAAAAGCAGAGACATTACTTTGCCAACAAAGGTCCGACTAATCAAGGCTATGGTTTCTCCAGTAGTCATGTATGGATGTGAGAGTTGGACTATAAAGAAAGCTGAGTGCCAAAGAATTGATGCTTTTGAACTGTGGTGTTGGAGAAGACTCTTGAGGGTCCCTTGGACTGCAAGGAGATCCAACCAGTCCATCCTAAAGGAGATCAGTCCTGGGTGTTCATTGGAGGGACTGATGTTGAAGCTGAAACTCCAATATTTTGCCCACGTGATGCAAAGAGTGACTCATTTGGAAAGACCCTGATGCTGGGAAAGATTGAGGGCAGGAGGAGAAAGGGAAGACAGAGGATGAGATGGTTGGATGGCATCACTGACTCAATGGACATGAGTTTGAGTAAACTCCGGGAGTTGGTGTTAGACAGGGAGGCCTGGCGTGCTGCGATTCATGGGGTCGCAAAGAGTCGGACACGACTGAGCGACGGAACTGAACTGAACTGATGATCTTCTATTTATTTAAAAGAGTTCTTACTACCTTCAGGAAAAGATTAATCATATTTTTCAGGATGCTAGTGACTTACAAAGCAGTACAACAGTCTATTTTCTAACTCCTCTCTTACCAGTTTTATTGAGTCATTTCTGCACAAAAGAGGTATCTCCACCTCTCCATCAAGAAGAGTCTGACCTGCCCATGCATACAGCTAAGTGTAAACCATAAACAATGTGGCTGTGTCAGGTTAAGTCTTGCGATAACAAACAAGATCCTAAATACATAACAAATTTAAAAGAAGGCAGTATATTTTTGCTTGTCTAACAAGAGTGGTAGTACTGATCTGAGTTATTAAGGGACAGGTGTTCAAACTACTGCACAACTGCACTCATCTCACATGCTAGCAAAGTAATGCTCAAAATTCTCCAAGCCAGGCTTCAACAGCATATGAACTGAGAATTTCCAGATGTTCAAGCTGGATTTAGAAAAGGCAGAGGAACAAGAGATTACATTGCCAACATCCGTTGGATCATCAAAAAAGCAAGAGAAAACCAGAAAAACATCTACTTCTGCTTTATTGATTATGCCAAAGCCTTTGACTGTATAGATCACAACAAACTATGGAAAATTCTTAAAGAGATGGGAATACCAGACCACCTGACCTGCCTCCTGAGAAATTTGTATACAGGTCAAGAAGCAACAGTTAGAACCTGACATGGAACAACAGACTGGTTTAAAATTGGGAAAGGAGTACGTCAAGGCTGTATATTGTCACCCTGCTTATTTAATTTATATGCAGAGTACATCATGTGAAATGCTGGGCTGGATGAAGCATAAACTGGAATCAAGATTGCCGGGAGAAATATCAATAATCTCAGATATGCAGATGATAACACCCTTATGGCAGAAAGCAAAGAAGAACTAAAGAGCCTCTTGTTGAAAATGAAAGAGGAGAGTGAAGAAGCTGGCTTAAAACTCAACATTCAAAAAATGAAGATCATGGCATCCAGCCCGATCAATTCATGGCAAATAGATGGGGAAACAATGGAAATAGTGACAGACTTTATTTTTTGGGGTTCCAAAATCACTGAAGATGGTGACTACAGCCATGAAATTAAAAGACACTTGCTCCTTGGAAGAAAAGTTATGACCAACCTAGATAGCATATTAAAAAGCAGAGACATTACTTTGCCAACAAAGGTCCTTCTAGTCAAAGGTATGGTTTTTCCAGTAGTCATGAATGGATGTGACAGTTGGACTATAAAGAAAGCTGAACACAAAAGAATTAATGCTGTTGAACTGTGGTGTTGGGGAAGAGTCCTTTGGACTGCAAGGAGATCAAACTAATCAATCTTAAAGGAAATCAGTCCTGAATATTCACTGAAAGGACCAATGCTGAAGTTGAAACTCCAATACTTTGGCCACCTGATGTGAAGAACTGACTCCTTAGAAAAGACCCTGATGCTGGGAAGATTGAAGGCAGGAGGAGAAGGGGATGACAGAGGATGAGATGATTGGATGGCATCACCAACTCGAAGGACATGAGTTTGAGAAAGCTCCGGGAGTGGGTGATAGACAGGGAAGCATTATGTGTTGCAATCAGTGGGGTTGCAAAGCGTCGGACACGACTGAGAGCCTGAACTGAACTGAAGTACTTCACATGAGATCTTCATTGAGTCTTGCAGGTTCTTTCATTGTGGCTCACATACTCTCTGGTTGTGGAGCGGGCTTACTTGCTCTACAGCATGTGGGATCTTAGTTCCCTGACTGGGGATTGAACCTGCATCCCCTTCACTGAAGGTGGATTCTTAACCACTGGACCACTTCCCCTGATATCATTTTTAAAGGATGATATTTTCAAAGAAGTTCAGTAAGGGCTAAACATTGAAGCATGAATTTGTTAATTCGGCTTTCTTCACCATAAGACCAAGAAGCAATAGAGTTCCCAGCTTTAGAGAAAGTGAGGAAAGCTCACTTATCTATACTGTAAGAAGTTACTATAACCTTCTATAAGCTTTATGGCTTCTGTATTTTATTTTCTATTGATATTTCATCTGATTATTAGCAAATGGTCATGTAGTGAAAATATGTTGTCTATAGAAAAAATAAAGTAGATAAAAATCACCTATAATCATATTACTGTAAGGATATTTTGGTCCTAACTGTATATTAATATGCCATACATATAAAATTAGAAGTTGGACATGACTTAGTGACTGAACAACAAACAATAAAAAAATTAGAATAAGAATGTAGCATTGCATCTGATTGTTTTTACCATAAAAAGTTTCCTGACTGTAACATTTCATTATTATTAAAGGCTGCATAATAATGTGTCCGCTGCATTTACCATACTGTGGGTATTTAGGGAATTGCAGCACATTTTTGAACTACATAGGAATAGTAATGTAATTAACATTCTAGTGCGTACATCTGTGGTTCCACCTGTGGTTCTTTCTTTATGACTAATCCCAGAAGGAGGCTCATAAGACCAAAGGGTTTAAACCATGTTACAGCTCTAAACCATGTTAAGGCTCTTCATATGCACAGTCACATTGATTTCCAGAAGGGATGTGCCCACATGTGCTACCACCACTGGTTTATGAGAAAGTTTCACGTTGAGAGGCGCTGCTGACCAGAATCATATGGTGATTTGATATTCACCAAATCCCATGAACAAACAACAATAATTTGCTTTCCTCATGAATCTAATTATCATTCTGAAAATTACTAGGGGATATCAAGGTGTGTGTCCAGATCCCTCCAAGGGATAAAGTGATGCACAGATTTTCATGCAGACAATGATACTTTGATGGCAGTCTGCTGGACCACATCACCACAGTAACAGATGTTTAATGAGTATACATTCACTGCCTTCTTACCTACAACATCTCTTTTATTAAATAACATTTTCACTAACCCTGAAAAGTAAGGGTTAGTTAGAGATGAAAATGAAGCTTGAAGAGATGAAAATTATGTAACTTGTTGGAGTCACAGTTTTTTACAGAGGCATACATGTGTTTCAGTCAGTTTAGTTCAGTCGCTCAGTCGTCTCCAACTCTTTGTGACCCCATGAACCGCAGCACACCAGGCCTCCCTGTCCATCACCAACTCCCGGAGTCCACCCAAACCCATGTCCATTGAGTAGGTGATGCCATCCAGCCATCTCATCCTCTGTCGTTCCTGGCTCCTCCTGCCCTCAATCCTTCTCAGCATCAAGGTCTTTTCAAATGAGTCAGCTCTCTGCATCAGGTGGCCAAAGTATCAGAGTTTCAGCTTCAACATCAGTCCCTCCAATAAACACCCAGGACTGATCTCTTTTAGGATGGACTGGTTGGATCTCCTTGCAGTCCAAGGGACTCTCAAGAGTCTTCTGCAACACCATAGTTCAAAAGCATCAATTCTTCTGCACTCAGTTTTCTTTATAGTCCTACTCTCACATCCATATATGACCACTGGAAAAAACATAGCCTTGACTAGACAGATCTTTGTTTTCAAAGTAATGTCTCTGCTTTTTAATATACTATCTAGTTTGGTTATAACTTTCCTTCCAAGGAGTAAGCATCTTTTAATTTCATGGCTGCAATCACCATCTGCAGTGATTTTGGATCCCAGAAAAATAAAGTCAGCCACTGTTCCACTGTTTCCCATCTATTTGCCATGAAGTGATGGGACCAGATGCCATGATCTTAGTTTTCTGAATGTTGAGCTTTAAGCCAACTTTTTCACTCTCTTCTTTCACTTTCATCATGAGGCTGTTTAGTTTTTCTTCACTTTCTGCCATAAGGGTGGTGTCATCTTCATATCTGAGATTATTGATATTTCTCCCAGCAATCTTGATTCCAGCTTGTGCTTCTTCCAGCCTAGTGTTTCTCATGATGTACTCTGCATAGAAGTTAAATAAGCAGGGTGACAATATACAGCCTTGATGTACTCTTTTTCCTATTTGGAACCAGTTTGTTGTTCCATGTCCAGTTCTAACTGTTGCTTCCTGACCTGTATACAGGAGCAGAGATCAAATTGTCAACATCCGCTGGATCATTGAAAAAACAAGAGAGTTCCAGAAAAACATCTATTACTGCTTTATTGACTATGCAAAAGCCTTTGACTGCATGGATCACAATAAACTGTGGAAAATTCTGAAAGAAATGGGAATACCTGTGTTTACTCTTTAAATAAATTGTCCTTTAGTGTGTTCTATGCATTAAGCACTCTCCTGGGCACCAAGGATACAGAGTGAATTTTTAAATATTCCATTTTGGCTTTTATGGAATTTGTAGATTAGTGTAATCAAACTTACACCTTCCTGACTTCATTAATTGCAATGTTAAGTTGTCTTTTGGATTATAATTTTTTAGGACTAAAAAAGAAGGCTTCTGGAGATCCAGCTATGGAAATACTTCTTTCGAGAAGACACACTACATTTGTTTGCTTCCACATCTTCTTCCATTACGGGGGCTGTGTTGGAGAGAGCCACATGCAAAAGGAAGCCTTTCAACCCAAACTGCAGTATTGATATAAAAAATTTTTTTAATTAAATATATATGACTATAGCCCACCACGCTCCTCCATCCATGGGATTCTCCAGGCAAGAATACTGGAGTGGGTTGCCATTTCCTTCTCCAGGGGATCTTCCTTACCCAGGGATTGAACCCAGGTCTCCTGCATTGCAGGCAGATGCTTTAACCTCTGAGCCATCTCGGAAGCCAATATATATATATATATACACACACAAAGGTTCATATAGTCAAAGCTATGATTTTTCTAGTGCCGGGAGCTTGTGTTAGGAATCCCACCCGTTACAAAGGTCATGAGGAAGGAAGCCCGACACAATGCAAAGGCGTGATCTGGCTTCAGGGGTTCCCCCTGGGTTTTCCTGAACATCTACAACCCAAAACCAGAGTCTGCCTGCTTTATTGTACTGTGCTTTCCAGTCTTCTGACATTCTCTGGAAAAAACTTAACTCATGGCTTCAGTCTCCTGCATATGAAAGGAATGTTTCAGCTCAAACCCTTTTGATGGCTCTCTAACTTGCCTGACAGGTTCCCCTGGACTTTTACAATTTCTGAATTGCTTACAGCCCCCCAACAGCAAAAGGCACAAAGCTTAAAGCATCTTAAAGATACAGAGCCTTTTCTAAAGAGCTAAAAATTATATTGGTGACGGGTTTCACTGTTGACTCAATGACTGCTGCCAGGCCTCCATATTCTTTATCTTTTAAGCACCTGAAGGATATTAATCAATGTAATTGGGATATAGAAAAATGAATATAGTAGTTTTGATGTTAGCAACACTAGACTTTTGAGTTAATTACTTTTCTCTTTGTTATAAATCACTGTTCTCCTTTTACTTGTTATAAATTGTTTTATCCTTGCTATGTAAGAATGTAACTTTATTTAGTGCTTTCTGAGAGTGGCAGCAGACTTTGGAAAGAACAACATTTTTAAGAAAAATAAGTCTTCTGGTTGAAAAACCCTTATCAGAAAAGGGCCAAAAAATGTTATTTGGCCTTCTGGCCAGAAGATGATGTAAATCACCTAAGACGTGTGTATACCACTAGGTATGCAGAGAGAAAGCCTGGTCTCGATAAGAGTCAGGGCTGCTGACACTGCATAATTTTATATTACCCATTGATCTCTATGTACAATCAAAAAGTATAAAAAGCCTCTGAACAATAAAGGATGGACGAGTTTCTTGGACTAGTCTCTCGAACTAGTTTCTTGGACATCTGGCTCCCCCAGTGTTGGCTCTCTCTCTCTTTCTCCCTCTCCCTCCCTCTCCTTTTCTGGCTGAATTCCCATCTGGAACACGGAGGCTTGCCGAGTCTACTTTCTTGCCCTGGCTTTTAAGATCCACGTGAAAGGGAGCCTAAGGCAGGGCACCCTTTGATATTCAAGTGGGCGCCGGTGGCCCAACATAGACGGTGCAAGTTCCTTGTCTGGAACTTTATTGGCTTTCCAGGTAAACCAAGTTATTCAGCATCTTTTCTCCACTAAAATTTCCTACTACACTATTCTTTCCTAATCTCTCTTTTATATTTTGAAATAAATGTTTTTCCTCACCACACCATCCCCGCTTCGAATTACCCTGGATCTACTGGGGCTGGACCCCGGCATTCTAGTAGTCATGTATGGATGTGACAGTTGTACCATGAAGAAGGCTGAATGCTGAAGAATTGATGCTTTTGAATCACAATGCTGGAGAAGACTCTTGAGAGTTCCTTGGATAACAAGGAGATAAAATCAGTTAATCCTAAAGGAAATCAACCCTAAATATTGGAAGAACCAATGCTAAAGCTGAAGCTGCAATATTTGGTCACCTAATGCGAAGAACTGACTCATTGGAAAGAACTCTGATGCTGGGAGAGATTGAAGGGAAAAGGAGAAGAGGACAACAGAGGCTGAGAAGGTTAGATAGCATCACTGACTCAATGGCTATGAATTTGTTGGTGTCCCAAAAACAACAACTTTGGGACATGGATAAGGTCAGAGAAGCCTGGTGTGATGCAGTCCATGGGGTAGCAGAGTCAGACATGACTTAGTGACTGAACCACAACATATATAATTGTAGTTTGTGAGATTTGGGGAAAATTAAATGTTTTAAATTTATTTTTTGAGAAATGACTGCCTTTAGTTCAGCAAGGACCTCTATACCTTCTTCCTTACCACATACACTTTAATCTGAATATGAATGGCTGGACACCAAAGTGCTTTGGGAAAAGTCCCAGATTTTAGGACAGGTTAAGTGAACTACTCCATCAGCTGTTAAGTAGCTAGGATTTCCTGGTGCTGTGCTGGCTGGTATATTAATCTGTTAGGACCAGCAAGTTTCCTTCAGTGCTTCTTAAACCCCTCACAATGATATGATCATAATGTGATAAATGTAGAGTGAGATTTTCTTAGCATGTAACTGCCAAGCCATTTTCTGTTGATCCTACTCAGCTGCCTTAGGTAGTGTTATGAGACACGTGGCAAGGTCTGTTATAAATGTACTAGGACTATTTTGCTACTACTAATATCCATACTGCTGCTAAGTCACTTCAGTCGTGTCCGACTCTGTGCTACCCCATAGACAGCAGCCCACCAGGTTCCCCCATCCCTGGGATTCTCCAGGCACTGGAGTGGGTTGCCATTTCCTTCTCCAATGCATGAAAGTGAAAAGTGAAAGTGAAGTCGTTCAGTCGTGTCTGACCCTTAGTGACCCCATGACCTGCAGCCTACCAGGCTTCTCCATCCATGGGATTTTCCAGGCAAGAGTACTGGAGTGGGGTGCCATTGCCTTCTCTGAATGTCCATACTAGTAAGTGAGAAACTTTTGTAATAATAATAATTAGCATGATGATGGTCATGATGATAGCGATGATGATGATAAGTTAATACATTGTGTTAAATGCTTTCCCTGGATTTTCTCATGGGAATGTATAGATGCAAGCATCACCTCCATTTTACTGATGAGCAAACTGTTAGAAAGAAACTACCCACGTTCTCATAATTATAAAATAGCATAGCCTAGTCTATTGACCACAGAGTTTGAGGATTTAAGCAACTTTAGAGCTTAAATGGGTTTCTCCTGCTCTTGAAAAGTAGAGGGCTCTCATAAAACCTCCCGAAAGCTGAAATGACAGAAAACACAGAAGCAGTCACCATAAAGCAGAGATGCTCACAGACACAGGTCAAAGCTATGGGGCTTGATGCTAAGATGGCAGAGGGTAGTTCTTGGGGGAGGGGGCTTGATGGTGCCCGTTGGTGCTTGGGATGTGCTGCCTCTGTAGCAGCTAACTGTAAAAGGAATGCTGTATGCTATATTTCGCTTTTTGCTTTTCTACATAAAGGTGAAAATCCTCTTCAGACTTCTTTTCATTAGCAAAAAGAGGGGCTAATGTAGGTCTTTATCCCTAAAGCAGGGATACCTGTAATCTAGTCTAGTGGCCTCGTTTTTAAACTGAGGAGACTGAGTTTGAGGTTATAGGAATTACCCGTAAAGCACATGATGGGCTGCTGAGCCTTACCTGTGTCTGGCTTTCCTGATGTCTAGCCTGATATGTGGACATCACAGACACCTCCATGTCCATTTAATAGCGGGTCCCTTCTGCTGGGAAGCATTTAGAATCGATTAGTGAAATGCTTATGCTCCTGGGCTCTGGAGTGAGATAGAACTGCATCGAACCTCTCTTCTACTTAAAAGCCGCAGAGCTTCAGACAAACATTTCCGCGAAGTCCCCTTGTTCTCCTCTGTCACATTTGGATAACTATTGACACTAGAGGGCTGCTATGAGGATTAATAAGATCATTCCACATTATGTTTCCATCTTAGAACTCTTCTTTGCACATTATATTTGATGTGAGCTGTCAGTACAATATTAACAACCTGGAATTTGGTAAACAGAACTCCATTATACAGAGTGACTATAACCTCAGCATGGCTATCCTAGGGTTAAATGATATCCACCAAAGCAGTTGAACACAGTAGAGTGCTGGGTTGATATAAGGCAATGAGCCTACAAAGCAGATATGAGCTATGCCTCCCGGTCTAGCTTTATAAATTGAATCTGCTCTCTCTAATATCATCAGAGTTTACCCTCAAAGACAGGGGAACACTGCAATTGTAAATGACAGCTGAGAAGAATAAAAGGCCACATACTGGAAGTAAATGTCAGAGGAAACTCAAGAGCCTTTTATTCATTAAAGAAAAGTTTTCCCTACTAATGTTTAGGGGAGTACATTAGAAATACAGTAATCCATGAAAAGCATTGGGAATGGGGCTTTGCAGAGAGATCCATGTATGCATAGGAAAGTGCTAAAGAAATTCTTTTTTGAGGTGCATTGTGAGTCCTTACACTTTTACCTCTTCAGAAAGTCTTTTAGCATTTCCTTGAAGGTTGTCAGAACACTGATGGAATTTTCCATAAATGGTTGTAGTGATATGCAAATCAGAAATATTCTGTAGCTAATATTTGTCTACTCGCTGTCTGAAATCTCCTCTTCCCATAAATCATTGTGGATCCAAAAAGAATTAATACAAAAATATTATGGGAAAAAATAAAAAGTAGAAGTCCTTGTGAAATAAATAATTCCTTGGGGAGCCTTTTATGTCACATCTTTTAAACATCTGTGGTTTTTCATTAACCCTCACATCTACTCCTGTTGCCAAAGAAGGCATCCATGTGCTTAACTTGAAAAGCTTGGGTTTCTACAAATAGAAATGTCATGGCGTCCATATTTTGTCCAAAGACTATTCTTTCGGGCATTCTTTCTGACAAAGGAAGTGGATGACATCTCTTTAATAAGTAGCACAGCATACAATGGACAAAACGAAGACTAGACACTAGGCATTTGGTCCAGGGAAGAAAAAAGGGAGATTAAGATCACTCCCCCAAATAAGTAGAGCATCTCATCCTTCTAGCAAGAACTGATAACAAGCAAGTTGACAATTCTCAAAGGAAGTTATCTTCTTAAGCAGTAAAATTGTCAGAAATCACACTTAAAGTGAGCCAGCTATAAGTTCATAAGGAGAGACCAGAAATCATCTAAAACACTTAGAAGAACATGTGGAAATAACCCATGAGATACACCGAAAAGCAATCGATGGATTGAACAAGGCAAGAACAGATGTCTAGGGGAGGCGGTCCTAAGATGGCAGAGGAATAGGAAGGGAAGACCACTTTCTCCCTCACAAATTCCTCAAAAGATCATTTCAATGCGGAGCAAACTCCACAAAACAACCTCTGAATGCAGGCAGAGGACATCAGGCAACCAGAAAAACAGATCATTGTCTTCAAAAACAGATGGAGAAGTCTAGAGACCACTGTAAAAATAAAACCAAAAACCAGAAGCAGGAGGCTTAAGTCCAAAGCTTGAAAACATCAGAGAACTCCTGAATTCAGGGAACATTAAGTAATAGGAGCTCATCAAATGCCTCCAAACCTACACTGAAACAAAGCTCCACCCAAGGGCCAACAAGTTCCAGAGCAAGACATATCACACAAATTCTCCAGCAACACAGGAACACACCCCTGAGCTTCAATATACAGGCAGCTCAAAGTTACTCCAAAACTTTAGACGCCTCATAACCCATTACTGGTCACTCCACAGCACTCCAGAGAGAAGAAACCCAGCTCCACCCACCAGACCTCCAACACAGGCCTCCCTAACCAGGAAACCTTGACAAGCCACTGATACAACCCCACCCACAGTGAGGAAGCTCCACAATAAAGAGAATTCCACAAATTACCAGAATATAAAAAGGCCATCCCAAATGCAGCAATATAACCAAGATGAAGAGACAGAGGAATCCTCAGCAGGTAAAGGAACAGGAGAAATGCCCACCAAACCAAACAAAAGAGGAAGAGATAGGGAATCTACCTGAGAAAGAATTCCGAATATTGATAGTGAAAATGATCCAAAATCTTGAAATCAAAATGGAATCACAGATAAATAGTCTAGAGACAAGGATTGAGAAGATGCAAGAAAGGTTTAACAAGGACCTAGAAGAAATAAAAAAGAGTCAATATACAATGAATAACGCAATAAATGAGATCAGAAACACTCTGGAGGCAACAAATAGTAGAATAACGGAGGCAGAAGATAGGATTAGTGAAATAGAAGATAGAATGGTAGAAATAATCAGTGAGGAAAAAAGAAAAACGAATTAAAAGAAATGAGGACAATCTCAGAGACCTCCAGGACAATATGAAATGCTCCAACATTCGAATTATAGGAGTCCCAGAAGAAGAAGACAAAAAGAAAGACCATGAGAAAATCCTTGAGGAGATAATAGTTGAAAACTTCCCTAAAATGGGGAAGGAAATAATCACCCAAGTCCAAGAAATCCAGAGAGTTCCAAATAGAATAAATCCAAGGCAAAAAACCCCAAGACACATATTAATCAAATTAACAAAGATCAAACACAAAGAACAACTATTAAAAGCAGCAAGGGAAAAACAACAAATAACACACAAGGGGATTCCCATAAGGATAACAGCTGATCTCTCAATAGAAACTCTTCAGGCCAGGAGGGAATGGCAAGACATACTTAAAGTGATGAAAGAAAATAACCTACAGCCCAGATTACTATACCCAGCAAGGATCTCATTCAAATATGAAGGAGAAATCAAAAGCTTTACAGACAAACAAAAGCTGAGAGAATTCAGCACCACCAAACCAACTCTCCAACAAATTCTAAAGGATATTCTCTAGACAGGAAACACAAAAAGGGAGTATAAACCCAAACCCAAAATAATAAAGTAAATGGCAACAGGATTATACTTATCAATAATTACCTTAAAATTAAATGGATTGAATGCCCCAACCAAAAGGCAAAGACTGGCCGAATGGATACAAAAACAAGAACCCTCTATATGCTGCTTACAAGAGACCCACCTCAAAACAAGGGACACATACAGACTGAAAGTGAAGGGTTGGAAAAAGATATTCCATGCAAATAGAGACCAAAAGAAAGCAGGAGTGGCAATACTCATATCCAATAAAATAGACTTTAAAACAAAGGCTGTGAAAAGAGACAAAGAAGGCCACTACATAATGATCAAAGGGTCAATCCAAGAAGAAGATATAACAATTATAAATATATATGCACCCAATATAGGAGCACCGCAATATGTAGGACAAATGCTAACAAGTATGAAAGGGGAAATTAACAGTAACAATAATAATAGTGGGAGACTTTAATACCCCACTCACACCTATGGACAGATCAACTAAACAGAAAATTAACAAAGAAAGGCAAACTTTAAATGATACATTAGACCAGTTAGACCTAATTGATATCTATAGGACATTTCACCCCAAAACAATGAATTTCACCTTTTTCTCAAGTGCTCATGGAACCTTCTCCAGGATAGATCACATCCTGGGCCATAAATATAACCTTGATAAATTCAAAAAAATCGAAATCGTTCCAAGCATCTTTTCTGACCATAATGCACTAAGATTAGACCTCAATTACAGGAGGAAAACTATTAAAAATTCCAACATATGGAGACTGAACAACACGCTTCTGAATAACCAACAAATCACAGAAGAAATCAAAAAAGAAATCAAAATATGCATAGAAACTAATGAAAATGAAAACACAACAACCCAAAACCTGTGGGACACTATAAAAGCAGTGCTAAGAGGAAAGTTCATAGCAATACAGGCATACCTCAAGAAACAAGAAAAAAGT